>NW_008825108.1:2554265-2559511 GCF_000699105.1 Pygoscelis adeliae
AAGGATTTGAAATAGTTACTTCTTAGAAGGGGAGAGGTGGATTTGATGATTGTTGCTAAGACTGTGGTTTAATGGGTTTTAGTGTTATTGGAGAGCTGGGTATTTTGGAAAACATGCCCAGAACTTCGGATGGCCATTCTAGAATCTGTTTTAAATATATTTCTAAGTTAGGAATTAAAAACAGATGTAACACAAGATTAATTAGTCTCCGTGTACTTTCCCTTGTCACCAGGCAGTCCTCCTGTGAGAGCTGTATGCCAGAAAGCCAGGAAGAGGGCAGTCTCACCACAAGTAATTTCATTGTACAAGAACAAAAACTTAATTCCCAAGTTTCCTCCCAAATATAACCACGTTCAACAGAGGATCTGTTCAGTATTGCATAACTACTTCTGTAGCAATTACAGAAAATGCCTGCATGGAAAAGCAACAGTAGGAAAGCATCTGTGTTTCTAGCTTGTCTCTCTATAAGGTTTTCTTTTCTGTTAATTTGATACAGATATGACTGTACAATCCATTTTTCTCTTCAGTACATTTTTTTTTCATTTGTCTCTCTTCCTAAGTGAAATGAGTGGAGTCAGCTTGACAGAGCTAGCCAGCTTTCTGTAGGTCAAGGGCATGTGATTTGTGGCCCATAGTTGGGAAACCACTGGTATTAGGTTGTTTATGAAATCTTCTTGGGCAGCGTGATGACTAGAGAAGGATGTCAGCCCTCAGGAGGGACCAGGCTGGATGCAGTGCTGAAGAGTGGGGGAGAGAGAAATCCCATAGCCTGCTTGACCACAGGCTGCTGAAATCACTCAAACTCTGGTTGAAACACTAACCTTTCTGGACAATAATAGTGTCTTTCTGATAACTCTTTGCCCTGCTCTCTGACTTGCTGCTGAGGAAACAGGATCTCTACCCAGTTTATTACTGGATTATATACGTGCTAGATTGTATACAGCAGGTGATATGAGCTCCATCCTAAAGCGGCATTTTTGTTTTCAATAGCCTGGTTACTCTTTAGATAAACATATCTCAGTCAGATAGATATCTCAGTCAAGACCTTTCACTCAGCTATTTTCTAGAGGCAGCTGCTTCTCAGAGACCTTGCCTGTATGATCGTCCAGGAACGGGGCTGGGCTGGGTTGAGAGTGCTGGGGCTCTCTGAGCCTTGCTCAAGGTAGACATACGGCTGGTCAGCACGTGCTGATAATTTCATGGAAAGGCTAGGATTGAAGAGTTGTAGTGTGGGAAGCAGCCAGCTGGGGAATGAAATCAGGAGCCAGTTCAGCAATTCACTTTTTCAGAAGAAAGCAAACAAGATGGCTGAGAGCTTTCTGAGGGAGCCGGAGCAGAGGCCTGGGCGAGGCAAAAGACGACAATCTGATGGCAAACTGCTGCCTGCATGTTAAGGTCCCACACTTTCTTCCTCCTCTGCTGAGGCTGAAAGGGACATAGCTAAATGGGGTGGCGGTGTGAAAAGCCCTGTCCCGAAGTAAGAGAAAAGGGATCCACCAGACGACGGTGACTGCCCTTGACGCAAGGTGGGATAAAAGGGGAGCTGTGTATTGAGCGTGAAGGGCTTCCCTGCCTTGACACGGTGAGAGACCAAGGCACCTGCTGAGGTCCAGATGTCCAGCTCTATTTGTAGTGAAGGTTTCCATTTGTATTCTCATTCTGAAATGGGAAAGAAACACTTCTCACTGGAGGCCAGGCCGTTTCACAGGGCCTGAAGAGACCAAAATATCCTGAATGAAAACTTGCGTATGGTGGCACTAGGTGTTGGAAAGTTACTTTCTTACATGTTACATATATTGCAGTTTCTCTTGGAACTGCTGTTCAGGATCATTTGTTGTATATCTCGTCTGTATTTTTGCAGGCATAAGAGCTACTCTAATTTTAACATGAGATATATAGAACTACTAGAGCTATGTAAAAAGGAAAAAATAGCAAAGCAAAAACAACACCCAAAACCCCCAAACCTAAAGGAGCCTACCACTATCTTCATTAAAAGGTAGCAGACTGCTTTTTAATTGAGGGACTCTGCAAGTTTTTCTCAGAAGGAAGAGGTGGGTCTCACGTTGTTTTGCCCAGATGATGACTCACGTGCCAATTTAATTCAAAGGGGAATAAAAATTAATCATCTGCCTTTCCTCCTATACAGAACATTTTAATGTAACTTCATTTCACAGAATATATTTCATAAGATAAAGTTGAACAGTTCTACCTAGTCCGTAGAAGTGGAGCCCTGAAGGTGTGTGAGGACACCGTGTGCTGCTCTCCCAGCCTCCGAATTCCTCAGGAGCCAGAGTTTGGATGAAGTCGCGTCTCTTGGCCGATCTGTTTACTGTCTCCCATTTTCAACATTCTTCTCTTGACCTGCAGTGTTAGTTTATGAACTCCATTACAAATTCCAGTACTGCAGGTCAGTAGATGGAGTAGAGGTTTTAAGTAATTCCAGGCTGGTTTGGTGTGGGGTAGATACGGGTGTGTGGTTGAATCAGACTTAAGTTAGGTGTGGTTTATCTTGATTTTGCTCAGTTGAAGTGAAACAAAATGACAAGGAAAAACATCCTAATACAATTGTAATCAACTTCTGTGAGGTATGGACAGTAAGTGCCAAAGTTATGGTTACAGGAAACTAAAACATTAATGAAGATGCAGTATTGGAGATGCATCTGTTCTTGACCTTAAAGTGAACAGTAATTTCCAAGATAATTGAATTAGTATACATTTGTAAGTAATTTCCATAATTCATTGCTAAACAGTACCTTGCTTATTTGTAAGGCTGTGAACATTTTAAAGACAGTACTTTCTTACTGTAAACTTGGCTTTAATTATGTTTTTAATGCTGGAGATAGAACTTTTCAGATCTACGTTCATAAAGAACAATTGAACCAAAAATCTATTCCCCTCACCATGCCTTTTGCTAAAGGCTGGGACAGCAAAACCCTTCTGTCCTGGGGGACTGAAAAAGGACACTGGCTCTTCACTTGAAATCCAGACTGTTCTGTTTCTTGGTTTTATGTGAGCCTGAGCCATTTGGGGATTGCCAGCTAGAAGGCAAGACGGTCCGTCCCATCACATGTTCTCAAATCTACAGGGCGCTAAACCTGGTAAAGCACTTGCTGTTTCTGCAGAATCACTTATGATTTAAAATTTTTAAAAAAGTGACTTGCAATTTGGTATCTGAAAATTGGCAGATTACATTTGCTCAGAATGTCTTCGGACAGATGACCGGTTGCTGCCTGCCTAGCACTAGCCACTGGGCAGAAATTAATCTACACGAGTGGGTTGTTATTGCTTCATTACTTACCCAGTACTGAGTAAAGATTATGGGTGGGTATGAGGAAATAGAAAAGAAGTCATAAAAATCTACCGGAGTATAATCTTTTGTAGCGAGAGCAAAAACCAAAGAGTAGATAAGCACTGTAATCTTAAATGTCATAAACCTTTAGGTCTACAAGATACTGAACTCAGTTCTATTCTTAGTAATCGGTATCTTCTCTTGAGTACCCTGAAAGGGAATCTGCAGACATAAATGTGCAACAGTCAAACACAACTCACTCCGTGTTTCTTGGATAAAAGAGTTCTAATGAATTGCATTAAAACCTATTCAGTCATTATGGACTTTGTGGACTTTGTAATGTCTAGTACACAAATTTTAGCTTCAGGAAGTTGTTGTAGCACATATCAAACATGTTGTGCTTGATCCCAGAGTTGTGGGGGGGGTTGTGTGTGCACGCATGGGTACACACAGGCACGCATGCAGGTGTGTTGGTTTGAACCAACATTCAGGTCTTAGTGGAATTGCTCTTCTGAAGTATTAGAAAAGCTAGTAGGAGTAGATGAGAAAGATATTTTTACTTTTAATTTCGAGATACGACAACATCAGAAACTTTGTTTTCTATTTTTCCCAAATTGGCATTTTCCTTAAGCATGAAGTACTGACACAGTATTAGCAATGACATCTGTGCCTGTCAAGTGCTTTTCAGCTGAGTGTTTTTTTCTGTGGTTTTGGCTTGTTCAGGCATCTCCCCTGCTGTCATGTCATGTCGTGTTGTTTGTGCTTGTGAATAGCTATATATAGAAATGTGTCAGTGGTACTCTGTGGACAGGGTCCTGTGAGAAGTACGGCATAATGACACCCTCCCCAAAAGTTAAAAAAAAAAAACAAAACAAAAACATAACTGCTTTTGTGAAATTGTCATACTAAGGTTTCATAACCCTCAGAATTATTGTTGTTGTCTTCTCCTTATTTACATATGCAAAATCTCACACAAATTCTGTATTTGCAGTTATTCCTCTAAGTTTCCCTTGCAGAGTTCTTGATTTTGATGACTTTTTTTTTAAAAAGAGGGAGGCGGGAAGCATTTTTAAAATGCGTATCAAATACATAAGATGCATTTTAACTGTATTGTGAAGTCTAATAAATTTTTAAAATGCATTTGGCATCTAACTTGCAGCTTTGGGACTTCTGTCACGAAACAGCAAAGCCTCATAACAGTACAGGCTTTAGACTTTCATAAATTTCATTTCCTTAAGTAAACATTAAAGCAATGTTTTCTTGGATGCTAGAGCACTGCTGCTCATATTTCCCAGGAATTTACTGAGGTGCTGTGTGTATGTATATACGAAGCAGTGGGAAGATAGGTATGCGTTTAATTTAAAAGAAGCTGATGGTTTTGTTTACAGGAATTACATCTAGTCCTTCGTCTCCCTTCCTCTTTGCATTCCTTTCATTCAGAGGCTCAGACTGTTTACATGGTCCACTTCCCTGACGTTATGCTAAACCCTGGAAAGAAAGACATTTTTCCAAAGAGGTCTGCTTGGGAAACTCCCCCCAGATGAACGGTCTGTGTGGAGAGCTGGTGGGAATTTAAAGCCTGAAACTGCCAGCATTAGTGTGGGGTATTTGGCAGCAGTCCTGAAACAAGGGCTGCTGCTCTTGCTCCAAATGCCTGCTTACTTCTTAAGGTGGCCGAGGATGTGGCGTCCCTGGGCCTGGGACATGCCGTAGCCACTTACTAGTTGTGTTCATTCCTTGAATTTCTTTAAAGAAACTCAATGTCCAGATGGAGATTGGTGACGAGTGGCGTCCCGCAGGGGTCTGTATTGGGACCGGTACTGTTTAATATCTTCATCAATGACATAGACAGTGGGACCGAGTGCACCCTCAGCAAGTTTGCAGATGACACCAAGCTGAGTGGTGCGGTTGACACACCAGAGGGACGGGATGCCATCCAGAGGGACCTGGACAAGCT
>NW_008825108.1:2559835-2588562 GCF_000699105.1 Pygoscelis adeliae
GTCCAGCTCTGGAGCCCTCAGCATAAGAAAGACACGGACCTGTTGGAGCGGGTCCAGAAGGGGGTCACAAAAATGGTCAGGGGGATGGAACACCTCTCCTCTGAAGAAAGGCTGAGAGAGTTGGGGTTGTTCAGCCTGGAGAAGAGAAAGCTTTGGGGAGACCTTATTGCAGCCTCTCAGTACTTAAAGGGGGATTATAAAAAAGATGGTGGCAAACTTTTTAGCAGGGCCTGTTGCGACAGGACAAGGGGGAATGGCTTTAAACTAAAGGGGGGTAGGTTTAGACTAGATAGAAGGAAGAAATTTTTTATGCTGAGGGTGGTGAAGCATTGGCACAGGTTGCCCAGAGAGGTGGTGGATGCCCCATCCCTGGAAACATTCAAGGTCAGGTTGGATGGGGCTCTGAGCAACCTGATCTAGTTGAAGTCATGTCCCTGCCCATGGCATGGGGGTTGGATTAGGTGACCTTCAGAGGTCCCTTCCAACCCAAAGTATTCTATGATTCTATGAAAGTAAGCAAAAACTTTTTGAACACTTTCTCCTCCCAACTCTGACTTCTTGAGCAGGCAGTCCCAGCCAGAGCTTTGTGTCGTTCCCTCTGTTTCCATCAGCACCACTGCTGTACTGCAGTACGGCCCTCAACAAGAAGGCTTCAGGCCTGCTTGCACAGTCCTTCAAGAGCTTTTCCTAGATTGTACATATATAAGTGAGGTATCCAACCTCATGTTCTTCCTTTGCCCATTGATTTTTTCATCACTGTCCCTGCATATGTTAGCCTGAGTGGACAGAGCTGTATGTTACACTGCTGCAAGGTGTCCATCCCTTGATGTTACGTGTAGTCTTCAGAGCTCCATGTGTGGTAGAAGTTGAAGTACCCTTCTCAGCATTTTCCATGTCATGTCAAAAATACTGTTACTTTTTTCCCTTACTGTTTGCCTTCCTGAAAAGTCCTCACAAATGCCTTGTGAAGATTGTTCAGAACATGTCTATCTCCAGCTCCTCATAGAGACCTGAGGCTTTCTCCTCAGACAAGGTCATCCCTGAAATGAAATTACTGAGACAACAGAGTCATGGGTGAGCATTTCAAAGCACCTTAGCTGCTTTCACTTTTTTGTGCTGGGCCTGGTTTGAGTACAGCCTACAAAGCATTAAAAGCATTGGCCCTAAAATCCAAAGCTGAGATAATGCCCTCACCTACTAAAAGGATAATCCAGCTCCTCTCTTTTCCTATTATTCTGATGTGGTTTTGATCAAATTGACCTGACCAGCACTTAGTGAGGCTTTACAGCTCTTGCCACAGTCTGACATGACGTGAACTTGCAATTAAGAGGGCATGCTCCGCTGAAGCACAGAACGAGGCCAGCACTGAGAAGGGTTCCTAAACCGCTTCACGGTCTCTTCAAAGCTAAAAATGCCAGAATAACACTTTGTCCTGTTCAGGCGCAACTTGTCACAGGGCAGCTTTGGATGGTTTGGGAGAGATTTATTTTGAAACTGGCACTAAACTGAGGTGCCCGCTTACAGGTCTCTGCATGAGCACTGGGTGCCTGAACTGTCAGTGTAGTCACTGGAGCTCAGAGCGTGATGCCTTTCCCTTATGCACGCACCTGCTGCCTTGTGCGTGAAATTGCTGTTTCGTTGACCAAACTTCTGCTGTCTATACTTGGAAATAAGCATCAGGTACACTTGTAGACACCTGTATGTGGATACCTATAGTCAGATGTCTTAAGCCAAATCCCCACCCTCGTTACAAAGTGATCTTGATTTTGCAGCATCCAGAAGTACCAGCATTTTTTAAAGAAAGTCTATTCCAAATCACCTTCCTTGAAAAATCATTTCAGTTCTGTGCAGTCAGTAGGTAGCCCTCTCAGAAATCCAGTCCTTTTCCACTGCATGGAAAACAGATTTAAAAAAAAATTTGTAAATATAATTTAAGTATTCTTATTAATTATTTAATACCTTTAAAAGCATTTATAACTGTAGCCTCTGGATGCTCAAAGCCATGCCAGTTCAGCTCCAGAATTAACCCTAGAACTGGAGAATTTCCCAAGAGATGGAATACATTAATTTCTATCAGAATATTCAATAGGGTACTGAACAGGTTGAACAAACTCCCTCCTTCTTTATGAAAAATGTATCTGTGGTCAGGCAGTTTCCATGGCTGCGTATGTAGATATATAGGAAACACACTTCCCTTCAGTTTATTGCATGCTGCATTTTACAGTTGTTTTTTGTATATTTACAAACTAGGTAGGAGTAAGAAATACAGCAAGGTGTTTGATTTGAGTGCCTTTCAAGTTGAAAAAGAATGAGAAATGGTCTTAGTCCCCACTAATAGTTGTTGGCTGATTCTGAAGACCCACATCTTTTATACGTCTGCCAGGTTCAGAAACTCTGCGCAATCCGTCAGTTAACACACCTGGGTCACTCTCTGCTTTCCTCATCTTCCACAAAGTGGAGCTGCAGCTGCACTAAGAGAAAGGAATGTGGAAAAACGATTGAAACATAAGGAAATAATATTCTGCACTGAAAAAAAGTTGAAGCTTGACAGCTGAAAGTGAAGGAGAGATAATTCATCAATCTAGCTTTGCAATGCTATAGATCCAGAAATCATAGAGGCTCCTCATCTTAATCCATCTTGAGTGAGCAATGAAGTGCGTGTACTGCTTGCACATGGCATACCCTTTCTTTACCTTGGCACAAGTCTTACCAGGGGTGGTAGATGTGTTTCTTGTGGGAGACAACGGTTGGTTTTCAAAACAGTGGTTTCATTTACAGGGAGAAACGTGTGGTGGCATGTACCGCACCACTGAGTAGTTGGTGACTAGTTTCTATTGTGACTCCCCACAAGATACTGCACAAGCAGCTTTGTGAAATCTCTAAAAACTCTTCAGTGATGCTTTACATCATACTGAGTGAGAGTGTCCAGATATTCTTGAGGTTTGAGCTGTGTCAGGACCAAAACTCTAATCACTGCTGCAGTCCTGTGTGGTATATTGCTGACCTGAGGTTAAATAAGTGGCATTCAATTTCTGCCTACAGAAGAAGAGTATTAGTGCTTACCAACTCGTTACTGAAATAATTCTTTAGATATGATGGGCAAGGTTTATAGAACAGATTGAAAAAGAGGTATATAAGTTCCTAATCATGGAATTAATGGTATTGTTAATATATAACTCTGTTACATACTACCTACAAAACTCTCTTCCTCAAATTCTCAAAGAGATGAAGATTTTTGTTTCCTAGTTACATAGGTGGAAACAGAGGTAGCAGACACATGAAGTAAATTATGTAAGATTCCCTGAAAAAAAGCCAGTCAGGAGTAAAACCTGGCCAGTCAGGCCAGCAAGTACTTAATTAGCTCCTAAGCACACAAGAACTTCAATTAACTAGGATGGTAAACCCAACAAAGACCAGCTGCAGCTGTGGTTGGGATCAGAGGTTTGGGAAATGCAGCCCTGGACTGTAGAGCAGAAAAGGCAATACAGGGTACATCCAATTGTGGGGTACGTATAAAGGCAGTGTTTCACCCAACTTCTATTGACGGAATCAGAACAGAAGATGGGTCAGCCATGGCTGTGTATGAACTGATGCTCATTGATGTGAAAGTGAGAAGCTTGCAGGGTGAGAGACAGTGGCTGATGGGATCATGGGACTGATGGGACTAATCATAGAATCATAGTATATTTTGGGTTGGAAGCGACCTCTAAAGGCCATCTAGTCCAACCCCCCTGCCGTGGGCAGGGACATCTTCAAGTAAATCCGGTTGCTCAGAGCCCCGTCCAACCTGATCTTGAATGTTTCCAGGGATGGGGCATCCACCACCTCTCTGGGCAACCTGTGCCAGTGCTTCACCACCCTCAGCGTAAAAAATTTCTTCATAAGGAATCTAGTCTGAATCTATCTTCTTTCAGTTTAAAACTATTACCCCTTGTCCTATCGCAACAGGCCCTGCTAATACTAATCTTTCTTATAAGCCCCCTTTAAGTATTGAAAGACCACAATAAGGTCTCCTCAGAGCCTTCTCTTCTCCAGGCTGAACAACCCCAACTCTCTCAGCTTTTTTTCATAGGAGAGATGTTCCATCCCCCTGATCATTTTTGTGGCCCTCTTCTGGACCTGCTCCAACAGGAGCTGGATGCAGTGCTCCAGGTGGGGTCTCACCAGAGCAGAGTAGAGGGGCAGAATCTTGGCCTTCTGGGCTGCGAGCGCACATTGCTGGCTCACGTCCAGCTTTTCATCCACCAGTCCCCCCAAGCCCTTCTCGGCAGGGCTGCTCTCAATCCCTTCATCCCCCAGCCTGGATTGATAGCGGGGGCTGCCCCAACCCAGGTGCAGGACCTTGCACTTGGCCTTGTTAAACCTCATGAGGTTCACATGGGCCTACTTCTCCAGCTTGTCCAGGTCCCTCTGGATGGCATCCCGTCCCTCTGGTGTGTCAACCGCACCACTCAGCTTGGTGTCATCTGCAAACCTGCTGAGGGTGCACTCGGTCCCACTGTCTATGTCATTGATGAAGATATTAAACAGTACTGGTCCCAATACAGACCCCCGCGGGACGCCACTCGTCACCAATCTCCATCTGGATATTGAACCTTTGATTGCTGCCCTCTGGATGCAACCATCCAAACAATTCCTCATCCACTGAACAGTCCATCCATCAAATCTGTATCTCTCCAATTTAGAGAGAAGGATGCTGGACATCCCTGAAGTACAGATACTCTGGCTCCTTCCTGTTATGTTTACCAGTAATTTCTGACCCGACTCCCTTGTATGCCTTTTAGGCCAAGTACGCCAAGGAAGGGGATGCAAAAGCGGCTGGTGCAAAATGCAGTTCTGTGCAAGCTGAAGTCCTCAGCTGCTTCTTGGCAGGACCTTCCTCGTTTCGCCCTGCAGTTCTGGTGAAGGGGAAGACCTGACCTTATGTCTTTGCTACACACGCTGTACTTTTTAAATATGGGAATACTGCCTGCCTGTATGCACAAACTAAGCAAATACCTCGCTGCTCCTTGCCAAGTCCTTGGTTTCTGTTATTACACCTCGGGCTAACTCTGGACTGTATTCTCCAGACAGTCTCTGGGAGCCATGTGTTAGGAATCAGTTCTTTCATGGTATTATCCAGATCAGTAATTTCTGAAGTGCGGGGATATTTCTCCCCCCCCCCCGATGAGTACCCTGTGGCTGTGTTATCAGGCACGTGTCGAATCATGTTGCATGGCAAGGAAGAGACCATGTTGCTGTTAATAAGACCAAATTCACTCCATAGATAACTGTTTTAGATAATTAACAGGATCAAATGTTTTCATATGTTCTAAGTAGTTCAGATGAAAAGGACACAATTCTTGCAGGATTTTGAAAATGACTTAGCTCCGCAAAACCATGTCACAGTAAGTGGCTGTTCTACTATGTGGGAAATACATTGTTAATGAGATCATCAGAAAATGGCATTAATCGTCTCTTTTTTTTTTTTTATTTAAGGAAGAGTACATCAATCTTTAAGGATATGAAAATCCAGACAGCTTTTGAGTAAGATGATTTGGCTGATGATAATATGATTGTTTAGCAGATTGTGTCAATGGTAATGGCAGATTTGCAATGTTAAAAGCTAGGGATCTCGAAACCCTTTGCTGTGGCTTTGGAATTTAAATAGCTAGCATTTGCAGTATAGTAATGCCCAGACGCCCAAATTGTGGACCAGAAGTCTGTGTGCTACAAACCTTAGGAAGAGCGAACATGGCAACAGTGTGAGTGTAAATGAAGTAGGAAAGTGTGGTATATGCCAAGTAATACACTCAGCAAGGAATGGTGCGTTGCTGTTTACGTGTGGAGGAGACCTATTCTTTTTGAGGTGCTGAGGAATACAGTGTGCCAGTGCATACTTGTGTTTGACAGCTGGTAGTCAAGGAACACGCTGTGTAATTGTGCGGGGACACAAAATGTTCTGTCGTGAAGGAGCTCCTCGTCCATCCTTGAACATATCAAGAGTGTGAGAGGATTTACAGAGCTGTCACCCAGGAGTTAACGAATGCACACACATACAAAAGAAAGTGAAGACACTATGAAACCATTAGCCTGGCTAGCAGGAAAATGAAGGAGTTCCCTGATAGCTAATGTTTTAACTTGCTTATTCTTTCAATGCATTTTAAAATCTAGATTCCAGTTAAGTCTACTTTTATTTCACCTGTATTGATATTCTGTTTAATGTTTGCTGTCTACTCTGTGTCATGAAATTTTACTTAAGATAACTGGGAGTGGGTACGGGATAGTGGCGTGACCAAAAATTTGCTCCCCATGAGATGCCTTAAAGAGAGAATGTGAGTCAAGCCGGCCTAAGTCAGCTCAAGAGTAGAGACCGTCCTCTTAGCGTGTGATCAGAGAAGTGTTTGTGCCGCCAACTTCACACAAAGCTGAGGCTAACGTGCAGTTCATATTGATTGTTCAGCTACCTTGCTTATAATGAAATGGGCTTGCGTTATGGTGCTAGGCAGAGAGAGTGTTTGCTCTCTCTTAAGGAAAGGGTTACGGGAGGTTTGATGAAGGCACTTGAGATGATGAAAGTTGCGGTGGGAACTGATTGAGAGTTTCTGGTGCAGGGAAAAAAAAAGCCCTCAATGTTGCCCAGTCCATCACATTTCTTCTTCATCAAAAGTGCTACTACACTTCTTTGAAGTGCTGGTATGACACATCATTGCTAATAAGGTATAGAATAAGATCATGAAAAAAGTATACTTTACATGGCAGGTGTACAGAAAGGTATTATAGTGTGGGAAGCAATTAAACACTGTAGCATCTTTGTAATTTATACTCTGGACCAAGTATTAACTGGTTGCAAAGGCTTTTGTGACTCAGTGTTTTTCCCTGAACCCATGTTCCTGAGAGATTGTTAGGCACCGATTGTCGCAGAGTGGTTGAATAAACTTTAGAAAGGAAAGGAAAGTTGGCTAAGCAGAAGTGGAGCAAAGGAAGCATGAGAAGAATCAGCAACAGAACAGCTTGTGCTCAGCTGGATTAGGGAACACAGTAAATACAACATAAGCAGCAGCAAACATGGGATCAAAAGTTTAGTTAGAAGAGATCTTGTGGCTCTATTGACATAACAGTGACACGGGGAAGACAAAAACAAGTAAGACCGTGTGGTGCTGGGGCAGTATGGCAAGAGACAAAGATTTGGTCCCCTGATCTGCAAGTGATTTCTTTTTCTTCCTGCATTTTTTCCCAATTTATTCCTCTGTGTTAATCTGTATTTTAAAAAATGTCAGCTGGAGAAGCTTGCTCGCTTGCTTTTCTTGCTTGCTGTTGTTGCATTACTAATTACTGCAGATTTAATTATGGTCACAGTGCTCAAACCTTTCAGGCAGCTATTTGTTTGTGTTAAATCCAAAGAGTGAGAGCATTAACCAATTCTCCTCATGAGTAGGCTGGAGTGGGAGATGTAATTCTTTCTATGGGGGGAAAAAAAAGACTCTTTTTGGAAGCATGGAGCAAAGCAACAATAACAACCTGAATCTTCTCAGGTTTTTATTCTGGAGACCTGGAAGGCTCAAACACAGGACTGTGTGTGGCCTAGGTAGGAATCATCTTCACTCTGGTACAAATCTGTAGCTACTCTTTCTCTAGTATGGTAGAAATCTGTAGCTAAGATACATATTTATTCATTTGCCCCACATTTATTTTTCCCGTTCATTTATATAATCTCCATAAATGTCTTATGTTTCCCTCAAAATTGGCTCTTTTTAGATTTACTTTTCACAACATCTTCCTGCCAAGGACTCGCTCAATTCCTTTTTATACCCTGTGTTTGAGCTACAAAGACTTACCTGATTCAGCTGCCATGGAGAGCTTTTTACTTTATACCAGATCATATGACAGCTTTTAAGGGGGTAGTATTTTCCAGTTTTCCAATAGGTATTTTTCAAGGCTTAGTTTGATCTTTGAAAAGCACTTTGAGATATTTGCATAGAGGCTGCTATGTCTCAGTGGCAGAGGTCACTGTAATGGAGAAATGACCTTACTGAAGTCGGGAAGCATCCTGGCATCTGTACACAGTGCTGCGCTGGGACACGTAGACATATTCTGTGGATGTGAGAAGTATGTCTACAACTAAACATATTCCAAATAACATATATGAAGTCTAAATATGCATATGAGGATAGTAATTTGAACATCCTTTGAGTACTCCCACGTCATCATAAGCTTTCATTACATTCTTAGAGACTACTGAGAAGAGAAATCTATTTTTCTGTCAATAATTCCTGTACAAAAAAGAGGTTCTGCCTTCATTTTCCTTAATGGCTTGACCAGCTCTCCTACCTTCTCTTCTCATTTGAGATCATCTTTACAGACATTTTTGTACTACTGTCACAAATCTCTCCAGAATATTTGGGTGATCAATAAAATTTGAGTTGAAGTGCCTGTCTGGGTACTTGATTCTCAATATATGAAATTAGACATGGCCTCATAATTTAGATCTCTTCCAGCTGAAACAATTTTACACCACAGGTAAATTTTGTCAACTCATTCATCTGTTTTCTAGATCATTAATAAATATTCATCATCATAATTAATGAACCTCTTAGCACCCCACCCTTAATCTTACACTATGTTGAAATTTGACCATTTAATCTTCATTTAATCCATGAAAAGGACTCTATCAGTCACTCTGATTACTTAATCTCCTTGATAGCCTTCCATCAGGGCTTTTGGGTATCAATCTGTCAGATCATGGTGTGTGGTTGGAGAGGAGTGAGTGGAACTCATAAGTTTGATGAAGCAAGGTGTTGAAGCCAATTACACAATTTAGCCACTTATTATTAACTTTGAAGAGTTGCCTTAGAAATCCTTAACTGAGTTAAACAATAAAGGCAACCTTGTATTTGAAAGAAAGAAAATATATAAAAGCCATTTTGACTCTGTGAATATCGCAGAAACTATCTCAAAAAAAAATTGGTTTAATAATATTGCTAGTTTCATGAAGAAAAAAAACATCTTGAGCGGCATGCAAGTTACTGAGCCTCAGAGTCTGTCTTTCCCCAGAACGAGTGGATGATAACGTTTCTGACTAAGTGCGAAATAATTGACTTCCGCGTTGCATTCCAGGTTCCAACCTGTCAGGCTTTCAGTCAGGATTTACAGCCAGAGATCCTCCTTCTTGTGATGAATGGTCCAAGGGAGAAGACAAATATAGCCTAAGCCCAATCTGGAACGCTTCAATGACAGATCCATGTCAGGGTTTTGGAACAATCTCTTGGTGCCAGTGGGTGCTGCTGCTTCTTAGGAAAGAGTCACGAAATCTTCCAGGCTAAGGTACACATATGTAAATACAATAAACACAAGGAGAGAACTGTCCCTGGGCTCTGGGAGAATGCAAGCAAAATTAGGGAGGTGTGTGCAGGATTGTGGGATACTCTTGATTAGCGGAGCAGAGAATATTTTGCCACTTTTGTGCATTGGTCTTTTGTTTATGAGAAAAACTGATGTTGCCTCTATTCGTTGTATAACATCAGTGCATCGCCTACTGAGTGCTTTCCTTGTTGTAAGTAATAGAGTGTACAAAGATAAGAAACGGTTGACTGAAATTAAATGTGAGCTGTCAAACTGATGAGACTCGTTCTGTGAGAAGATGAAACTCTTTTGTTTTGGTTTGGGTTTTTTTGGTTTAAATGGCTGTTCAAAACCTCAGTATGTTATTGCACAGTGCATGTATAGAACAGAAAGATTATGCTACCTGCCCCCTCCACCTTCACCCCAAAAGCCTGGAAGAACTGTCTTCACTTCCCCAACCCATTTGGCCTCTTCAGAAGCTCCATTAAGGACACCTAGATCATTCCCTAGTTTGTAGAACTTTCTTTCTTATGTTGAATACAGCATAATCTTGAAATAAATCTCTTCGTGTGGCTCTTGCGTCTGAAAATATTGCTGCAGGTGTCAGTCACAAAGTACCACATAGAGTTAAAGTCTTCTCTGTACTAGTTTGTCACATGCTTTTGGAACTACTTTGGGGTGCAATATTAAAAGTATTCTCTATATTGAATAGAAGAAGATTTACTGCATAGAAGGTAAATGTAACTAAGACTGGGTAAAAGTTCTTGTGGCATGTATAGAAAAACCCTTTTCCATACTTTCTGTAATGCCTGGATGAAGAACAGTGTCTGAACTGACACTGAAAATAGGGGCTGGACTGAATTTGGTAGATGTATGTTCTGAAAAGCAGGTCAGTATGTGTATAAGAAACTGAAGTGGCAGCCTGGGGTGAAAATGCTAATGCATAAATAAATAAGGGAATTGACTGTTAGAGTAATCAGAAAATATAATGTTCTAATTCTTGCTTTGCATAACTAACAGGCAATAAACTTTCATTAACTCATGATGTGAAAAGTGATTGAAAGACGTAGGTCCTTTGCTTTGGTAACTGTCACTTAGGAAGAATGTTTTTCTTGACAGCTGATTAGGGGTTAAATGAGCTGAATAAAATTGGTAATTTTTGCTGCTTTTCCCACTTAGTATAACAGCTAATATATGAAGCATTTTTCCTTAAATTAGTTGTAACGACTGGCTTTAACTGATTAGCCCTGTTGGAAGAACTGTTTTTGACTGACAAAGATGTCACTTTGGTATTCTCAAGATCTGCAAAAATGGCTGGTGCATATAGAACCTGGATCAAAGTATTTTTATTTAGTGACTTTGATAGATTTGGGTCTGCTCTTAAGCAAACTGCTCCTCTTAGGGAAGTACGTGCTTGATCTGATCATGCAACAGCTTAGATGGCGAAGAAGGGAGCAGCAGCATCTCATACCTCCATAATGTGGTACCTGCCTGTATCTATGGGGAACTACATTGCACCACAGGAGTGTCACCTCAGCTCCTGCAGACCAAACAGGCATCACCGCACAGCAGATCTGTAAAGCCACAGGCACAGACTCCAGTCACTCACAGTTTTGGAAGAGTAACTGCTCTCCAAATCACCAGGCCCACCAGGAGATGTCGGCCTGCTCTCGCTCACTGAGAGAGCATCAGTCCATTTGGTGCTTGTTGACACTAGACAATCGAAAAAAAAAAAAAAAAAAAAGCAGGGAGAAAAGAGCAGGGCACTTTCTGAGCAGTGGGAATAGGGAAAAGGGTCAACTCTGAAAATATTTACAATGAGCTCTAACTCGTAGTAGAGACCTCATGTAACAATGGCTGTGGTTAAACTGGTGCATATCAGTAATTACCACAGTGTGGCTCCTGAAAGGAATGGACATATTTCTTTTCAGACTGGGGAAAAAGCAAGGGTAGGGGAGATTGCTGTGGAAAAGGGTTACATAAAACAAACATGGCTACAGGTTTGGGTTTTTTTGGTTTTTTGTTTTGGTTTTTTTTTTTTGGGGGGGAGGCCTCAGGAACTTAAACTGTTTCATAGCACAATGTTTTTCAATCACTTTTCATTTGTGGATTCACTTCCTCTCACAACCTCTCCGTCCCCCCCATACAGTTTAAGCTCTTATTTAATGATCTTTAGTCTACAAGTGGCTTAATTTTATGGCCAGCTTAGAAGTAGCTCTTGAATGTAGGTTAAAATATACAATCTCTCTCCAAATGAAAACTTCAACCACAGCTCTAACACAGTTGGCTTGAAGAGTACTGATGTGTAGGTAACTACTTGGAGTTTTTGTTGTGGTATAGAAACTAGTCCATGTTTTGATAGAGAATGATGCTTTTGGAGGCAAATAACCAGGCTCTTGGGAAAACAAGGTAACACGGTAAACAAGCGGACTACACTTGGGAAAGCAGCTTTTCACAGCCCCTTGAAAAGTGCTGTGCTACTACACTTGAGATACTTCGAAGTTTATGATTGTGCTGAAATCCTAGAGTGAAATGTCTTTTCAAAATTTTAGATCAAAAGAGAAACACTAGAACATCAACAGGAAATAAAACATTTTTATTGAATATCTGTGTAATATGTATGTTATTTTAACGACAATTGGAAAACTCTACTGTGGGAAGTCACTACACAAAGTGAAACAAAATATAAACCACCTCATCAAAAATGAAGGTAAAATACGGCTAAAGTTGTCAGCTCGCGGGCCACGAGCGATATGGCAGGATAAAACACCCCAAACATTTCTACAAGATACAGAGAAAACCCACACAGAGAAACACTCAAGCAGGCAGTAAATATACACAAAGGCAACTAGGATCTTTCTACAGCATCAGATTCTAATACTTCACACAGCTTTGTCAGAAAGGTACATGTGGCTTCTTTGAGGATGAAAATGTCATCTTGGTCACATGGCAGGTTCAGTCTCTGAGAATCATCATACCTTACAAACCAGTTCTATGGTGACGTTCAGTCTGGCAGTGTAGGAAGAGAAAGCATTAAGAATACCTTAACACAATGAGTCAGTCCTGGCAGTTTGAACCTGCAGCTATCCTGAATGAACAACTGAAAGTTGGAGACCATGAAGCTCTTATGCTGGAAAGCTGACTGTCTACTTCTTCTCTTTGGTGGAGTTTGGTCCTTAAGGTTAAGATTTTAAAGTATTCCAGCTTGATGCTTTGCATGTATGTGCCTGTTTCTATCAGAAAATGTCTCACTTGTGTTTTTTCCGTGTTTCATGTAAAAAAGAAAGAAAATGGGTCTTGCTACTCTCACTTTTGGAGGTGGGGAGAGATCCATACTTTTATTCTCCTCCTACTTCTTTGCTGCTTCTTTTACCCCCAATGTACTGAAAACGTTGGTGCTTGGCCATCACCGCGCTGACCTCTCAGACTGTCACACCTCTCCCAGAAGCAGAGCCTTGAGGGAGGCTGTGGAATTTAGTTTTCAGTACACAGTTCTCCAATTACATTCATCTTTGTTCTTTGTTTTCAGTAATTTCTTTTGGATACAATTGATAAGAACATTAATGGTTATCGTCTCATGCCTCCCTCCAAAAGGTATAGCATTTCCACATTTCTGGGGTAGTTTGCATTGCTGAAAATCATGAACTCTTCAAAGCATTATAAATATATTCACAGCTTGGAAAGATAAGCGAGGGGTCTCAAAGGACAGTACATGAGATAGAAGTGATGCCCTAAATGACTTGATGAGATGGTACGAGCTGAGATGACATGCTGGCTAGCCGTAAAATGACTATCTACAGTGAAGCGGCGGGGCGGGGAGGAAGGTTGGAAATGTAGAGTATTGCACAGGGATTGACAAAATGCTGCGTGGTCAACCCATTCAATATAGCATCCTTGTCCCCTGCATAGCTCTCCAGTTCTAAATTGGTCCATAATAACTAGAACTGCTTATGCTATGCATTCCTTCGGCAGTGCAGTAGAAGGGAATGGCAGTATTATTACAATATCACTACGGAATAAATTGATTGCTATCCACTGAGAAAACTACATTTCTAAGCACACACGGCAGTCACAGTGATACACAGAGCAGTCTTTCAAGACTCTTATGGAATGACTAATAGCTTCATAATAGTGCCATTTACTACATAATAACATTGAAAACATTTAAAAACTCCTCCTGAAACGAGCATCTAGTATACAGAAGAGGTTGCTTCAGTTTTCTAGAACTTGTTCTTTGTTTTCACTTTTTTTTAAAGGACAAATTAAAACTTAAGTATAAATAGTATATAAAAGGTCACTAGCTGTTCTCTTTTGGCTTACTTTGAAGTGCATTTAGAACTATGGCTAAATTTTGTCATCATCTGATGGGATTACAATACTGTCTGTTTACCATGAAACTATTTTGTATAATAAACTCACACGGCTGTGTCTAAAAAATATTCTGCATTCCTTCTAATCTGAGTTAGTATAATAAAATATTTTGTTACAAAGTCTAATGTGCAAACTCATTATAATGTGAAATCGTGGATGGAATTCACAGTATGCAAATTCTGTATAAAGGTGATAATGGAGAGCTACTCTTGTTTTCATGGCAGCATTTTGCTACTGCTGCGTCTCCCCCCTCCCTTCCCCCCCTCCCTGCACAACCTCTGCAATGGTCTTACTTTGTGTGGTAGATGAAATCGTTGCTTCCTATGGAACTGCTTCCTCAACTTTCCATCTAAAGCCATTTCAGTCTGTTATGTGTTTGCTTTGGAATATATACAAAAAAATTAGGTCCTGGCTACGTCTCCTTGAGGTCAGCCATGGAGCTGCTCAGATCATGCTAAGTTGCCTGTGAAAGAAGTCTACCCAATTGGATTTGCCCCTCCAAGATTCACTGTGGACGCGTAGCGTGTTATTAGGATGGTCCAGTTGAAAGCTCAGATTTAAGTTGTCCTTTAAGATGTCAGTGTAACACTACTAGTGCCTTACAAGTTGGAATTTTTTTTTTCTGGAATGCAGACGATACAATAGTTACCCTATAATATATTATCAGCTCTCCTATATCTCAGTCAATTTACATAATTTAAAATAGAACATCTTATTAAAAACATCTAGATATACACAGATTAGGAAACGCTTACAACATACAAATACACAAACTAGAAATAAATTCTCAGCATACTGGTGTATATATACAACTGTGTGATACAATAAATAATTTCTGTCATGCTCTATCTACACATCATATTGCTTAAAAGAAGAGTAGATCTGGGGGGGCAGTGGTGAAATGAAGCGCCTTTAGAGGGCTCTCTACATTTAAATTTGTGCAAATTAAAACGGGAATTTAAAAGTACGACTGATCTGTGTCAGGAACACATGGCTGGAAATGAAAGGACCCATATTACTGAGGTATTTACAGATACTGGCTAAAGAGCACTATGTGGGCAAATGCAGAAAGGCTTCTTCTTCTTTTTCTTCTTCATAATTTAATTTAATTTAATTTACTTCTTGACTGCCAGCATGGCATCTACCTCCTCCTCAGGCTGTAAGGTGTGCCACTGTGCAATGGGCCGCCGAGGGTTGGCCAACATGTCTGACCAATGCCGCAGCTCCGCTCCGGTGCTGTTGTAGCCCACAAAGACTTTCCCGATGGCATCGTTCTTGCCAATCTTGTCATAGTCCAAAACAGTCACAACAATTTGCACTTTCTACAATGAGATAGAGAAAGACCATGAAAGAGCATGATAGCAAGGGGAAGGTGGGCAGGGATAAATCTCGGGATAGACAATGACCATGGGGACTCCAGGTACATGAAGGGGGTAAGTGTGTAACAGTCAGAGCAGGTTCCCCCAGCGAGAAGCAAATTCAAACTTTTGTCTTTGCTTCTTGTGAGCCTTCCAAATAAAATTAAGTTCACAACCTCCCTGGTAACTTGCAATTTGCCCCTTTTCATCGAAGAGCTTCATATGGGAATCAAGGTTGATTTTTTTTTTTTCCTTTAACAGATTAACAACCTATGGATTATTTTTTTGTTGTTATTGAAGAATCAGACTGCTAGAAGTCTGTAGGGCTAAAAGTGAGATCTTAAGGTAAGCGAAGGCAAAAGTAGTGCAATTTAACACATCATTATTGTTTAAGCAAAAATTAGGTAAAATTAAGAAACGGCTCCACCCCAAGTTAACGTTTGCAATGTCGTACTCTGTTCTGTTAATTGCTTTTCTGCTTCTCAACAACTCTTACCTATCCATCCAGCACGCTAGTCAGTTATTTTCAGGTAAATTCAAAAGATAGCCCTTACAATTACTGTACACATATATGCATGTGGACTTGTGCGCGTGCGTGCACACACCTAAGTATGTATATACTGTATGTATTATATAAATTTATATAGGAGTCAAGAAAACCGGCTGCATGCTCAGGGGAGCTGGAAAGGAGTATAAACCCCACTGTCTTGGGGCTCTGACACACCGGCGCTGCCTGCGACTGAGCTGGTGTTGGAGGGCCACTTCTGCTGTAGGAACGGTGACCTCTGGCAAACAGGGTCAAACTATTCCCACAGAATCTGCACGAGCCCATCTGTCACAGCTCGTAGACAATTTTCCATTCACTTAGACTGAGGCACACTGGGAGGTGATGTTCAAGCCAGGCATTTGCGTGTGTGTTTGCGTGCACATGCCAGCGTTCCTCTCCATCAGGTCATTAATATTTGTCGAAAGAGCACAAACAGCTCATCCTTCAGTGGAGTGTGTTCTTCCCCAACAGCACCTAAGACGTTAACAGCCTTGGGCTGATTTTACTAAACTGTAAACGCTTCTCCTTAGGGAGCTTTATTTTTAAAGATGAACATACAGTTCTTTTCCTGATTCCTTTCTATCCCATGGTAAATACACACAGCCCCTTATTCCAGTGCAAGTTTCCTGAATTGGAGGGAGAAATGCCCTGAAACACATTTCTTCTAGAAAAATCTTTTGTTCTCAAGCATCAGGTTTTTAAATTTAAGGCTTTAAATATATGTACAATCTGGATTTCTTACTAGAATGATTAATTTCAGTGCTTGTAATAGGATTATCTTTTAAGAGTAACTGACGCTTTTAAGCATATCTGCAAGACCAGACTCATGAGGTCTATTTTATGGAGTCCATTCCCTTACTAGATTGTACAATTCACTGAGCCGGAGAAAGAGATGATTCCAACAGGCACTAAAGTATTTATATAGTTGCTGATGACAAAAGTGTACATCAAGCTCAAGACTCTCTCCCCAGAGCACTCACGATAAAAGGCAATATCCTGAAGCAAGTATTTCTAGATGCCAAAATGATGTTTCAGTGTTGCTGTTTGCAATATACTCCCTTTTAATGTTGATGTACCTCCCCAAATGAACCTTTATGTTTTAGATGCATGGTACAATCACAGATATAAAAAGTAAGCATGAGACTTATTTTATGGTACAAAAAAAAGTTGCCTGCTGTACCTAGAAGCTTGGGGGCTAGTTACTGTTGGATTTTTTTTTTTTTTTTTGGTTAATCATAAGACAACAATGAGCACTGTAAACAAAAGACCCTTCTCCTTGCTCTATAAAGATGTAAGAACAGCTAGCTCAGATTATTAACTCTGAGATGCTTTTCACCTCATGGTCTCTGGCTTAAACCTACAGAGAAATGCAAGCATCTCTTTGCCTTTGTACCATATATTAAAGGAACAGCCGCACTGCAAAACCCAACAGGTGCTAGTAGAAAGCACCACCTCTGCTAATGAACACTTGGATTAGCAGTTTCCTCATTGTGATTAGGCATTCTTTGGACTGAAAGGGCCTGGAGACGTTGCTACCTATGGCAGCAATCTGTCTTGAAAACAGCAAAACACATGCTTGATCTGCTTGTAGCAACAGGATTTAACTTCCTTAGTGGTGTTCTCCCATTACCTTTCAAGACAT
Organism: Pygoscelis adeliae; assembly: GCF_000699105.1. Classification (NCBI taxonomy): domain Eukaryota; kingdom Metazoa; phylum Chordata; class Aves; order Sphenisciformes; family Spheniscidae; genus Pygoscelis; species Pygoscelis adeliae. Next base: position 2,577,075 of record NW_008825108.1, read on the forward strand.
CACTTTCTTTCCCTTAAGAGCTAGAATCCATATTCACTGTTAAATTGTTGAAAATGTGAATGTTTGGCCCATTTTAAATTACATAGGTGTGCTGCTTTTGAGCTGCTTACCCTCCATGATCTCCCTTGTCTTCACTCTCTAACCATCATGAAACTTGTATAACCATTATTTTTTTATTTGACTGTGAAAGTTTGCTTAATTACTTTTATATGAATTACCCCAAAGTCACAGTGATTCTTACCATATTAAGTCTAAACAACATTTAATATGTGTTTTGCTAACGATGGAAGCACTTCAGTGACCGTAATGAAATCACCTCTAAATACAGTCTTTTATAACTAACTCCAAAATACACTGGCATATGACCAAAGTCCATAATTACAGATTTTAAATTGAGGCTATATATACTGTAGTAAATAGCTATAAAGTCATTCTAATAAACTTACCAAAAAAAGCACAAAATATTAAACTGCTAAACTGCAATACTTTTTAAAGGGCTTATATCCCCCTTACAAAACTGACTTAGGATTAGAAGGCAAAATGGCCAAGTACCTACAGAATGCACCTAACCATGCCAAAGCTCAGATCTGATAACTTGGAGGTGCCCATTCCAGTTCCCCAGTCCTGTCCCTATTTGGAAATCAAGACATTCGTTGCCTAAATTGCCAGAGAGGCTCAATTTGACTGATCTTTTTTTGCCTCTGGGTTTTTGATGCTTGTTATGAGATTTTTTCACAAGCACACAGACCAGCTTTCATTAAAATCAGTGGGAATTAGGCCCCACTGGATTTCCCACTTTTTCATTCCTAGAGTCCACAGACACCTGTACATGCTGTGGAGCATGAAGAACCGCCTAAACGGGCTAGTCATGCGTCCAAGCCACTATTCCTAGTGCCTCACCTTATCTAGTTTTAATATCTTTATTGGTACCAAGTCAATAAAAACCAGGCACACAGCTTTAGTTGAAATGTAGGCCTTGGCTCCTGGGCTTCTCTCCAGTACACTTGCTATCAAAATCCAAGACACAGAGTCTCAAAACCCATACCATGCTCTCATCTAATCGAGAGGTGTCTGTGTGTCCCTATTGCCTGGGAGTTTTCCCCGGCAATGTCTTCTGGCTCCAAATTTGGCCCAAGCCATTTAAACCCTCATAGCAGCAAGGCACCTAACTCCTACCTAGACCTCTCTCACAAGTCACAAAAGGATGTATTCCCAGGCTGTTTTAATTACGGTCATTCAAACTGGGAGGCCCCTGAAAGTACACTTTCCACACTCAGCTCCACCCAGCAAAGCTATATAGTCTTGCTTAACAAACATCTTCACGGTCACGGAGCTCCCCAGGGCGGGTGGGAAGCCAACACGTGGTTCTTTCCTCTTCTGAGGATATTTAAACCAATACATCTTGCCCTGCCAATGAATGCTCTAACAAGTGAGCAAAAGAACAAAATGGTTTAACGCTAATGGTAAAGGCTTCACTGAAATGGAGGAGGCCTGTACCAACTGATCATTATGTGGTTTACATTACCTAGATCAGACCAGAGACCAAAGCCTCTCCCTTTCCAAGCAAACCACCCAGCTAACAGGTGATCTTATGCTCTGTGGCCAATCATATACTTATTATTTCTGCAGAAATGAAGTTGCGCTCCCAACACAACCCATAGGCACAGGCGACAAGAGTACCTGCTTAAGACATTGAAGATATAGGTTCAAATTCACTTAGGAAGGGGAGTGAATTGGATGTGGGTTTCCCACATGCCTCCTCAGATTGTTAAGACCTTCTCTCTTGTGAGAAAAGGTTAGTTGACATCAGAAGACGTTAAATCTCACCCTCATGAGTGAGAGATGATTTGCCTCCCAGTAGCCCAAAGGTAGGTAACTGAGTCCCTGAAAAAAATGACATGATGCCTCGTCCTGGTATTTTCCACGGCTAGTGTAGGTGACTTCCAGCTCACTGTGCTGACTTCTGAGGCCCCTAATTTTAGGCACTGAACTCTCCAGGAGTAGCACCTGGACAACTGCTGGAGCTCCCCTGAGGTGCCAAGAAAACAGGCACTGCGGTACTGACCCCTGAGATTCTCAAATGCTTTTTTTGCAAGGAGCATAGGAATCACCAAAAAAGTTTTCATGGTGTGGTGAATAACTGAAAAAACCTGATTGAATTATGTGTTTTACTTAAGAGGGATGCTGTAGTACTTTCAACAAACAAGACCGATAAATGCACAAGGGAACACAAACGTGACTGATGATGTCAATTTATTATTTCAAATAATTTGGGGAAAATTGCTATATATGCCTTTTCTTTTATCCCTATACTTTTTTTACTGGCACATTCCACTCCCCGTGGATTTTTTTTTTCAAGGGAACACAAACGTGACTGATGATGTCAATTTATTATTTCAAATAATTTGGGGAAAATTGCTATATATGCCCTTTCTTTTTTTCCTTTTATTTTTTTTACTGGCACATTCCACTCCCCGTGGATTTTTTTTTCTTCAGAATCCATTTCTGTTAACAGAAAATGTCAGTTATCCATTTCTCACTGATGAATCAAAGCTTCATAAGTACTGTGCATTTTATCATTCCCCTCTTGAAGCAGTCACACTCATCTAATGTAGCACAGGGCTGGCACCTAGGTGCTAATGAAGGCACGCACACGTGATAATTAACAAGATTCCTGTTAAATATTTATAAGGCCTGAGAAATGGAATGCAGAGGGAAGACAAAACACTGTTTGACATTACCTGAATTTGCTCGAAAGGTACTTCAAAGCTGAAAGACTCGTTGTAGTAGGGATTCAGAGTGTTCTTTTTAATTGTAGTCTTTTTCTTCTTCAGCCTCTTGCCATTCTGCATCAGATGGATCTTCACATAGGGATCTAAGTAATCGAGAGAAGAAGCAGAGCTAAGAAGGGTAGTTCAGTGTGTTATCTACAGATTTTAGTCCTGCAAATTTAAGACTCAATAAAAAAAAGAAAAACCTTTAGCAACAAACAGCTTGTATTTAAACAAAGTCCTAATTTCCACTATAGGAAAACTCCTGTACGATTGCAAAGTGTTCCTGATGGAAAAAGGTACAAAACATTTATTGCATTATCTCCTTAACACTGCAAGGGAGGGGTAAATTCCCACCTAACTTTGTTCTGTAGCTCATTAACCATCCTGGAAATGTTTTTACTTTATTTATTTACTGCCAACACTTCTTGGCAACAGGGCTGTGGGGTGGTTTTCCCAAGAGCCGTGAGCACTGCTGAATGCACGTACAGCGGGCACAGGGCTAGGGTGGCTGGCTGCGCTGCGACTGCCTGGCAGCTCTTCACATCACTCTTTGGGCGGGAGCTGCACCAGAGTTTTCCCGTCCTCTGACCTCCTCGGCGGGCTGCGACTGATGCAGCGCAATGGCCGTGGGTCTGGCGCACGGACAGATTGCATGGCAGGGAAGGGGCTTTGCCCTTTCGATACCAGTCCTCTACCTTAGTGCTACATGCAGCTAGAGTAAGGTGCAGGCCATGGTATTGGTAGAAATTATGAATTGTTTTTGCTGCTCTCTATTGAATTCCCATTGTTATTTTGTATGACTTCTGGTGGCTAAGGAACAGAACTGATTTGGTACCTAATCAGGTATTCCTCACGCAAGCAGAACTCTCATGGATGTTACCGCTGTGAAGCGGCATCTCAGTGGTTATACTTTCAATGGAAATTTTGCCTGCTTAAAAGAATAGCACAATCAGTCTTTAATCTGTTACAAGAGCCATGTTCCTGTTCAGGTCCCATGCTAGGTCATTCTAGCAGTTCTTCTTTCATGGTAGTGTTAATTAGCAGTACCTTCACTGAGCTCAGGTATTTTTCTGTTTAGGCCTACCACGAAGCACCATTTGAAGCATCTCAAGCTCATCCTTTTCAACAACCTGTATGGTACTGTCACCAAAATTTGGGTAGGTACCTCCCTTGGCTTTAGGCAGCTGAACTGTGATGTAGGTCGAGGCAAGCCTTCCCTCTAGCAAGCTCGTAGGAGCTATACAAAGTGCCAGCCAGCCACGAGTCATCTGTGGCATAAATTAAGAGAGCCTGAATGCAAACTATCAAAGGAAAGAGCTTCTCCTTTCCCTCCTGAGAAAAGGATAGGGCTACAGAAGAAGAATGACAAATTAACACTGAAATTAAATATTATCACTATAAGCAAACTATGCTTTATGACTCTGCAATGAAATTCATGCCTGGAGTGTCTGCGAAGAGTAATTGCATTCTGCTACAGTCAAAATATGCTTTACCGTGGAAGACCAAGGAGTTTGGGACAGTTAAGTTACTGGAGTGATCACAGTCTACGCTACCTCTGAAGGGAGCATAATTTTGGTAGTGGACTCTTGAAGCCAGCAGACAAGGTTATAAGATCCAATGGCTGTGAGGAGGAACTAGACAAATTCTAACTTAGAAATAGGTATGTACTTTACTAGTAAGACTACTGAAACAGCTGGAGTAGCTCCTCAGTGTTTGTGGTGAACTCCGTTACAGAGGGTTAAGATTCCTTCCCCCTCAAAAGACTCAAGTTCAAATAGAAATTAAATCTAGGTAGGTTTACGCTCGAGGCTAGACAGGGGATTGCAAGGGTTCCTTTTGGCTGCACAATGTATGAATTAAGGAGTATCATGTGAAGAGCAGAAATGCTAGCAAAAAGCCAACAGAGTTCTATTTCTTTTTGAATACTGAGTTCAACATCACTACATATAGGGTTTTGAAGGTGGAAAACCAGTAAATCTGGACTCCTTCAACATTAGGTGATACTTGAGAAAAGCTCGTCTACCTTATTACTTTTGCTGAGGCTCCATGCTGAATGCACAATCGTTTTGACATGCAAAATGACTTTTTAGGTATAGCTAATATATAGTAAGAAAGTTCAGTAGTCAAGGAGCCAGTGGTAGAGTGTTAAGATATGGAAATGAGATAAAATGCTGTTAAAATATAATTTGAGTAACTACAGTGAGCTGGGAGGCTAAACAGTGCAGTAATGCATTATTATTAAAGGGATTAGAACTGAAGAATTCTATTAAAATAAATGCAGTCAATCCTTTACTGACCTGTGCTTGTGCACAGACAATATACACAGATTTGATGATTATTCATAAGGAACTGTATAGTAATGATTTATATAGTAATGCAGATATATTTCTATCTTGATGAACATTCCATATTTTGAAGAAAAATATTTTTAACCTAGAATTCAAGTGTATGTGAATGCTCGGGGTCTACGTGTACACTCACTTTAAGTGATTTGCTTCTATTGACTTTCTAGATTTTCTATCTTCATGCTGGTATTAGAGCAAAATCTGACCCCGGATAACTCACGGCCATGGGACAAGGCCCAGAAGCTAGGTTTCTGTGGTTTCTTTTTCATGTCCTGATCAGCTTCTTACGTTTGTCTGTCTGGGGATTTGAGTTAGGCTCAGTCAAATGCTAGGTTTTTAGTAGGAAAGGTCCCAGTGGTACCAGATTGCCATGGTAGTGCAGAACTGTCAGTGGCAGAGGTCGCAAATGGAGCACAGAAGAGGACATATCATATGATACAATATCGTAATTTTTTTTCATCCAAGGGTCAAATTGTCATGCCAAACCAAATACAAATTGAATATCACCTAACTGAAATCATGCTTCTTCTTTTCTAGTTTCAGAGGAAAGTATTAAATAAGCTTACTCATCACAAAACCACTGCAAATCAGAACAGGGTGTCCAGCTCAAGTAAGCGGATGGGCCGTTAGAGATTTTAACTGAGTTTCTCCTCATTAGACTGTACATGCACTTCCTATTTCTTGAAGTATCCTGGTCTTACCTAGTTCTCCCCTCTCTTCATTTTTCTGTGTCTCATATATGACCCCCTCCACCGCTGCATTATCTTCAGTTACGCTCTCCCGTATCCCATGACATCATCCCTAACTCCCTCAACTCTCCAGTAATCTATTTGCTTGCGATCTACACAGACAACCTGATACCTAAGCACAGACTTTCTTGTGACTTCATGAATAAATCTCTGAAAAAGACAGATCCTATTCCACCAAATAACAGAAGCTGAACTGCTTCGAGTCAATTATTAGAAAAAGGGAGGATAATCAAAAGAAAGCAGAACCTCTGGGAAGTGCCAGTCTCCAGCGATTTTTCCAAGATAAGGTTTAGTGCTAATGGAAACACCTCTTCTCTCTACTTGCAACATAACCTCAGTGCTGGCACCATTACTCATGCTGAGTAATACTTTAATATGTAAATAGTCTCACTGAATAAGTGAGACTAGTAAGGATGACAGAACTGATATTACAGCCCAGCAATGATAAATTGTCTGTTAAGTGCATAGCCTGGGCATAAAGGGCAGAATTCTTTTGACCAAGTAGAAATGTCTACATCTGACGCCAGTGAAAATAAATAATCATTTCTCTTTATGTACTCTGGATAGTTATCTCATTCCAGAGTAAATATCTGTCTTTGGTCAAATAAATTGCACCCCAAAATATTTATTTCTCTCCACCGATACAAGACAGCCTATTTGCTTTCATGTAAACAGTTACACTGAAGAAATGTCAAGTTAGAAGAGGTGCACATCACTCTGTTTTTTCCTCCAGTTTTATTCCTTTCAAGTAAACAGGGATTTAGATCCGCATTACATCCACAGGTATCTATCTGTGGATGGACCTTGCCCATCTATCTGGAAGAAGGGATGTTGCATCCAGAGCACTATGGATGTCCCTCTGCCAAAGGGGACAGAATGGCTGTGTGTCCCTTGCTTAATAATTCATGCTAAGCAATGTGTGGGATTAAATAAAATTCTGCTATTTATTCCCTCATTAATGGTCTAGCCATGAATGCTAAAAAGATGTAAAATGCATAACTAATTGTCCATTGTAGATTTTACAATATCGTCTCAAGGGAGGCTAGCTGAACAGCTTTAAAAGCACTGAGGGACTAGCTGACACATTTTGTTTTCCTGAAGTTTGCAGTGAGATGCCAATACATTTAAAGGCTAACTGAAATGGTATGTAATAGCAGGTAAAGACTTCTGGAGTCATTTGGACCATGAGGTGTATATATACAATTAGAACCCTCTTAAAATAATGACTAGTTCATCGTCCTCATGCTGTAGGCAAGATGCACTTCATTATTAGAGGTTTTAAAAAAGCAAATTTACAGCTGAAAGAAAATACTACAACTCAAAAGAAGAAAATTGTGGCTAATGGCAGTATCTGAGGAAAAAGTGGAACTTGAGAATGACTGCTTGTCAGTGGATTTTAAGATTAAAAATTTGTTATAGGGATCAGTGGTTAATAAAAAAATTATTTTCCACCTAGGTAGGAGAGAATTCAGCACAGAAATTTCCAACTGTATGGTTCTTCAGCAGAAAAGCGTTGACACAGTACTCAGCTTGGTATGGTTTTACTACAAGGGTTTATTCTGAACGGAAACATAAGGATGGTGCCAATCTTTGATAAGTATTTGTAAGGCTTCTGTAATCTAATCAAAATATGAACAGCAAGTGCCTAGAAACTTGACAAATTTGAAAAATGCTGCAGGGATAACACTGGACTTGATTGGGTGTGCAATTACCTTCCCGAGCCTGCGTGCGGGGGGAGCCTAACGGTTTAAAGAAAAAAATCCCACACAGCTCTGGGAGGTGGGATCAGAGAAAACCTTCTACAAGCCTCGAGTAAGCCTAACATGCTTAATAGGAAAAAAACTGAGCCAGAAAAAACTAGTTATAGATACAGCTCAATAAAGTTTCATATGACAAAACACTGTAATAAGAAGATGTTCTCAACTCAAACGTAGAAACCAAGAAGAAATATGGTGCCAGAATTGCATCCAGCTGTATTTTTGTCTTCAAAATTTTCGGGATAACTCGGTGCTAATTAGCACATGTTTTTCCCCATCAGAAGAAAATTTATGCCAAACCCATGCCAAAGCACACATCACTGACATTTAGAGCAAAGGTGTCAGCAGACAGTAGAGTTTCCATTCCAGGAAGCCGAACGGATTCCTGAAGAGCTTGGCAATTGATCCAATAACTGAAGAAAATCAGGTTTGGAAATGCAGCCTTATAAATGGCTCTGAAAACACGGTTAGGACAGAGGTGACTTGCAGGCTGGATCGTTAGTTCCATGCTGAAGAGCCATAATCACTCTCATCCTGCAACAGCGTGCTGGGGTGGAAAGCTGAGGAAAGGCCAAGCCAGAGCCTTAGACTGGAACAGAGGCAGTGCTAGATTCAATATTGCACCCTTAACCTATTCCTATTCCGTGCAAACACCCTTCAGACAAAGCTTTTTTGGCTTTCAGGATTGGCAGCAGGAAGAACAGCAATTCTATGCAGCAAATAACTTTCTTTTCTATAGAGACTGTGCCAGGGATGAAGGCTGACAGCATCAGAAACACCTGCATGCTTGCTTCTGCCTTCAGAGAGCGACAGCAGCGGTTGCCACAGCTGTGCTGTGGAAAGCAGCAGGAGTCTGAGAGCAGAGCAAAACAGGATGAACTTTCCTGGGAATTCCCACAGATTTGCTAATTCTTCCCAAGGATCATGGGACATGTTTCCTCTGTGGGCATATAAACGCTTCTCTCCTGAGAAAGGGATGATTCACGTGATACCTGTGGCGTCCAGGCCATGGATAATTTGCCCTGACTTTTTTTTCTTCTGTTTATTCATGTATGGGTGATAGGAGATAATTAAAGTCTCTGAAATAATGAGTTTAGAGTGATATTGTGCCTGGATTGTCTAAACTAGTATTTTTCAGATGAATGGAAAGCTTTGAACGGGAAGGAAAGCCCGAGGGGGAAAATGTGTTATCTGGGGAAGAAACAATATAAGGTACAATTACTAAGAAGGAGTACAAGTGCTATGGTACGTTCTAGACTGCATAAAAGTTATAGTTTATATTCATTGACACAAGTTGCTGGGCCTTCTACCTTCTTCCACAAATGAGCACATTAAAGTTGGAACATTATTTTTAAGGAGCAGCTGATGTCTCAAGGGAAGTACTGGAAAACATTCTCATTAGAAACAATTCTCTTGGCATAAAATATAGGCTTTGTGGTTTTTTTCTTATCACATTTCCTTGAAAACTGGATTGTTGGTTTTTGGTTTTGTTTTTTTTTTTTTTAAAGTTTATTTGCTACATAATGTCCAGTCCTCAGCTAATGTTCATATTTAGCTACTTGGGACCTCATCATAGTTTCCATAACCCCACTGGGCTGTAGATTACTTGATGTTATGGGCCAATTCTTTAGCTTGTAGCCTGTACTTGATCAATACACAAGGGAAAGGTGGGTAGCAAAAGTATTTGCTGTAGATTCCTGCATAGCGTCTGTGCCAGTCCTGACCCCAGCAAAACACTTTTTAAAATCACTTCAGTGAGAGGGCTGAGGATTGAGCGGTGCGCCTGGGAGATTCTCCCAACACCACCCAGTAGCGTCCTGGCCATGAATGGAGTTGAGAAATTGCAAGCAGCCCAGATGGGCTGCCAGCGTGGCCCTGACAGCTGCAAACAGTTTAGTTAAAAAGACTCGTATTACACTTGCTAACGTCTATCTATGTCCCATGGGTGGACTGCTCCAGATGCAGCGCACGCACGCACAGAGAGTACACTGCCCATCAGGCCCTTTCTTGCTCATATGTCATAGTGTAACAAATTAGATGACTTTGGATTACATATTTCCATCAGCATCTTTAAAAGAAGACGCTGTAAGACTGGGTAATTTATAAATGAAAACATTTGTAATTTCATGTTCAATAACATTAGACAGATTCTTATAGGAATAATGGAGTCCAACAATCCATTTATAGTAGGGAAGAAGGGGTTGGTATTTATAAGAACTAATGATAGCCTGCCTGTAACAAAAAGTTAAATGGAGAGTGTAGCAAAGCAGTCTCAAAATAACAACTCTTCACTGGTGTGCCGTTAGATGAATATCAAGTTGCTGTTGAAATGCTGAATTCAGAGAACCAGGGAGCCTTGGGAAGAAGGAGGTGCTGTAAAACTGACAGCCAACGATTCCCTCACCCGAGAACCCCAAACCGAGGTTGCTGAACACATAGAGCTGACAGTGGAAACAGAAGTGTTCAGAGTGGCCTAAGGGCTATTCAGCCAACACTTGAGTCTGCAATTCCACCCACAGCACTTCCAACTGGAACATAACAACAAATGTTACAGCGCCAGATGGGAAAAGTAGCAGAAAACTGAAAAAAAAAGGAAGCCGCCAAAACTCTTACTTAAAAACAGCACAAATTACTGCTTATAGCTTATGATTAAGTTTACTGCCAGAGCAAGGGCAGCTGATCTGTCTCTCTTGCATCCAAGCAGTTCATTTCGGCATAGTTACACACAGGCAAAACAAGCAGTTTTATAAAGCGCAGCAAATGTGGGTTGAACCAACAGGAAAATGCACCTTGAGTTTTGGCTGTGGGTAAACACAGAATACTCTTGTGGAAAAGCAAAGCAACTCAACCAAGCACTTTGTAAATGTGATTACATGGAAACTACAAGCATCAAAGCAGTAAACCTTGCTCCCCTGTATTTGCACCAAAAGGGGAGGAACTGACTGCTCACGAAGCTTAAATGTAGTTAGGATGGGGAAAGACAGCATGGCATTTTAAAACTCTAACATACCGGAGAAGGGCACCTGCAATCTTAGATAACAAATAAAGAAATAAAAAACCATATTGTAATATGTCATGTTCATATACAAATAGAAAGAATACAATAGCAACTAAGATGAGGGAGGCATTAACATCAAATGGTGGAAAGGTATTAATTGGGGCTGCTGATACAGGCAGACTCTCCAGTACAGGAATTCAGACAGAAACCAAAGCGAACTGGCAATACTTCAGGCAGCAATTTCCGGCAGACTGCTGAGTTTGAATTTACGTAATGCCTTTTGATGATATAGAGAAAAAAAAAATTAATTTATATTTATTAAATTGGCGTTACTGAAAATACCAGAAGATAATACATAGAGGCTTAGAGAGATTCAAAACACTGTCCTCAAGCGAACTGGGGAGGAGGGAGGGGGGAATACACATTGACTGAGGAATAATGACAGGCAGAAGAGTGGAGAAGCAGAAGCACATAATATAGAAAAACCCAAACAACCCAAGGTTAAAGAGCAGACCACGTGGGATGTTTTAGCAGAAATCAACATGAGCTGGGTACATAATGATGTATCGCACTGGACTGTTAGTGAGTACCTTGAAGTCCTCCAGATCTGAGCTGGCTATTTCACAAGGCCACGCAGAGAGGGGCATCAATATTTGGGGAAGGGGCAGAACTGCCCTACCTCACTCTGAGGCACGTGCTGCCGAGTGAAGGCCACAATTCAAAAATCAGGCTGAAAAAGTGAGCACATGAGGAGCATCAGGTGGCAAAGGCTGGGGTTTGGAAGGGTCAGACACCTGGGTGGAGAACTGCCTCAACATGCCTGGAAATAGTGTGATGGAGAGGAATTACACTTCAGCTTTTCCAT
>NW_008825108.1:2588621-2590392 GCF_000699105.1 Pygoscelis adeliae
TACAAAATAAAGACATTAAACACTGGCTTTTTCTCTCCACCCCTCTTTTGCTGATAGCCAAGAGGTTAAACTGCTAATTGCTGATTTAGGAAATGTTCTTCAGACCTCTCCATTGGCTGAAGGGATCTGAACCTACATTTCCCAGCTCTCGAGAGAGTGAGGCAAGGTTATAAGAAATGAGAAACACATTCTTAGTCTGCTCTGCTGAGAAGAACATTGTATTTTTTTGTGCTCCTTTCAATTACTCAGTGGAGTGGAGGCTGGTGCCAGGTCTCCTTTCCTTGAGTGCCCTCACCCACCTTGCCTGTGTGACCATCACCTTTTGGCCTCTGCTCCTGTGGTTATTTACTGTGTATAGCTATTTGCTTGCGTCCTGGATGATGGTGGAAAGGCGCCTACTTTAGGAATCCCGGTAGGTGATGCTGCTGGGTGGTGGTGTGACTATCAAGATTTTAGGGGACTTGTCTGAAAGAAACCCAGGGGGATTTACAAATTTTGGTTAGTCAAGAATTTCTATTTGCATGGCAAAGTTTCTCTGTGCTTCCAGGCTTAAATAGCTGCGATGACTCTCCTGAGAAAAATTACTGTGCCACACAGAGACAAGGGCGAGGACAGACACCCAAAAATAACTGGAAGAAGGCAGAAAAAAGGGTTTTCTTTCATGTAGTGAAAGGCTGTGCTCATAGAAAGAACTGACTGAAAGGAAGTATGCCAGTCAGAAAGAAGTATAGATGATACCTATTCAAAAAGAATATTTTGCCATGGCCAAGCACTGAGACAACTTTACTTAGGCCAAACATTAAGGAGACTGTGGTGCAGTAGGGAGCAACCTTCCATGTCCATTTTCTTTCCCTGAAAACAGTTGACATATTTTTTTTTTTCCCTTCATAAAACTGCTGACTGATAGCAAACATATTTGTCTTTTGGTTACTCCTCTCCACCCCAAAAACCCAAACCTGGCAGCTGCGAGGCAAAACAAGTCACTCACTCCTCTCTGCATTGAGGAGAGAGAGGAGTTCCAGTATTACTGGGTAATAAAGAAAACCACATCGGAGTGAGTGGCAGTATTCATTCAAAGGAATTACTCAACCCTGAAACACAGAGAAACCCTAGTTAGACCAGGTTTTGTTTTTAATAGTGTATTAGCAATTTACTGTAGCAAGAATATACATTTCGTGCTACAGACTCTTCATGTCAACACTGCCACAGTAAGGTTTTATAGCTTGACTGCAGATCAGCATGGTACTACTGTGTTGTGATTGTCTTCACATGGAAAAAAGCTAGTATACCCTTCTTAAGGGTAATCTGCATCCTCTCCCACAGAGGGTTAGAAGCAACACACTCAAAAGAAGACAAAGGCAGTGGCAAAGGCTGCCTCACATCAAAAACACTGAACTATCATATTGTTTACACGTGAGTTTTTTTCCAATGCAGCAAACCCAGTTATGACCGTGTATTCCATACCCTCGCAGGCCAAAATAATGTTAGGTGAGTTGGGAGGGGAAGCAGAGGATAGTAAAAATGGAAAAGCAAAGCAGCAGGATGTTTTATCTACATGTGATAGAAAGGGTAGGAAACACCCAATTATCTTAGCTCCCATAAATGAGTCAACAGAAAAATGCAAACCAATATACTGCAAAATGATTTTGATGTTTTTAATAAAAACCTATTGCTTCTACTTTATAAACTGCTTTTCTCATTCAGGTAAGCTTTCAGTCTTAGACAACATGAGAGAGCTGTTTTTTGATTCAGATGATTAAACTAGAAAAAA
>NW_008825108.1:2590415-2593781 GCF_000699105.1 Pygoscelis adeliae
TACAGAAGGAATAAAAAAAATAGTCTTACAACGTCCATGACTACCAGTAAAGCAGCCGGATTCGAACTCTTCACAGCTGAGAAACGAACCCTAGTTATGCTTTATCAGGTTGATATTTATTTTAAGAGCATAACGAGACTGTCAAACTACATTTCATTCATCAGTGGCTGCATATAAAGGGAGTCCATCAGCATCCGGTTTTCAGTCTCAATTTGAAATAATACTCCTAGTACTTTTTCTACCTGAGAGGTTTATATTTATATAAATATCAGTTCTCATGCTGTTTTCATTATTTTTCTGTTAGATTTGAGCTTTAAGGAAAAAATGTAAATGGAAGGAGGGTGCTACATGATTGCAGTCTTGCTTTTAGCCTACAAAACATGCATTCAGAATTACTTGGAGAAAATACTTAACAGCTCTCTTTCGCCCCCTCTCTCCTGCTTCCCAACACATCCAGTGTCTGTTACGCAAGATTTTGGAAAGTATTCTGGGTATTCCTATAGGCTATTTGTGGCATCTAATTTTAGTGTGATTCAGAGCATCAAAGCCTTTACTGCCTCAACACATACACCACTAATCCCATATATGAAAACTAAAGCAACCCATGATACGGTTGTTTATTTGTGCCTGTTTAGACACAGAGGCCACATTCCCTACTCTCTGCTCAGAGCAAAGGCTAAGGACGAGCCCAGTTGATGTGCTTCCTGGTGGTGAGGAGAAGACTCCTGGAACACTGCAAGGCAAGACCTGCATCTGCTCAGGGAGTAGAAGGGGCCATTCTAGATGGTGTTTCCCAATATTGTTGGGAAGACTGGCTTTGTTTTGGATTAAATTTAACCACAGTAGGAAAAGAAGATCAAAAGCAGATTTTCTTGGAATGGACAACATCTTCATCTCAATCTCGGCACGAGAAGTTACAACGTAGGCTAAATTTATCAGCAGTTTCAACTGAGTTCAGCTAAGTTATATCTGTTTTTCAAAAATGACACTTGAGTGAAAACCTATTTTGCAGTATCACAAAAAAAAAATAGTTTTGAAAAGCCTGAAGGTCAGATTTTTAACTTGGTTACTTGCAGAGGAAGGGCTGGGAGGCTGCATGCCTGCTCACATTCCTGTCGATTCCACATAATGAGAAGCAGTGACCTGAAACTTAAAACAAATTTTTACTTACACAAGAGTAACATCTAGATTATGCCCACTGAATAATTATAGCAGCGCTGAAGTCCTTGGGAGAACAAAAAAATTACCTTGTTTGTTTACCCCACACAAGTTACAAAAAAGAACAAGACCAGGAGGTATTTAAGGGCTAACATTCAAGGTAGACTAAAGAACAAGTGTTCAAGGCCAACAGCATCTGCAGTAAGAACGCTCTGCTGCTGAGAACATTGGTCCTGCTATAAGACAAGAGGACAGACAACTTGACAAATGGCATCATTAGGTGAAAGATGGAAATATTTCTGATAACAGGACCAATAGCTCATGCCCCAATGTACCCAAATTCTTCTTCAAGTTGTCCCAGCCATTTAATGGCACAAATGGGTATTCGACTGACACGTTCACCGCTTACTGTACACCACTTTAGCTTAAAAGACACTCAAACATAACACAACCTATCAGAAATCCAAAGATACATGATAGTTTTCAACTTGGATACCTGCTACAAATTTATACAGCAGATATCCAATTTGGTACAAAAGTGATGGAGCAATCTGATCTCGTGCTTCACTGACAAACCAGATTGAATCTGGGCAGCTCAGCATATTTCCGCATGCTGCCCCATTGAAATAAGATCTTGCTATAGTCTAGTAAGGGATCATGATCTGTAATAAAATCAAATAACCTAGGAATCCAAAAAGCACATATGAATTTCAGAAACCCTTTGGCTCTTCAGAATTGAAAGTAGGAATATTTGAAAAGACAAGCCTGAGTGTTTGTGGTTATTAAATGAGGAGGAGGATGAAGAGGATGGCAGAGAGTGAAATTGAGTGTTTTTATTTGGAATCACTAGATTGAAACCATGGTAAAGGAAAGCTGGATGACAATGCGTCCAAGCCAAGGCAGCACTTGTTGTGTATAATACAGAATATAAATAATTTCAGTGAAAATAAGCTCGAAAAGCAATACTCTTTTCAAGCAATGTTCACCAAATTTAGAATAAATTTTCAAAGGTATTAAGTATTTGGAGTTGTAGATGGGTCCATTTTCAAAGGCATCTAACTCCTGTTAAAAATCACTGGTAAGAATGTGAAGCAATCAATTCCGCTGGAGGCTTCAGCTTTCCTCTGGAAACTCCTATTGAACATTTTTCTGCGTTAGTCAGTACCTAGGTGACAATAGGCCTCTTTTTTTTGCCTGTGAACAATGAAAGTCAAGACAGTCACTCAACAGCAATAAGAAATAATTTAAATTCTTTTTGTTTAATGTACATGCCAGTAATGGTAATCAGCAAGCAGTAATATTAAATTTGTGGATTTCAGAAAGACAAAAAATTCTCCTGTCAGAAATGAAGATCACAAATGTTAAAAAGAATGACCTAAGGAGAACTGAGGTTTTAATTAAAAATAAGCCAGATTTAGCAAACAATAAACTTGCCTTTCTGATACCCTCAGGAGAGAGAGAGGCAGGGAGAGAGAGAGGGAGCGCCTCCGGTTAGCTTGCCATTAGCACAAAGGAAAACAATTGCAGGGCTTAGGGAGGATTTAGCTTTAACAAATGCTTATCACAAAGTCATGTCACTGCACACTATTGTTCTGTATTTGGAATGAAATTAATTTCCAACTCCATATTAACCTTTTAGAGACCCTGCTTGGTGGAGAAATTTAATCCTTTGGATTTTGGTATGTCACCAGAAAAGGCCATTTCTAGATTTGGTGAGTTTGACAGCTTATTACCTGAAGAACACTTTATTAAAAGAAAAAAAAAAAAAAAAAAAAAGAAAATTGGTTTCCTTCCATAATGGACAGCAGATATTTCAGAGCACTGAAAAGTTGAGTGTGTTGAATCAAATAGGTAAGAAAAACAAAATAAAAGGGAAAATCCTGATTTTTTTTCAGTTCCCGTAACATATTATTCCTCTGTGCTATAATGAATCCACTGATATGGTGCCAGCATGCTTTCAAGCCATACACTAGTATAATAAAAACTTTATTGTGATGGAGTAGGTGTTTTCCAAACTTACTGAAAAATATGTTTTCTGATGTGATCAAGGAAGACCATTCAGCTGGGTAATGGGAAACAATTCGTAGCCTTACCGTAAAGTAAGACAAAAGCGGTGATTTAGAGCGTAGTGAAAGCAGGAATTTCAGTGCATGTGGGGAAGCCCATTTTCTGGTCTTTATTAGTCTTAGTGCAACAACTGTCTTTGTT
>NW_008825108.1:2593811-2616013 GCF_000699105.1 Pygoscelis adeliae
TTCCAGGAGCTGAGAGGAGCCCTCTGGAAGTCAGACAAAATCTGCTGGCACTACCGTATTAGGAATCAAACCGAGTAGCAATAGCCCCTGGCTGAGCGGAGATAAATCAACAGGGAAAGCGTTTGCCTTCCAGTCAAATGAGTAAAGCAAAGTGACTGAGGAAACAAAATAAATAATAATTAAAAAACAAATCCTAAGCAGTAGGACTGACTGCTTCTTTATCTGTTTTTACTTTTATCGTGCTTCCTACTTCTTACACTTCCACTGAAGTGTAGCTCGAAAGTAGATTTGCAGATACGAGCAAACGCTGTTCCTTACATTTCTTTTTTGCTGCAGAGTGAAATAATCCCAAGATACATATCAATGATCAGCTTCAAATGTTTTTAACACATTCTTTTTGGCTGGAAAGGCATCATTATACTGCAGTGGAGCCAGCGTAAATTGCTCTCACTCTATTGACATAAATTTCAGTTTACAGCCAATCTGGCCCTTCCACCAAGATTTCCCCTAATCATAGATGTAGGCACTCTTTCACTGGTGATCAGCCTTGTAGTCCATAGGAAATCTCACCTGAAGTACAAGCTTTGTTATGATTCAACTCTGTGTGTGTGGAGGCAGAACATAGGATTTGCTATTACACTTCCTTATATGCGCATGGATGTATTTTGAGCCATCTTTATTAGAGAGGGTCTGTAAGATAACTAATCCATGATGCCATAGGTGAAAGGATGCAGTTCCATGTAGATGTGGTTGAAATCTATAGATTTTGTATCTGCTGTGCATGAATGAGGGCCAGATCTGCAGGGCGCGTCAGTGCCTAGCCTGTAAAATGTGGGAAAGTCTTACTCCTATTGTATGGCATTTGGAAGTCCAAATCATCGTAACGAACTGCCCTGTGAAAGCTCTCTGGCTCTACTCTCAGCATTGCAGATGCTGTGGGATGGTGGATGCTCACAAGATGCAGGCGCTCCAGATGCCATCCCAACAAGAGGAAGGACGGCTGGGGTTTGGTGCCTGGACCCACACACCAGCCCCACATGTATGGCGATGTGCCATATCCCCTCCTGCTCCTCAGCAGCCCACAGCGCAACCATTCCACCTCCTCTCACGTCACACAAGTACGCACCCCACTGCATGTCAGCATGCTTAACAAAATCAAGGTATAGGTAAGGTTTGGGTTTCTATTCTGAAATCCAGATGAGCTGTGTTTTTAGCATCTGTTATTTCACAGAAAGAAAACAGTCTGAAGAGTAAGAAAAAATAGGGAGATGGATACATTGTTGAGCAACCACAGTATTTCAGCCTTAGTAACCTTGCATGTCACTTGTGATGGTTATCTTTGGTTGCAGTGGGTAGGGAACTGACATATCCACACCTTTTTCTAACCCTCAGCCATTAGGTTCCCGTGGCATCCCATGTCTCACACAGCCAAAATGAATGGGGTCGTTTTCCCACAGAATTTAATTCAAAGGGTTGTAAAGATAGTGGCAGAAATCATATTTTGCCCATGGAAATATCACCACCTCTTCTGAGAGGAGAGGTGGTTTGCGGAAAGTGGTAGACTAACAATAAAAAAACAGATTGTATGTATGTCTCGTATTTGTTCAGGGGAAGAAAATCAGTAGGATTCTGTCAACCAGCATGTTGTCTCGGTATAAAAATAAGCAATGGCTGAGGGAATGCGGAAATAGGATAGTAGTCATGGCTTTCTATAGCTTCTGAGACAAGAATAAAGCTGCAGTTTCCTAATTATATAGTGCTCACCCTCTAGCATACTGATTTCATTGTTATCTTTTCTCCTTTCTTGCTAAGGCGTTGTAGTTGCATGCTGTTGTCAGCTCCAAGCATGTTGATTTTCTGAAAGCCAGTCTTAACTATTCAAATATCCACAAACTATATGAACATTAGCAAACAAAAACTGCCTATAATACAGCTGAAGTTGCATCAAGATACTCCTATCCACCCCAAAATCAAAGGCAGGAAAAACAGAAGTTCACAGGTCGTGACACCAACCAGTGGTGGAAGGTCAGAAACATACTTTCATAGGGTGTCACACCACTAAGCACTCATCACCAGTGGGAGCCTGGAAACTGGACTTCACCCTGAGGTCTGGGAGGGCGCTCTCATTAAAGCTAAATTCAGACTGATTCACTCTGAAAGGCAATGTGGTGGTACCCAGGTGATGCAACTGGATAACTCAGCCTACAACCATCTTGCTGCTAATTTGAGTTCATTTTTCTTTTTTAGCTGGAATCAACAAGGAGATCGCATCCTGTTTTCTCAGTTATGTTTGTGGCTGATAAGCAAAGCTGGTGTGCTGGGCAGGAACTTAAGGTGAGTAGGAGATGGCGGGGTTTGAAGCCCTCTTCCCTTCCATTCCAGGTTATGGGACTTGTGTCTATACTATTGGTTGAAAAGAGACAAGCAGGGCAGAGTATTTACAGAAGACCCAACTTTGCATTAAGTTCACTAGATTTTCCTTCGCAAGACAGTTACTACATACTTTGTCATAGATATTGCTCACCTATAGAGAAGTATCGTTCAATTAAGAGTTAGTGTCTAAGGAGTAACACAATGTTTGCAGCAAAAGTTGCAGATCGCAAAGAAAAACAATGAAAAGATGTGAAAAGTATAGCTTTCATATTGCTACAACTTTCTGCTACAATTAACTTTTCCTCAGATCAGGTAGAATATAAACTCTGAGTCTTACTGGCACACATTTGGTATCTCAGTTAGATTTTCACAAAATAAAGGCTTAAAGTGCCTTTAAAGCTTTAAAGTGAGCTCCGTTACATAAATTTGCCTACAACACGTTATGCACTGCACCGCAGCATTTCAGATTTATTTTTCATAGCATCCCTCTCATTCTAACCATAGCAAATTCCAGACAGGGCTGTAAGCAAAACCCACAGAAGCTTTTCAAAGGCTCTGTATTTTCCTGCTTCTCCTGGAATTATCAGTGCCTTTGTTTCATAAACTTTTGAACTTGCCATAAACATGTCTCAGTATGTTAAAGTATTGTCCTTCACCCAACCCCAGACTGTGAAAATACAGTAGATTACAAAAAGATTTGACATTTATTTTAAAAAATACCCATATACCCCAACTTTATATGTTTTACTTTTTGTAAGTAAAAAGGTGACTTTGCCAACCATTTCTAAAGGATTAAAAAGCCTGCTGTGTCATCTCATATATCTTCGTTCAGTTTCTAATGCAGCCAGAGAGCACAAAGGCTGAGAGAAAACCTTTTATCATTTGCAGTTATTGACTGGGCCAGAATACAGTATTAGGTACCTTGGAAACTTTTAGCTAAAACTTCTTTGCTTTGACAAATGGCTGATCTCCTAAGTGAAGGAAAGCAAGCAGTCTAACTTCAAAAAGGTTGTTATTATTATCCAGAAACCTAACACATTTTAGGGAAAAATTGTTGGGGGCACTTTAAATAACAACCTATTTTCTACTACATTGCTACAACAGTCCAAAAGTTTTTGGATGTTCTAAATCACTTTATACACCAGGATGAAAGTTGCTTTGGGAGAGTTTTAGCTGCCTTCAATGATAAGGGCTTTTATTTAAAAAAAAATCTATCAGAAGGCAAAGGCAATTTAAAAAATTGTTGCTTCAAGGAGAGTGAAAGTTAGTGTTTTGTCCTGAGGCTCTTTATCCAAGGTGCAGCTGATCTTAATGTTACAGGTTTCCAGCAAAATGTAGGCAGAATCCTTTTCTCCTGACAGCCTCTTGGCAACTGCCAGTGCATCGTGACATTCACAAACTAGAAAGTCAGCGGTAAAGGCCGATATTAAACACCAGAATGCTGCCCCAAACTAAGTGCCAAGAACTCTGCAAAACAATCATATAAAATTCTATACTTCTATACATAAATTTGTAACTTTTATATATATATAAATGTATTTTAAAAACCTTTCTACTTGCTTACGATTCCCGGGGTGAGGTTTGCTTTTGCATCTGTCTTCTCTGTCAGTGTGGATCAGAATCTGGACCTTATTCTAAGGCATCAGTCTATTTACTGACCCGAAATAACCCAGTGAAGAACTCTGGCACTGATAACCAGCTCCTGTAAGTACTGTATCATTAGAGAATTGAGACTGCAAAATCAGCTGTATGCAAATGTGCTAGTTTTGGCTGGGGTAGAGTTAATTTTCTTCATAGTGGCTAGTATGGGGCTGTGTTTTGGATTTGTGCTGGAAACAGTGTTGATAATACAGGGATGTTTTACTTTTCTGCTTCTCACCCCACCCCACCAGTGAGTAGGCTGGGGGTGCACAAAAAGTTGGAAGGGGACACAGCTGGGACAGCTGACCCCAGCTGACCAAAGGGATATTCCACACCACATGACGTCATACTCAGTATATAAATCTGGGGGAAGAAGAAAGAAAGGGGGGCACGTTTGGAGTGATGGTGTTTGTCTTCCCAAGTAACCGTTACACG
This sequence comes from Pygoscelis adeliae, assembly GCF_000699105.1. Classification (NCBI taxonomy): domain Eukaryota; kingdom Metazoa; phylum Chordata; class Aves; order Sphenisciformes; family Spheniscidae; genus Pygoscelis; species Pygoscelis adeliae. The sequence continues at coordinate 2,598,261 of NW_008825108.1, forward strand.
TGATGGAGCCCTGCTTTCCTGGAGATGGCTGAACATCTGCCTGCTGATGGGAAGTAGTGCATGGATTCCTTGTTTTGCTTTGCTTGTGCATGTGGCTTTTGCCTTCCCTATTAAACTGTCTTTATCTCAACCCACAAGTTTTCTCACTTTTACCCTTCTGATTCTCTCCCCCATCCCACCGGGGGGATTGAGCAAGCGGCTGTGTGGTGCTTAGTTGCTGGCTGGAGTTAAACCGTGACATCAAACTTTAAGAATATTCACTGCTGCCAACTCTCGTGATTTTATCACAATCCCTGGGATACAGAGTATATTTCTCGAAGCCTTAGTTTCTCGGCATTGCGTTATCATGAGAGATTCTCAGCTTGCATTTAAAATAAAAAATAACTTCTCTAATCCTCATGGCTAGAAATAAAAGTCTGAAAGCATAGAATCCAAAGCTTCAAATCAGGAATAATTTATTTATTTATTACTACTTAAAATGTATTTTTTTTTAAGCCAAGAGCAAAAATTTGGGAACCTGGGTTTGGCAGTATCACTACTGTCCTCTACTTACCAACAGCATGCTTTAAAACTGAGCCATCTGCGACCTTTTTTCTTACGTCTCCTCTATCTTAGTTCCCATTTCAACCATTGTCAACATGCAGTGATAAAAGCTTTAAAAGCATCGTCAGGAAGGCCTTTTACTTGTAGCTTTGCCTGACAGTTCTCCCAGGAAATTTTCAGAACTGAGTGAAGTCAGAATCAGTCAAAATGATGTCTTCAGAAAATTCTTATTAGTATCCTCCTCAGAGCTAGGATGGTGGCATTACTAACATACTGAACTGAGTAAAACATCAAAACAGACATGGAAAAACAACCAGAACTGTACTGGTTGACTCTCTATTAGGTCAGCATGAACTCACCCACACAGGTGTTCTCACCATTTTGGTAAATATTTTTCTAACTACCGTAGCCTGTGTTACATTGTTTTTACTGTTGGGAGAAGATTTATCACTAAATTTCCTATAGCCCTCTTCCAGCTTTAAGTGTGATAGAAAGCTCCTTTCTCAATTATTATTTAGGTTTTCTCCTGGGGAGAAAATAAAGCAATTTAGAAGACTAATCAGACAAAAGTGGGGTTTTGAAGTGCTGGACACAAAAAACCCTCCCTGCAGTTTCCACATCAAAATAGCCGTGCCACATAATTCTCAGATGGTGCCCGTTTATTTTGCTTTGGTTTTGTTGAAAATCAAACTTTGAGCTCTGGCAAGCGTGAAAGAAAGGTGGCAAGCAAGAGGAACAGATACAAGAGAGCACCAACTCATGGTGCATGACCGGTGGCTCCTCAGGCAGCTGGCCTCACACAGTCCTGAGGAGAGCAGCACCTGAGTTATGCTCTTCCTCTGAATCACTCGGAAAAAATCTGTCCTTCTCTGCTGCTTAGAAAGGGAGATGGGGGGGGGGGGGGGGGAGTAAAGGCTCTGTCTACAGTTTAACTATTATCCTAAAGATTCCTGACTAGTCTGGTATCCCTCATCCTGACGTGCAGCACTCATGGGACCTCTGCATTTTATCATGCTCAGTTACAAACACCAGGTTTCTTGCCCAGTTTGTTAACAGGGATTAAAGACTTGGATCATCTTAACCACATTTCTCATGCTTTCTCTTTATGTCCCGACTGTGGAAGGTAACTATCTCACATCTGTTTATATTGCGCTCTATAAAATGGGATCCATCTCTTAAAGAGACTTTGAGGGAGCAGTAAATATCCAGATCATCATTTTATTGCCTCAATTCATAGCACAGGATATCTGACTTCCACGGATGGTTGCCCATGACTGCAACCTGAATCAAGACATTTCCTTCCAGAATTCAGTGGACAAGCTCCCTTGTTGTTTATTTTTCACTGAATTTTATTTGTACATGCAAAAGGAAAGAGGGAATACTGTGACCAGTCAATCTGATCTTTAGCATACATGTGCACTATTTCACCAAACGATTACTTCATCAGGATAGTATCTTCTGGCCAAGTTAAAGATGATCTTTTAGAAAGACACCAAACCAGATTTACGGACTTCAGGCTGCTCCGTTAGCTCATATTCTCTGTCTTTAAATTGGTTTCACATGAAATCTTGTGGGATGACTCTCTTATTGCTTATATTACCAACCATCCTCATTGCTCTGAGGTGCTTTGATAAAATTTAAAGAAATTCAGCAAACTCAAAAACCTCTAATACCTATGAGTATCTCTGAAACTGATACAGTCTTTTCTTTCTTCATGTGTTGATTCTAGAAGTTTTAGCTTATGTGGTAGCATTCGCTAATGACATGGTTTTCACCATTTCATGTTAAGAATTGAAAATAGCACAGTAACACAGCTATTGCAGAATACAAACATTTGATTTAGTAATTGAGAACAATTATATAGTTGAGCTATATTACATAAAGTAACACCTTTTAGAAGTATTCACAGCTATTACAAGCTACTCATGTCACCACAGATTCAGCTTGGTACAATGACAGTACTGAATATATTCAGCTTTGTTTAAAGAAGGTAACTTCTCTCTTTCATCTGTTAATTGCAGTAACTTTTTCAAAATAATAATTAGGAGAAGAACTGGAAAGGTTCTCTCTATCTTTGCGGTGCTCTATAGGTCTTCCAAAGGATTAGATGAAAACATGATTTAAGTCCTGGCAGGATTAATCAAATACAATTGGAAGAACAGCAACCTGTTCATATCCAGACCCAGAGTCAATAAAACCAGTTGATTGGTTTCAAACGTGACGTTTCTTAAGAAGTGCAAGAGGCCAGCTAGCTAGTCTTCGCATCATCATTCCCCCTAGAATTTTTTTGTATCATTTAAAGAGGCCATGGAGTTGGGTGCCACAACCTGTTCGGCCTTTTCTTACAAAAAAACCAGAGTGAGAGAGAGACAGAAAGAAGAGGTAAGGAAAGAGCATTGAACCTAATGGTTAAGAAGTTTACCTGAAAGGTGGGTGAAAGGGGTTGAAGTCCCTCCTCCAATGAATATTTAGTTATTTATAAGAATGGAATAATTTGGGCATGGTTACGCTCTAGTAGCTAATACCCTAGTGTAGAGAGGACTCCCCTGGGAAGGAGGAGATCTGGTTCCCTGCTCCAAATGGAGTTTACCCTCTCCAAATGCCAAGGTTGAAAATCCTCCTGGCTGCATTCATTCCAGGAGTAGAAACCTTGGTACTGTCAAGTTTTGAGGAACATAAAGAGTTTTGAGGAACTCAGAGGAGCCTAAAACTAGCCCTTTCTCTAAACTGTTGTCTTGATTTCCTAAACACTTCTGTAAACATTGTTATTTTCATGCCATTCTCTCCTATAATGGAAATAAAAATCTCCTTTCCACAGGCAGTGTTTGACAGTCCTCCTCTGGCATGATAAAGTAACTCTGTGTTTTCCACAAACAAGGCATCCCAGATTGGATTTACTGGCAACTAAAAATGCTGCATAAAAAAACGTAGATAAACTGAGAAATAAGAATTGGCCGAGTCTGTTGCAGACTGCCGAGTTATGGCAGAGCAAGCACACGGGCAGTGCGCAAGAGGTGAGTCAGTGGGATTTTTGTTTGACTAACAGCTCTGCGTGACACACATAAAGTAAAGGCAGGCGCAATTATAGCATTTATGGTCATGGAAACACAATTCCCCAGCTAGTGCTCAATAGACAAAGACCGCTGATCAGTGAAAATTATGTGGCGCTCCCCTGCAAAAGAAGAATAAGGACCACATTGTGTTACATATTTAGATGCTAGCCAGCACCCTGCTAGGTCCCGATCCCAGGCTCAGTCCCCGTGCCACAAAACCCAATTGTGCTGCCCAAAGCTGCCTTTGAAGCAACCCCGGTGAGAAACTGATTCTAACAAAGCGAAGACAAGGACACACTTCAGACAACATCAGATAATTTAGAACTGTGCACAGCTCCCTGCTAGAATAAATGGGCACATCGACGCCATCGTTGGTGAAATTTTATCTGTTCAGATAAGCAGAGAATTAGGCCAATAATGCCATACCAGACTAAATTATGTACCTACTTATCTGTAAAGGTTACCTTTAGTTTCTTTATAATGGAATTAATCTCCGCAAAAACAGTTATTTAGCCACTTAGTTATAAAACCACGTAGGAACACCACGATTTCTATCATCAGTTTATGATTGTCTTTCATTATTATTAATTCCAATAGTGCTATATAGTGATAATGAATCACAACAGGGGCACTGCTTCAGATACTGTAGCACAGTATATCCACCAGACTAGAACAACTACCTGCTGCATTAGGATAATTCTGACACGCTTTGTCTTTCTTCCTATAAACTTTTTTGTTCCCTGTTTATTTTCTCTGCTCTCAGCTTCCTAATCTAAGCAAAAGCAACGATAATATTTTCCTCTGATAAAGGCCCTAGTGACATCTCAATTTATTTTTTAATCAGTCTGCCTGTTTCAATTCGGATCAATAGTCAAGTCCACTAGGCATGGCAAGACCAGCAAGTGAAAAGGCATACTTGTCGAAACTTGAAAAGTCGACCCTAAACACACAAATTTAAAATATCGGGAACACTCCTTGAACAAACGACATGACATACTCCGTTGTTCAAAATAATGGGATTACCTTTTTTTTAGACCTGGTCTCACTGCTTTGCATCTTGCTAAATTATTTACGTCTGTGCTGAATGAGTATAGAGCCATGCCTTTACAGTCTGGTAGCACTCTACATCATCTTTCACACACAGCTACATGATTGAACAAGTCTTCTGTTGAACTAGAACATCAAGTTCATGCTCATCCCTAGACCAATTCCCTAATAATGATTTTTCCATCTTGCAATCTGAAGTTCAATTTAAGGGCTGAGGAGAGATGAAAACTGTCTTTTCCCTCATGAGAATTTGTCTTGTTCAGATCTAAACATCAACAAAATATATGTTAGGAATGTACTGTCTTCATTTATATGTGAATAACTTCTCACTTGTCCCTTCTTTCTTTCTCTCTTGAGGAGGACAGTCCATGTCCCCTTCTGGCATCTAAAAACCCTACCTTATCTTGCACCAGGGAAGTAATTTACTGTTGAGACCGTAACCTCTTTTTTGCAATCTACTGCTTATGCATATTAAACATGATAGATGCTGCATACACTTTTCAGACCCTTACAGCATCAGCTTCAAGTCCATAAGAAGGCTACTTAGGTCTAAAGTCAGTACCAATTTCCAAAAGGATACAGTCTACGGATATATATCTCCTTCAGTATGTAAGATATACTGCAAATCCATAGAGAAATGCCTCAGTTTACTGTTGTAGGCATTTTTTTTAAATTTTATGGCATCTTGCCTTTGTAAGGAAATTTGCTAATATATTACTGACTGAATTGCATACAGTCCTAATTTTCTTAGCACATAATCTATCAGAAATAATGCTCATACAGCTATGATCATAAAATGCTAAATTAATAAAATATGTTCTAGGAACATTGTTTCATTTCTCTCCAATTTGAATACTTAAGGATGTGGAAATTGAACTTTATCATAATATTCAAAAGAGCCCTTGCCTTTAGAAACAAAGAAAAAAAAATATTAGTAGTTGTTTTCTACACTTCCACAATATGCTGGTTACAGCAAAACGAGCATTTTCATAGCCATTTAAAATGCTTAAGTGGGGCGGAGTATGATAATATTTTTCAAATGGTTAAAATACTCGTTAGTTCATAAGGGTTCTCAACGCCAGAGCACATTTGTCCAAAAAGACTGTTGTCATCTCAGTTGTTCTTGTGCTCTATTGCCCTGCTCCTAGCTTCAGTTAGCTGCCCTGTGTAGGCTCAGGTTGTTGCCTTGCATATTCTAACATATTTTGCACTCCCAGGCAGGCAGTCTCGGATCTGCTTGGCACAAGCAGCAGAGCAGCCTGAACAAAAAGAATCTTCAGCTATCTCCTAATTTCATTTCTCTTAGTCACGTAATAATATGAAATTCTTATTCTCTATACTCGGAAGTTAAGTAAAGATTGCAATAATTCTGAAAGAGGAAGTCTTTCTCTTCTCTTGGAAATCTTACCAATGTATAGAAAATAATGAAAAGAGCCCATTTTAGCTGTTGGCCATCTTCTTGACATACATGTTAGAACTAATGACCTGTGGATTTTGCCTTTTCTATTTTTTTTTTCCTTTTCAAATTACTAGCACCAAGCTCTGAAGTTTTCCTTACAAAGGACTAGAAAAAATGTTTTCCCCTTGTTTTCAAGATTCTTCTTTTGCAGCATATGATTAGCGGGAACAATGCTCGTTCAAACTTATGTTCAGAAATTTGCTTGAAGGCTCATTTTGAGACCAATATAGTTCTAGAAATTGCATATATTTTAGCATTAGTCATTCATATACAGAAATGTCTTTTTCATTAGATTTCATTCAATAGGTTTCATTTCCTATGCACGTGCAAACAGAATAAGAGATAATCCCTGCCCCAAACAGCCAGCAATACGAATACAGCCTAAAACTACGAATGTTATACATATATACCTTTTCTCTTCCATCTCACAAGCTACAATCAGAATATCAGTTTAGATAATTTCTCTGAAAATATTCAACAATATGCAATTCTTTCTTTGGTGGTGGAATAAATAAAATCTAGTAATTAGCAGCACTCTACCACAAGTGAAACAGGTAGGTAGTAAGGACAAATTTGAGGTAAGCAATCCTGTTCCTTTAAACCAAACCTCAAAATTCGTACTGCCTTTTTTCATCTGATTGATACTTGAACTAGCACGGCAATATTTGCATGACATAAAAGTCAGAATTTACTCACAGCTGGAGGCTAGTATTCACAACACTGCTAGTTTACCATCATAAACTGTCTCTTTACACAATCTAACCGAGTTGGAGCTTGATCCATGACTAAGACTACTGTGCACAGATAAACAGTAACAACATGATTGCTGTATTGAAGAATTATAGGCTAAAATGTCAGGATAATGTCAACTACTATTGCATTGCGGATTTTGGTTTTCTTGTATATGGAAGACAAGATGGTTTTATTTTGCATTCTTGAACAAAGGCATTCATTAGCAGCTCTCAAGAGTTATGCTTAGCTTAATCCAAGTTGGGCATGCAATATCTGTATTTCAAACTGTCCATAAATCACTGTCTGAGGATAAGAATCAGTTGTAAAAGGAGAACAGCCAAACAATATTTCAGAATTTTGGTGTTAAACACCCTTTATACGAATAAAGTAATAAAAATATTGTCTGCGTAAGTCAAGACAATGTCATTTAACTGTATCAGATAAAAAGTAACACATTTCTTTCACACATGCCATGAAAACAGGATAAACATGATAAAGGTATTTCTCACTCTTCCAATTCTGTGATGGTACTGTACAGTGGGATATATTAAACTAGCACTATAAAAGGTGGATACAAAGTTCTTAAAAATCAAAGTATTTTTATGTAAAAAATTTGTTTTATTCTTTCATTCACAAGGTAATTTGTAAAGTTATAAAAATAGGATTCATCCAAAATAATTGAATTGCGTATAAACTGGCATCATTATTGGAGAAGCCATAAAAATGAGAAAAAGAGGAAAAACATGCAAAAAGCATTAAAAAAATGGTTTGCACAAATTTTCATAAAGCATGCCACCTAGCCAAAATAGATGACAAAGCATTTGCAATTTCTGGCAATAGGCAACGATTTTCTTAGTATCCCTATAAACACAGTGCAAGTTTCTACCAGATGCAAGTTACTGTTGCTCAGAGAAGTAGTAGGTTTCCAGTATAAACCTAATATGTATTACACTGAGCTACGGAGCAGTTTCATTTTCCCTACCTCCAACCCAATTCTGTTGTTTATCACACAAGAGGCAACCCTGTGGAACCATTTTTTTAATGTTGGATAATGGTACAGTATGATACCAAGTACATGGGTATAGATGTGATTTTTGGTACTGTTTTCCTCCAACTCGTGAACCCCAAGCATCCATGGACCAGTGACATACTTTGGGTTTCTGAACATTACTATAAAGTATGACACAAATCTCACGTAAGTCTTATAGTGTTCTGGTAATATAGTCATAGTCTTCATTTTTTTATCCTAAATCAGAAATTTCCAGTTGTTAAGTTGAAATTACTGTCAATACTTGACAGAACTCTGCATCCATGTTTATTAATTCGATGTATGCATACAGTTATCCCATACCTATGCCTTGTAGGATTGGCCATATATGATGCAGAATGCTAATTTAATATTGTACAGGGGGAATGTTTATGCATTTCTTCCAGGGTGTCTTGGTTATAAGAACGACAAATTATTCTGATTTGGAAACAGTGTGGGAGTGAGGGAGGACGACACCTGTTCAGCACCGCTCCTGCAGGAGCATTACTCCCACACAAGGGATTTGCATAGTAATAGAAGAGCAGTATTTGCAGGTTTTTATTTACGACATAAATAGCTGTACACTATAGATTACTGAGCAAAGCACTGAGCGTAACAAACTGGAACCCACGTCTCTGCTCACGTCTTCATTTGTCATAACTATGAATTCCAGTTGCAGTTCTTCTAGCATTATTTTTCTACCATATTCACTCTTTTGTGTTCGCTTCTATTATTATTACAACAACAACAGGTATGCTCCTATACACGTATTCCAAAAAATCTTACACATTACATGATTAATCATTTAAATCATGAAATGATCAGCTTCACAATATTGTTCCTATTACCTACGTGAAGTTGTATGTATTCTCAGGTACCCATGACAGACCAAAACACCGTCCCAGCAGCGCAAATCTCCTTAGATATATCTAGTGTGGTTCAGTGACATTTGGCCAACTGAAAAGTTTTTTCTAGTCATTTGGCTAGGTGCCTGTTTGGCTGACGCCCTTTACCACTACTGGGTGACTCATAGCTTCCTACCTCTGAGAATCAATTCCGCAGAAATTGCCGCTGCTTTTCTATATCGGAGAGAGAGGATTGCAACTGATTTCTCTGGAAAGTGCAAACCCAGTTTACGCAATTTCAAATAGTGGCACTATCTACTCTTAAAAGGATATAGTTATTTTAAATCCAAACTTACCCTAAGGCAAAGGAGTCCCTCACCCAAATAAATGTCCATCTTGCATACTCAGATCAATAGCAACTCCAATGCTTCCAGTTCAAACCAGCCAAGGTCTTTAGACAGGACTGTGGCTTTGCAGAATAAAAATCAAACAGAAAGCTAGAAAGCTATTCTGCAGTTTGGGGACTGTCTGAATTGAACCCCCCAGGAAATCCATGGCTCAGCAGCCTGGACTGCAAGGTCTTCTCTACGTGTTGTCCGGGAGGGAAGGGAGTGGGGCAAGGGCTGCAGGAACTGCATGCCATCCTTCTTGTTACTCGTTTTCCTGCGGGCTTACAGAGCTCCTCTTATTGCCTGACTACAAGCACATTCATCCTGTGACCACAATGGTTTCTGTCCACAGCTTGCGAACAGATAGGAAGGGGATACCAGCTCTTTGGTCGTGTGGTGAGCATATTTTCAGTTGCATGATGGAAGGAAGATTGGAGAATTTAAGCCCTGCTGTGCTCCCATACCAGGTGAATAGTTCCTCATTGCTGCTTTAAATTACAGACTTCAAGCTTTTTGGAAGAGCTGTGAATATGCGAAAGCTGCAATGCGGTTATTTCTTAGTTTCCCATCTATTTTTGTATTTCACTTTCTAAATTATCTTGTTACATAAAAGGACCTTATCCCCACCCACTATCCAGCATCCTTAATTTCATATCTGTTTTTTCCCCCACTTATTACTAAATCTTCTCTCAACATAGTTTTGTCATTTTTGTAAGTTTGGGCTACTTTATTTTGGGGACCTTCAAATACAACATTAATCTTGTGAATGATTTCAGTCCTCTCTAAAGCTTTCCTATATTATTCATTTTACTCAGCTTAAATATTGTGGTTGATTTCAAAGAGTTAATAACTAACAGCTCGTACTGCTGTACAAAGTATTCTTTTCCATACATGTGCATCGGCTTGCTCCATGCTTCCACATAACTAATAATACACGTCTAAAAATATATGGATTTGGGATTAATGCGATTAATCCATTTATGTAATCCAATCAATCTGTTTATGTTTAAATATGTTTGTATGTTCTTATGGCGTTTGGGTACCTCCTATGACTAAAATCTAGCACTAATGACACCCACAGAGAATTGTCAGGCCCCAATTACTCGTGTGCTGCTGCTGTGGCTAAACTGAGTAAATAGCCCGTCTGTGTTGCAGTACAGACAGTGGAGATGATGTATTGTAATGCAGATCCCAGTCCTGTGCATTAGCATAGCAGCTGAGTGTATGAAGCGTTTATACTGTGCTAACTTAAAAGAATCAGCTTCATTCCCATGTAATATGTAACTAATAATTACATTGAAAAGCCTCCAATTAAAGACCTATCTGAAAGCTTTCCAGACCTGCAGAATCCCAAACAAGGAATGGTCAATGTCAAGTAAAAATTAAATTAAAAAGAAATGTAATAAAAACCTTAATTAAAAGTGTGTCAGAACAAATACACTTCACTTTATGTCCTGAAGCCCATTAAATTTCAATATGACAAAGTGCCACTGGGCGTGAATGTTAGGGATTCAGGGCTGCTAGAGATTTGGTGCTGCTTCCCCAAAGCCCTTTTTTGGCCTGTAAACTTTCCCTTTTGCATCCTGACTGTCTCTGCAGCCGGCAGGAAAAGTGGCATCTCAGAAAACTTGTCTCCGAAACACCCAAGACCGCAGCTGGCCTCTGGGAGGTGGCAGGTATCAAGCGTTCCCAGCTTCCGACATACAGAATGTGCTACCAGTACCATTTGCATCAGCTGTCAGCTTCTGGGCAGCTGGCAAAGATAAACAGCAATCATAGTATTGGCCGTCAGTCCTCTCTGCATTGAGATTCAATGTGCACACGAGCAACCAACCGTAGCCGGCTAACCACCGAAATGGGACCTGGTTCTACTGCCGGTCGAAAGAAGAGCAACCTTAAATCTAACCAGCAACAACCAGGACAACTCCAAACTGTCTTGAGAAGAGTGGGCACTACACTCTCTCCTCCCAAAAGGGAAACAGAATAAATCCCTGCAAAATTCGCCACAAATTTTCCCCTACCAATAAACTTATTTTCTTATCTCAGCCTAATCTTAGATGGGACACACTTTTTCAGACCTGTATTTTGGCTACCGAAGAGGAAGACAGGAGGACTGCAGAACCTATTTGCAAAATATATGCTGTAAAAAACTCAAGCCGTGACAGCCACAAATTAAAAAAAAGAAAAGCAAAAAAAAAAGCAATCAAACAAAGAAAAGTAAAGAGCAGTTAGGTTTTATTCAGTTATTGCTCAAAATTAATAGACTAACAAAATTGAAAATCACTGCCATTTCCATACAGTGGTATTTTTTGCAAACATCGGGGGTATCTTGATAATTTTTTGATAACAAAATGTTGAATAGTACTGTTCCCTATTATAAAATTTACCAGAGACGGAATCTCCGAACTAGTGACAAAACCCTTTGAGAAGAAACCCCAAAATCATTATAGCACTATATAATTACTTTATGATTTGATCAGTGTGTGTGTCAGCAGGAGCAAGAAAGAGACTGCTCTTCACAGAGGCAATTCTATCACAACAAGGCTTACAAAGATATTAATGTAAAAGCTTCTCATTGTCTGAAAATCCTTTGCCATGGCAACTTAAAATCAGCTGCTTCCAAGTGATTTTAAAGCTTAACCATCCCTCCTAACCCTTGAGCTTCAGACCTGGTATTTCAACCACAACTATTAAATCTTCCAAACAGGTGTATACATTATCTCTACAAAGACCTGCATGATGAGCAGGTCCATTTACCCTACAGGGACAAGTAATCATTTCGGGTCTCATGCGTGGCAGAAATTATTGTATCAGGAATCCTGTATTCAAATCACTCAAACTCTTGCACACGCACTCCCAGAATGGCTGGGGCGCTGAGATGTTTTTTGCATTACAATGAAGCTGCTTTTCACCGAACTGTATTTTTGTGCTGCTTCGCACTTGCTGACAGCATTGATCCTCGTATCATCTTCAAGGATATCTGATAAGAACTATCTGATTCAATGGGAACTTGAGACAGTTTCAGCTACAGATGTACCAAAATTTGCGTTGAAATCTACAAAAGCTCCTCCATTCAGTCAGTGAGACTGAGTATGTAGGTAAGTTGAAAAAAAATCTGTTACAAATTTGAACTGGAGAATTGTGTACCTCAATTTCTGTGAATATAAAAAACTGCAGAGTACATTTTCAGCTGTGAGTTTTTAAACTGTGTTGGGCTAATGGTTCTCAGGCTTGCGTACCACAAGCAGTGACTGTAAACAAGTTAATCCCCCTGAGAAAATACCCAACTCTATGCATTTCGTAAGGAGTGCTTACCATTTCCTGTTCATCCACTATATTCCTGATTCAGGCTCAGGTGATGGCAAGGAAGAATAATATTTAAAATTCTGCTATGTGGCTTTTAGGTGATGTTTTTAAGGGTATGAGCATGATCAAACTGACTGGAGATCTTAATTAAGGACAGTCATGATAGAAATAATACACAACAGTCTCAGGGAAGAAAGGGATCTGAGCATAGATGGAAGGAGGAGGAGGGAAAAATCAGGAAATTCAAGACTTACCACAGTAGCACTCAAGAGTCCCCTTTCAGTTAGACATTGGCTCTATATAATAAGAGGCAGTCCTGTCCCACACTGGAGATGATATGAGTGCAAACAAAGGCACAAAGAAATGCTCTCCAAGGTCAAACTTAGCCAAATACGTTTACACGTGGTCAAACAAGAAGTTACTAGCAAATCTGGGAAGAGTTAACCTTAAGGTTCAAAGTAGCATTTAGGTGCATACAGAACAACGTTGGCACATCTTGGGTACCAAAAAGAGTAAATATAAAAACACCTTACACATGCATGTGAGAGGACATAGATGTCAGTGTTTTCTGGAAGAATATTTGTTTCTAAGTGTCCGGCATCACACCACTGCACCTCCCACAGAACATGTTCATTTGGTCACCCAACACGTGGAGATGCCCTCACTTTCCTAAACATTTAGGGATATGGAAAATTGCACAATTCAGATCCCTCTGGGGTGCACCCTGGTTGGCATGCTCAGCTCATGCTTAGCACAGAGAGACTGAGAGGTTGTGACCGAGCTCTGTACAAAGTACAGCCTTTGCATGCTTGGCAAAAAAATGTAGCTGTCCCTGGAAACAGAGAAGGTGGTTCTGAGGACTAGGTTTTCATGAGCAGAACATGCAGCAGGGAAGCAGGAACCCTGCTCCTGTTCCTACTCAACATGAGGGAATTTAATCCTCCACCTCCTCTGAGCATTTCCTATCCACCAGCGTATAGTCTTGGCTGGTGGTTAGGAAATTAAACCCTCTTCTCGAATCTGGACACAAGTAAATGAGAAGGAAAGGCTCCTGGGACAAGAAGGACATCTGGCAGGAGATGTCTTGACTTTGCAAACCACTGGTTAGGACACTTAGGTGGATGAGGACAGATGAAGGTCTCTAGTCTAAGAGATTTTACTTTGCTGGGATCATACAAGCATTTTACATTAGGAAGTTATGAGTTAAAGCCCACCCACAAAGCATACACTAAAGTAGGAACCAGAAAGTAAGATTTCTCCGAAGGTTCAGAGCAGAAGCTACTACTAAATTAGTCACGTCCCCATGCCACCCATATCTCCACTGCCTCATGCAACTGCACTTGCAGAGCCATTTGGAATACTAATGATTAGAGACTCCCTGAGAAATGCTAGAGGTACTTCTCAGAAAAATATAGTTGAAGTTTTTCTCTTTTGGTTTTGCTTTGATGCCTTAGAAAGTCAAGAGTACTTACTAGTCTAAGCTCTCCTTTAAATATTTTTATCACCTAGCACTCTATGGTTCATTGACATCCAGGAATTAGCTTTTGGACAAAAGGGCTCAAGGGAATGGGCAATATGCACATTTTTCTTCCGAGTGCTTCTTTTCACATTTGGCTAGCCAAGTCACCTGATGGATGATTAAATTCACATGCACTCCGTCATTTCTCTATTGACTGCACATCTAAGAGACTCGGGTAAGCATTAGCTTAAGCCCCAAAATATCTATGAAGCCTCCAGTATTAGAAAGTATTTTTTGAATTTAAGTCCTCTAATTCATCGAAAAAAACATTAACAGCTTCTCTGTGCTGTCAGAGCTGTGTAAAAGAGTTTTGATATAACTAAGACACCAACCTTCTGCTTTTCAGTTTATCAAGGCTTGGCCCTGAACTGCTGATTCAGTGAAAATTTGGTCACTGTGACTGACTGAATCAGGAAATGTTGGTAAAAGTACAGTTTACAATGTGTTTAAAAGCTGAAGTATGGATGGGATTTTCAAAAGCTAAGCACCTTTCGGAGAACTACTGAAGAAACCCCATCTGACTTCTAATACTGTATCTCAAGACACATAAATTACTTTAAAAATGTGGCCAAATTTCTATGCTCCTGTTTTTAAAAATCACTGTAAAATTCACTATTTTACTTAGTAACTTTCTTCCACAGTTAAATGTAAAGTTGCTTGTATATGGTTATTCATTTTGTCTATTAAAAATCATCTGCCTCATAAGAATAATAGAATGCCACTTTTTTGCATATGAAGAGGACAAATAAAGATGTACCAATGTTCTGTTCATGCTTGGAAAAGAAAGAAATCCAAACCTCCTGTCATCCACTGGAGTTAAATTTCATTAATTATTCTTATTTGAAATAAAAACGTTAGCAGAAGTTTCTGATCATTTTAGTAAGGCTTGTCTTGCCCTTCATTGCCTTTAATTTATTAGTATGTTATCTATTGAGCTTCATGCCCATAACAGAGTAGAACCGGAGGTCTGATGTCAGCATATGCTGTCAAATCTGTTGATGTAAAGTTTGAAAATATGCATTTGAACCAATTTTAATGCTTCAGCTTACCAGGACTTTGGAGAGGAAAAGGCAAGCTTTATGTGGATTTAGTGTGGCTATTGAAAATCTCGTGCTGTTCTACAGCGGTTTGTGTTTTATGACCATTGTCAAAACCATGATGTGACTGTGTTAGCTTGTCTGGTCTTCGGTGATGCATAGATGGCAACTCTCTGTGCCTTTTACAAACCCAAAATTTTTGCCTTCCTGGCAGCTTGCATGCAATTTCTTTCAAATACTTTTCACTGTAATTATTTAGAGGTTTTTTCCATCTTACCAAGTATCTTTCTTTATCATGCTAACCTGATAAAGTCATTAAGTGATTTACTGTTTCTTATATGCCTTATTTCTTTCATTCTCATTAGTTTGTGAGATGCTCTCTAATTGCTGCACCTCTTCTAATATGGCTTGCATGAGATACATGAGATAAACACGAGATAAATGGCCATAAACAGCACACAGAACACACGCTTATACAATGCATCTCATTTACTATGCCTGATTGCTATAATATAAGTCAAACAAACAAAAAAGCCCCCATTCCCCTAGGGTTCTTCACATTTGAAGCAGATTTCATGGAAATTTAACTCAATTTCAGGAATATAATTGAACTAACAATCTGTTCTCTCAGACAGGATGTCCCCTGCTTGATATTATGCAGGGCTGGAGAGATGCCAAAGCAGATTTGAATGTACCTCAAAGTGCTGGTGAAAAACGACTGGGCTTTTCTAAAAGCAAGATGCGTGTGCTGGATAGGTCAGGCAGCAGCACTGTGGCTGATGCTAGTCTTCCCTTCCATTTAACCCATCAGGATTCAAATACGCTGGAATTGTAAACAAAGAGAAAATACAGCAAACAGAATGCAAACAAGAAAAGCCAAGGTGCTTATTCTACGAACGCTCTGCAGAAAGCAAACCTGTATGCAAATGCACAGCAATGGAACGCTTGGGGACCGTGCTCTTTGCTGAAGTACGATGCCAACAGCCAACAGAGCCAAAATATGTTTTCAAAAATCAGGGTATGGCTTAGGTTATTCAGATTCAGGGTCTCCTATGCATGGAAAGCAATTAAAACTAGAGAGGAAGTAATGGAATGATTTGGAGCAGCTATATAGATTTTTTAAAAAAAAAGTATTCATTTGCTTTATCCAGATATCAGAAAGAAAGAAAAAAAACCACCACACGGCAAGAAAATAAGAATAGATTTAAATATGAATCATCAAAGCATGTTTGTCACTGGATTTGCAATAAAACAAAAGTACAGTGTTTTTTTTTTGTTTGGGTTCCCAAGGAAACACAGTGTAGGTAATAATTCTATTTTCTTTGTGTGCAAGTACCAGCCTGGTGACTGACTGCCCCCTTTCCATACCTTTTTAGTATATTGGCCAGTGTCAATCAAACTTGACAGTATCACAGGCCTCTCAAGGATATTAAATTCCTACAAGCTTTGTGAAAGTAGGCAGCCAGGTGGAATAGAGAGAGCCTACTAAGTATCCCTATATAAGGTGAATATGGTCTCACCTTTTATTACACACCAGAAAATACCTATGTGAAAGAGATATTATGGATGTTCAAACTGTGGAAAAAAGTTTCAATTGAAGCGTGTATTTTATTAGACATCAGAATACCCAGCCACAATCTGACATTTAAAGGAAATCACGCCTTATAATTCCACTGTTCACAGAACTATATTTTAAATTACTAGAGGACTACTGTTGGCCTTGGGCTTTTGCCAACTCTTAATGCAATGGAACATTTCATCAGTGCAAAACCTACCTCAAGGCTGAAAAGCTATCAAATACATATCCTACGTCATGGAATGTGAAGCTGAGGACCATAATACCTAGACACTACAGCAACTGGTATTTTATAATGTAGACATATTAGTTACGCAAAGGAAGTGTGCACTGGTGTAGGTGGAAGATTGCTTGTCTGAATAATTTCATTTATAAAACATAAATGATTGTCTATGCTTTGGTGTGGATTCTCTTACACTACTCCATTTTGTTGTGAGGAGAATTCAAATCCTGATCAAAAGGATGCCATCCATGCCCAGATTAGACAAAAGCAACATCTATCTCATACTTGAGTCTCCTTCTTGACTAATTCAGGTCAAAGTACTTGATCAATTTAGGAAATCACTCACTTGCTCTCCCGCAGGGACTACCAGACACACAGACGGAGCAGAGCAGCAGATGGAAAGATTGTTCTTGTCAAGTGCTGGTTTCCCGACCAGAAGCCAGAGAGTAACTTCCTGAAGTAGACGCTCCTCAACAATGGGGCACTGTGGATAGTCGCTGGGAATGACTGAGCCAGTCCCTAACTTCCACCATCCAGGAAGGAGTTTGGTCTGATACCCTTTAAGCTTGCTTAGCCCCAGTGAAAGTGACTTTGAATGACTAAATCAGAAACCTCTCCCAGAAACACCTTTGCTCCCACAGCTTTCCAGAACCAGATCCTAAATACCTTATTTGTAAAGTAATATGCACTTCTTTTTAATTAAACATTCCCCCCTCTATTTTTTAGCCATGAGGGAGCAGCCTGAATTAACTTAGCTCCCAACCAGCTGAAACAATTTGCAGCACAAGACTTGCTGATGCTGTCACATCCTTACGTAAGCATTTCTTCACATCCCACATAGCCAGGGCTCCTGAACTTAAAAACCCCGTTATGTCGCATGCTCTCATAATCACTACTTTTAGCATCCCTCAAATGTTGACAAGCATGTGATGGTTTGCTGACGGGAAGCAACTGATATAGCTCAGTACTCCAACCCAGCTTCCTGGAATTTACTGCA
>NW_008825108.1:2616051-2655059 GCF_000699105.1 Pygoscelis adeliae
GTCGTAATGAGACTGGCCCTGGAGCCAGCTGTACTGCAAAGATTTCTGGAGAGGCTCAAATAGAATTTAAGATGTTTTCTCACTAGGGCTCAATCAGGACATTATCATAGTCTCTTCACTGGAAAGGTGGATTTCACCTGCAGACCTGTATATGTAAAGTGTTCTGTGGTACCACCGGGAATCTGAACAAAAAGAGGTCCCACGAAATGGGCTTGATAGCTGAGATTAAACAGAACCCCTTACTTCTCTAACCTGAAGAAATTCCTACAGAGATGCTGCTGAGCAGCAGAGATTACATTTGGATCCTGAAATCCTCATGTGTCGCTACTTACAGAACAGGAATTAAAATTTCGTTCTGTCTACTATGAGATTATGCCCAGTTTTATAATGTATACCTGTATCTTTATTTGGCTTTTGACAAACTCAAATCTGAGAGAGATTATGTTGTGACAAAGCTCACAATTCGGAGCTTACAAATCCTCCTTTCTGCTTGCACAAAAAAGTAGAAAACAGCTGAGCTTTACAGTGGGTGGGATTCTTCATGACAGGTTTTGTGTTAGGCATGTTTTGCAAGAAAACCTCTAAATGTTACCCATTGCACGTTGGTCATTTGTGTTACATAACATTTGGATTTTGCAGTCAAATAAAGAAGTTTATGTTTGTTGGCACGCATACTGGACAGATGCTATGTGATCTGTGCTTTATTTGTGTTTTTCTTTAATGAGAGTTATATATTTTACTATTCAATAATCATTACATTAATATCTAATGTGTTGGGATGCCACAAGAAACCCCTGCACATAAATTATTTTGATTTAAAGAGAGTAAAAATTGTTGCTATTTGTAAACCTGAAGACAGCTCAGCAGAAGTGAAAGGAATTCATGTGGGGAATGAGCAATAGCATATTCATCAACAAGACAGAAAAAAGATAGCTTAATAAACAAAAGAGGAAGAAAATCTTAACCTCCTCCTATGGACTAAAGTCACTGCACTAACAACCATAAAATGTCAGGAGGTGTTCCTTCCATATTACCAGTTTTACTCTTGCATTATATTGGTGACAGAGCCATCAGTCGGGAGAAACACATCTGGCACCATTTTATCAACAAGACTGGTATAATGGAGGAAAAACCCCACAGTTTTTAGTTTAAAACCAATCATATTGTTAAGGGAGAAAAAAGACCAGATTCCTCTCTTATCTTTAGCTTTGTAAAACAATTGCCTAGCACCTTAGCTGTCCTAGAGAAACTAAATATCTAAATAAAGGTGTTGCTTCTGTAGATACTTGACTCATACCCAGCCTTGTTTTCCCCTTCAATACATAGAATCATAGAATCATTAAGGTTGGAAGAGACCTCTAAGATCATCGAGTCCAACCATCAACCCAACACCACCATGCCCACTAAACCATATCCCTAAGCACCTCATCTACACGTCTTTTAAATACGTCCAGGGATGGTGACTCAACCAATTTCATCTGAAAGTTTCACAAAATGACACATACACTTTACAATAAGATGTCTGAGGAGCTCAGTTATTCAGTTTATTACAAAGAAGATGCAAAGACACCTTAATGATGATACAGAAGACCCTCATGAAGATAGGACACTCACTGTGTTGACTTTCAACACTAATAAACAAATGCACAAGAAAAGGGCAGCTAGGCATTAAACCCAGATAAATTCTCACCTCCACCACACAGGAACTTCTTTACAGGGGAAAAGTGGCATTTCTGGGCTTCACTTTTCCACCTTGTTGGCAGGTAATTTGCAGTTAATCAAACCCTGTGACTGACTCAGCTAGAACAAAGTGGCTCGAAGGCAGCGGGGCCTGTGCTGGAAAGAAGAAACAAATCCCAAATGCTGGCTTTTCTACCTCATCAATAGCATAATGGAAGTAAAGTGAGGGATAAAATATTTGGAAAGAGAATCCCACTGAGATTCCTATCACTCTCCTGAGACACACAAAAGGCACAACAAGAATAACTGAATGTTGGCACCTCAGTCTCAATCAGCAACAAGATTGTATTTCTCTCCTGTTACCTTGAGAAGGGTAATGGGACCTTTCTGGGGAACTGCATCAACAGAAGAAAGGGCAGGATTTGACTTCCACCTTCAGTTAGAAAGCTTTTGGAAAATAAATTCTGGAATTGGCAATGGGAAAACTTCATTTCCATTTTTGTTGAATAAGCATCTCGTAGCTGCCAGCGGAGAGCTTCACTTGCCAAATGTGTGAACAGATTTGAACAACTATCACCCGTAAAGCATATACGTAAAATAATGATACTGACAAAGAACTAGAAACACCTGTCTTCCTATCTCTCTCCTTACACTGAAGTATACGCTTTCTCTGTCGTCACAGAAGTATTTTCAGCCCAGTGTACTAGAGGAGACGTGCAGTTCCCTTCTCAGCATACAACCCCTACTCCCTTCAGGGATAATTCAGGATCAGGATCAAGGGTCTAATTTGTGAAATGTTTCTTTCCATTGAGATGAGCACACAAAGGAGTTACACGTTGGAAACTGAGTCAGGAGGCATATAAGAAATAACTACATAAAGATCTAGCAGAAACTAATCATCTTTCTTGCCCACATGGGATTAAACAAACAAAAAAGGCATGTGGGATTTAAAGTAATGTATAAACTTGAATTTAAAGTTGTTTCTGTTTCTTCAAAAAGTCTTACAAACTTCATCAAACGTCAACCACGTTAACAGTGCTAATAAAATTCTCATCATGTTGTCTTAAAAACCTGTCCTGAAAAGGAAATACCCTCAATTATACTTTTCTCACTTTATGTGAACATTTAAGCACTGATCTAAACTGTATTTACAGAGATGAAAAAAGACATCTTCTTTTTGAGTTCATATTTTAATTTTTTTCTTCAAATCCATTAAAAGAAAAGACATAGGCTGCAATTTTCAGAGAGTAAAAATAAATTAAACTTACCTGTAAGAGAACTGACTAATTTCCCTAAGGACTCCAGAATCTATCTACAGTATTTCTACATCCATTTTACAGCTACTCACATTGCTATGAAATTCTTGTAGAGCTTGAAAACCTAAAGTATTGACCATCTCATTTTCATATAAGTAATTTAACACACACATCTTCACACTTGCTTTGGGACTGCATAACTGAATAAAAACATACTATAATTTAATCAGGAAGAAGCATGCATACAAACACACACAAAATGCATTATTTAGATGTGGCTATTCAAAAGAATAAGAAGTCTTCCTGCTCTCTGTTTTGGGGAAGGGAGCGTGGGGGGAAATCAACAGCAATGCCAGAAAATTATGACTACTGGCTGGCAGAATCCACACAGCTGGGTGCTGACCTCCTGTACCTTTGGTCAGTGTGTACGATTAAGGAGATGTACACATACAATAAGCTTTCTTTCCTTTCTCAAATCAAGAAGCTGTTCAAACACCTCCTGAGCCCAGGCAATTTTTCAGCACAGTGTTTGTCCTAAGGTTTCTCAGAGCAGTGCCTACAGGTTTTGTACAGCTTCACTGGTAATCAGCAGGCACAATCTATTTTTCCTCATCTTATGCACAGGAGGAAAAAAAGAGCAGAACAATTTGACTCTGCTTCTTTGTAGGAGTTGCCACATTTGATGTTTCATCTAATACAATATATTATTGTGTGCAATAGCCTGTAGCATATGATTCAGTGGAAATTGTGTACTCACTCCAAAATGGACAATTACCTGACAGCTTCCTCCTAAGACTCTCCAAAATGCCCTGGAATATGAGAGTTTATGTATCCTTTAACGTGGCTTCTATGATGAATGCATTGTAATTTGGAATATATTTTGATTTTGGAATTGCCGCCTTCAGCTTTTAACTTGAGGAAGAAGGTGGTTTGACGTCGAACGCTCAAGTTGGGATTAGAAGAAACAACTCCCTAAGACCTTATCTACCCATTGAAAGAGGACCATTTCAGACAAGACTCCCCGTCCCTACTGCCCAGTCTTAAGGAAGATGTCACCAATAGGAATCTTATTCCGGGCAGGAGAGAAAGATTTTAACATGATGGAGCTTTGGTGACTGGTCCCATCACCACTGTAGGAGCCCACAGTGAATTTACTGTGATGCTGTGAGACCGCTTTGCAAAGCGTTAGAGAGATGTATTGCTGCAGCCACCTACTGTTGGAAGTTCTGCCAGTGTATTACAGAGAGATACTGAGATATTAGATGTTGTAGAAATCCTCACAGTAAGTAGAGACCTTAAAATACTTGTTGGTAGTGATCTCTGTGGGGTTCTTTAGGATTAGGCTAGTCGCAAATGCAGCTGTTGTGGTGGTGGTGTTTGTTGTTTATTTTTACTTTTGTCTTTTAATAAGGCCGTTTACTTTTCCCTTAATACTCACTGAGTTATGCTTACAATATGGCTTATAGCAAGGCCATGGCACTATTGGTGTATTTCTCTTCTCATAATATTGCATTCGTGTTAGCTAGCTTTTAAAGTTTCTTATGTTTTAATGAAGTTATTAAAGTGAATGCTCTGACTGCATAATTCATGAGCATTCACTCTGTCTTCATAGAGCTGGTCTCAAAACAATTTTTAATTTTTCAATTCTTTTCTAAGACACCTAACCAAGCCTTTTGAATTTGAATGCGATATTTAAAATAAATGTCTAATTGTAGAAAACTAGCTTTATTTCTGCTATAGTACCATTTGGTCCCCAGAGGCAGTTCTGATTTATAGTATTTGCTTGGCAGATACAAAGAAGTGCTGCGTATCTTCTATTCGTAACTCATAAATATTGAGATTAGCTTTCACACATAATGGACTGGATTACAGGCCGCTTTCTCTTCACGGCTGTATCTGCAGCTTTCTGCAGAAGGAAGAGCACATGGATCCAGTCACAATCTACTTCTCCTTGCAGTTCTTCCTAAGCATCAATTTGGCATTAGTAGGTACAGTTTAGGGTCTGCTATCGTATTTGCTACTTGGCAACAGTTCCAAGGCAATACCTGAGCCCGTGCCAGCTAGGGCATCTCCTCCCCGTTGAAACTTGGGGTCTGACCGGGGGGAACGGTGAGAGGCAGCAGCGCTGAAGAGGTAAGGGGAGGGTACATTGCTTGCTACTAGGATACACTCCTGGTAATTAGATTGACTAAAAGCTAAGCATACTAAAATAATACAGAGACAACAAAACCACATTAGCTTTCAAAGATTTTTAGAAGGAATAAACCATACTGAAATTAATCCTGAAAAGATGATAAGCTATGTTAAGGCTTACACTTATTATCAGCTACTAAGAGATGACTTTTTGATATAAAACAGTATTTTGCCAGTAATACGTAGAGCCACTGAAGTTCTTCAAAAAGGCATTTAGGCTGAAGGGCCTGGGTAGCTAAACACCCATAACATCAGTCTGTCCCGGTGCCAGCCCCAGGCTCTTCTGAGGGTTCAGAGGGAAAATGCTTTTCAATGTATTCAGGTAATTTATTTCAATGATTGGCTTGGTCAAAGCAGGAAAAGCTGCTGGAAGTTGAAATGAAAGCTTTTATTTCAAGCCAGGAGCAAAAATGAATACAAATGGAGGGTATGACT
Source organism: Pygoscelis adeliae (assembly GCF_000699105.1). Lineage (NCBI taxonomy): Eukaryota > Metazoa > Chordata > Aves > Sphenisciformes > Spheniscidae > Pygoscelis > Pygoscelis adeliae. The sequence continues at coordinate 2,621,616 of NW_008825108.1, forward strand.
AAATACATGGAAATCCATAGAGCTGCCTGCAAAAATGTGTATTAATAGTGGGAATATTCCTATGTAATAAAAGAAGCACCCCATTTATTGCACAGTCCACATTTAGCTGCTAGTCAGATGTGCTGAGGGTTAAACAACCATTTTTTCTTTAGAAAATAAGTAAAAAATACAAATACAAAACAAGATTAAAATGAATTTAGATAGAAGTTTTATACTCATTTAAATCCGTATCTGAAATCATGACCACTTTTATTTAAATGAATCTCTTACAGGGGAGCTGCAGATAATTCTTGCCCTCTCTCTGCAGCTGAAGGCATTGTAAACCTGAATAAAGTATCATAATTCATAGATGACCCTTGTGAACCGAACGGCATTGCTAGGCTGCATTGTGCTCTTATTGAGGAATTAGTCAGACTGTATCTCTATGGCCTGTTTGGAGAGATTAAACTGCAAATTGGTTTTGAAATCTTCCAGTTTTGCAAATCATCTAAATGAAATTAAAATTAAAAAAACCCAACACAGTGACTTGGGAGTCTAAGTTCCCTTGATTTGCCGTAAGACCTAAGCTTCTAAGTCTCGTAGATGTTTTGGGTGAGGGATACCTATAAAGCCATGTAACCCGAGTTTACCAAATTCAGACAAATAAAAATAATCTCTTTATAGCTGACGTTCCTACATATCACCTGCCAGATGTCAGATTCATTAAAAATGCATCTGAATATAATTTAAATAATTAAAATGCCATTTAAAAACATGCATAATTGTTTGCCAGAGGCCCTTGCTCACCAGAAGTAATAATTTCCACTTGTGGTGACTTGACGAGCTCAGGCTGAACAGTTCCGGTGTTTGAGCCAAGGTTTGCTTTAGTCACAGCCTGATGTTGCCAGTCAGTTTAAAACCTGGGAGTTTATTGCTCAGATGGGTGATCTGGTTTTGTTACAAGGAGTCTAATGAATTTGATGATTAGTCTGTTGTCTTTTATTGTCTGTTTCCGAAGTAATTTGTGCTTGGCTTTTGACTGCCAATACAATTTATGGAAAAGTTCAAAACACTGGAGAGAAAGGCTTTTTTTTTTTTTCCCCAACTGTAGTAACTATTAAATGGGATATATATGCTGACTAGCAGGATTAAGGTTTCACCAGTAGAATTTCACCCTGTAGAAATGCTAGGAAAGGTAGTACTTCAATCTACTGTGATCAGTCTCTTGCTTTTGATAGGTACTTTCTTAACTGGGCTCTATATCTGCAAAACATAAAATATACATGTTGAAAATCAAGCATGTTTTTAAGTCCGACTGACCACAATTATGGATGCATTCCAATTTTTAATAAATTACTAAATACAAGTGCAGAAGACTACTGAGCCACAGAAACTGGTTCTTTGTATTGGGACTAAAGATAACATACATGCTAAAGCTTTCCACACCGTTGAGGTGCAAAGGCACAGCAGATATTTACTAGCAGCAGTAATACTCAAGATGTGGAGAGAAGCAGCCAGAAGCAAACGGCAAGGTCGCCCGCCGCTGTGCTGCGAATGCTTGGCGGTGCTGTGTCAGACCTCCTGCAGGAGCCAGGGCCTGGCTCCTCCTTTCTGCAAGGCAGATAAACTCCACAGAGAGGCATAAAGGCTGGATGCAAGAGAAAGCAGAGCCCTTTCCAAATGTCTGTCTTCTGCTTTTCCAGCATCTTCTCCAAAATAGGAGAGAATAACAAAAAGACATATTCTAAACTCAAAAACCAGATACTTTTTTGCCTATTTTTGACAAACTTCTAAGATTTTTTTCCCCATCTGTGTCAACTACATAATTCTCACCTCTTGCTAATGGCTTTCCCTTGGTGACAGTAAGTGCAGTTGAGTACATAGGTAACATTCGGTTTGAGATCACATTTGATTGTTAACATTTTCCCACCTCCACTGCAACGCAAAACTTGCTGTTTTGCAAAACGAAAAACCATTTTAGTATCTAGAGAAAATAACAAAACTAGTGGGGAAAGCGTTCGCTAATCGAGATAGATAAAATCCTGTCACCTTCATTACCACTTAGCAGTACCGTACTTTGAGAGTAGGTATTATTTAGTGTGAATAATGACAACAGAATCTCAGCTTGATTTCAAAAGTTATTTCTGCATAATTTATTTAAAAGATAAATTCCCTAATGAAAGATACTGGATCCACTTTAAACCAACATTATTTCATCTATAATTACTGCCTCAGGAATACCGTACTAACTGCCATTTATCACTGTCAGTGACTTTTGAATTCTTGCTACAACCATGGTATCCCATTGGGTTTGTTTGTCTCCAAGAGAACATGATGTTTCTAGTTTGGCATGGCCCTAAAAAAGGAGAACAAAACCTGTCATCCCCTAGAAATATATTTAAATGTCCTCTATGTGCTTCAGCATATAGAGGAGAGTAAGCCCATTCATTTCCTCATAGTTATTTCCAACACAATGCATTATATTTTCCATCTGAAATTTGTAGAAGGTCTTCGGTTCACTAGTGCTTCCCCTGCCCCTTTGTTTCTTTTCTTATGAGCTGAGTACCCATTATCCATCACATTTCTCGCAAAGCTTGGAAAAGAATATAGATGCTCTGGCTCTTAGAGCTGCATTTCAGTCAAAAACCCCCACACTTCCTCATTATGAGAATCTAATCTTTCATTAGGAAACAATTAGGAAGTAAATGTGCTTAAGAACATTAATTTGCAATTGGTTCAGCACGAGCATTAGGGAAACTATTAGCAGTGTGTCCTAATCCAATGTCCATTTTAGACCAGAAAAAGCTAGACTTGATTGAGGTAATGACCACAACAATATTTTGACATCTTTTACTTTATTATGTCTGTTGCTGTGCAGTGGAAGACTTCAGAAGCAAATAAAATAAAAAAAAGATAACTGGTTACTGGTAAGAGACTTTGTTTTCCCTCACTTTGTGAAGGTCCTCCTGTTATTGTTCATCAGAAGTGGTAAGCCCTTCAGGCTTGCTTTTAGCAGGTTCCCATTTCTCTGTGTATTTTGGATATAACTCTTACCTTGTGCTAAGATTATAAGGAAATAAAAGCAAAACGCTTTTTTCTTGTCACTTCCTAATTCAAAACTGGCGATTACATCATCTGTATGTTAGTGACAGCTGTAAAAGTTTTCAGTTCTAGAGCTGCACTGGCAATATCCTCATTCTCAACGGTCGGTAGAAACCGTCTCTTTTAAACAGAAGGTATATAAAATAAAATTCTCCTGGAAAGACCTCTCCTTATAAAGCATCTTGTTATTTAATTTGGTCTCAGCTAATTGGCAATTTAGACAGTAATTTGTGTCCAAACTCCAGACACAGCAAAGAACAGAAGCCTACATGGAGCTCCACCAGGTCCTTGGGACACAGCCCTACCAGGGACACAGCCCTGATGTCACGTGGCTGACTGCACCCTCCCTTAGAGATGGCATACATCATCTCACGGCGTGTATAGCCTTGCTACGAGGAAAGACTACGAGGACTCTTTGTAGGTACTGAGCATGCTGGAGATATCAACCTGACTGACTACCACAAGTGCAAGACTGTCATTTTGATTGCTGGTGCATATGCAAATGCAGAGCACTCCCAACTCTGCACATGGGAGCAATCACACCTGAGCCCTTCAAATGTAGAAACAATTATCCTAGCACCTCAACCAGCAGTCAGCACGGTGACCTGTGGTGAGTTCCTCTATTATGTATTATCAGTAACATTGCAGGGAAATGCTCATGTTTTGTGAGATTAAACAGACAATAGAAATTGTAGTCAGATTTTTTTCTCTTGCCTGAATAGTCTGTATTTATCTCCACGCAACAGGAGAGAAGGAAAGTACAGAGAGCTTACACTGTCGTCTGACTGTTTAACTCTTCAGACCTTGTCTTGGAGTGGAATGCAATGTATAATGAAATTTCTTTTTTTAAGCTAGAATGAGTTCTGATATACTCACTCATGCTCTAACTTTCAGAAAACACAAACCGCATTTTTCAGGCAGTGAACAAGAGCCCTTACCTTCTCAACCAAGAGATCTCCAATAGAAAATGAGTTGATTTTCTGCCTTTACGGGCCTGCAAAATCTACAAGCAGGTTTTCATGCACGTACCTGATAGTCCACCGACATCCATCTTCTTCAGGTTCTTTGCCTCCAGAATGACGACAGTCAGTTTGCCAGCAGTAGGCACATAACGGAGGGAGAAGCAGATATCACCCAGTTTTTCTTGCTGTGAAAGCAAACAAGACATGGTGTTATATTTTAATCATTTATTGTACCTTTTAAAAATACAATTGTGAAAGCGCCACAGAAAATTAACAGGATTACATCTCAAACTCCTGTTGTTAAACGAAACATTCAAATGAACAATATGAGATATCTGCCAAAAGTTGCCCAGCTTAAATCCTTGATAACCTCAAGTCCGTTGCAGCAACTGGAGTTCACAGCAACTATCCTGTATGGAGCCAAATGACAAGATACGTGCTGGCTGCAAAGTAAGTTACACTGCTCAGCATTTCACCCCTGACAATCAGGGTCCCACAAATACTGTTTGCCCTTTAAACCAAGTCATGACTGGGGTTTTTCTTCAGGCTGTGTTTCAGTGGAAATCAATTAACACACACGCACACACAACCACTAGACTGCTTTCTGCGAAACAGTAACATGGATCTTTCTCATCACACTTTGTCACAAAAGCAAAAAGTATAAAAAACACAAAGCACAAAACATTCAGTATAAAAAAAGACTTGTCTTCTATCTGACAGGCAAAAAACCCAAGGCAGATACAGGCTGGGAAAGCACACAGTGCATCCCTCCTCACATCAGGAATGGTTGGAAGGATTTGGTTTTGCCTTCAGCCTTGCAGCCTATCATCTGGGATCCTGCCAAATGCAACCTTTTGCAATTCATTGCTTAGTACCTTCCTAACAGTCCTGGCAAAGAGGGAAAGGCTGGATTATGTTCAGAATTACAGGAACTTTGTTTTAAAAGGAGGAGTAATAGATTTGAACTTGCAGATATGAGAGAGAGAGGGAAAAAAAAGAGGAGAGTACTGCTTAGAAATGATCACTAGGATGATCTGAGCTGCCTTCCTCCTTCCTTTCAGGCACAACGGTATCTCTAGGTTAACAAGGTTGCTTTTGAGACAAGAAGAATCAGGTTAAATGAACAGTCCAATAAAGCATTTCAGACAGCAATGCTTCTCTTTCAAAGACAGTAGCTCTTATGGCACATGTCTGTTTCCACAATTTATTCTGGCAGTAGAGCATAAAGTACATTTCTATCAAGATATATCTTTGGTTCCAGTATTTTGTTAGAATAAATTGGAAGGTTGGTTGCTGAAAATTTTTGGGAGTGTATCCAAGCTCTTTGTTAAGACAGTAGGTAGTTTTTTGCAGGAATGATGCACTTTTTCCCTGTACCACAAATGCAGAAAGAACATGGCAATTTACCAGGTTCAAAGAGCCAAGGGGAAAGAGGCAAAGTCAGAACCTTACCTAAAAAGCTGGGGGAACACTACTGAGAGCAACTGGCTCACATATTCATGGATGTAGTGGCTGTTTCCTAGAGAAAAGACAGCCCATGTCCTAAGGACTTTACCATCCATGTAAAAGGAACCAAAATTCCTTTACAACTGGGAGCTCAAGCTTCCAAGTCATTTAAGAGAAACTGAACTTTATCCACTGAGCCAAATTTTCAGCATCAGTGGCAGTTCTTCTCTCAACAGCTCTTACACGCAATCACTTTTTATCCAGGTTTGGATAAGCATCTGCAGTATATCCGTCTGAAGGATGCATGCCAGATACTCAGCTATACTTCAGGGTTTACATCTTCCTCCCTTATCAAAAGGTGCGTGGGCTTGTCTCAGAAGACTTTCCTGGGGACGCGTGATTCTTTGTTGTTCCCAACAAAAGACTGGAGTGGCATATATAAGAATGGCATCACGTAGTTATTGTTCCTTTTAATTTAAAAAAACTTAGAAACTGCAATAATAATGCAACACCTATAAAGTGACAGACTCTGAATTGATTATTACAAGTTGGGAATGAGACCTAGGGATTGTAATAGATAGTTCCCTGCAAAACATCAGCTCAGTAATCACCAGTGGTGAAAACATACAGAACACACACAGTTATGTATAATTAGGAAATGCTCAGAGAGAACACAACAAAATAGCTCATGATGTTAAATGTGTGTATCATGTATAAAAACACTGTAAGAATGCACATGTGCCAGTATCTTGAAAACTGGTGCAGTTATGGTGTCCTCCCCACCTCAGAAAGAATATGATAGAATTAGATTCCAAGAAAAGCAGCAGCAATGATCAAAGATATGACACAGCTTCTGCAGAAGGAACAGCTAAGTAGATTAGGACTCTTCAGGCTGGAAAGGGACTGGTTGGGGAGCAGTATCCTAGAGACCTCTATCTGACCCAGGAGGGCTATAATGATGTTATGACCTTGCTCAAAAGAAGAGATCCTAATACCAGAAAATGTAAATTTTTAACTCATATCTAGAATAACCTAAGATGTCCTTCACAGCATGGACTGCACTTCTATGGAAGGACTTACTATGCCTCCCTGTCTGCATATACTGTTATAAATCCCAGCATAGATTCAGATCATGGAAATAAGGATTTCAGCCGTACAATCTGCATAGCTCATGCTCGCCTCTAACTGAGCCTGCAATGACAGCAAAGCACGTTCCTGTTCCCCTGACATTCGGTTTTGGAAGTCCATATTGGCTAGGCTAATGGTGGAGTTGATCTATCACCTGCAGCTTGTTCAGAATGGAAGAAATCAATTGCTTATTGATTTGCGTTATCATGATCACAGCTCACCCAGCCGCCCAGTCTTCTCCGCGGTCACTGTTCTATTACATGGTAGACTTGGTTTAAATTAGTCTGGCTGATTCATGGGGCTCTGAATAAGACTGAAACAGTATATTTGAAAGCTCGTTTTAGTCCCCCCTCGTAGAGACCTTTGTACTCATGTATCACCCGACATTCAAGGGCTCTGCCCTCACCTCTAGATTCACTAGGCGGAGCTTTGGTTGTAGCAGCACAGGAACTTGTATTCCTTGTATTCCTCAGAAATGTACCTCATTGGCAGACTATCTAAACATCTATTTTGGAAGGTACTTTTAAATCAAGACCATGCTTCTAATTGTTCCTTTGATTGGGGTTTGGTTGTTTTTTTGATTTTTTTTTGGTACTTATGTTGAGACTAGGGTGTGTTTAGTAAGCATAAAATGGTGTTAGGATTGTTGTTTCTGATCCGAGTGCTTCAGCAGAGGCTGGAGGAGGTACTTTACAAACACAGTTATTGCCACGGAGACCATCACCTCTCACCAGCCTTTCTCCATTTGTAATCATGTTATGCTTCTGTTGAAATATCACAATTGTCTACACAGGAGAGTAATTTTATGAGAGCATTTAATGCATTTTTAGCCCCTTTTAATGTAATTTTAGCTGCAGGAAGCACGGAGAAGAAGCCAGCATCATGTAAACAGCCAGTTTTTCATAGATCACCAGCAAGCCATGGGAAATAGCAGCAGATGATGGGCTTATTCCAGTGAATAACTTGAAGAAAAAGCATAGGTACCTCTTAAAATGCCTACAGAATCACATTTAGTACTTTTTTGTTGTTATTAAAACCTGTACTAACTGCATTTCTTCAATATTTCTTGCACTTTTAACATTTTCTCTTTGCATGACTGCCACAAGTTTTCTATTCCTAACCGGTTTAGTTTTTTTTTTATTTATTTTATTTTAAAAATATTTGTCAGGCAAAATACTGCAAGTGGCAGCACTGCAATGAAGCAACAAAAAGCAATCACTAGAGGTGTGGTTTGCAGGAGATAATTACAAACCCCTGCAGGGCTATGAGGTACAGATGAGTGCTTCTGGTATGGTGATTATCTCATGGAGGTGCCTTATTGTTATTATGAATTTCTTTCAGCCCTATGTATAAATAATTTATGTTAGTAAATTACTTTGATCTCTGATGGAAACTGTAAGTTAGTGTTAGAAACTTCCAACTGGGAGGTTCATAGACATTAACCTATTCATGTATAATGCCTAAACACCAATCAAAAGACTCTCTCCATCTAAGCAACTTCATAACTTCATTACATTTAAAGAGGATGCAATGGAGCAGAACATAAATGACACAGACAGCGCTGCTAACACTTCTTCAGCTTAGAAAAGGCTATTTGAAGTCCTGTTGAGAACCTGGACTTTTTAGAGACGACTCTAAGTGGCTCCTGCCTGTCTCATGTTTCTTCTCGTATTTGTCAGTAGTCATTTTTGCCTTGACAGTACACTCTCCTAATGAGCTACAGAGGAAAATGCTATTTATGCAGATTACTCTCATCCACACTGCAGAATCTCTAACAGCGATATCTATCTTCTTAATATAAACATTTTTGTGGAAGATACTGTGAGAAAGTTGATGCTTGCAGCTCTCTTGGTAAAACAATACCAAAATAATGAGCCACAGCACCATATGCTTTTTCCTAATTGGATCTAAGACTCCAAAATAGTCAGTAGAGGAAGGATATAAATGCAGTGAGGTGGGTTTCCAACTTCAATACCTGGTTTTGATTGTGGATATTTGCATAAGCCTGAAAGAAACACAATAGGACATGGTTTATGGGTGAAGACCCAAAATACAATCTTCCACCAATCAGTATTTACAATGGAAGCTCATAACGTTCACTGTATAGTTTTCACACAAACCAAAATGTTTTAAAACTCTGCAGAGAAAACAGGGACAGCATAAAGGTGGGTTATAAGCTAAATTAGAGTCTTCCAAATTCAGGAAACCCAGGTAAACTGTAATGACAGAATCTCTCATCCTAATTCCCACATCCACGGGCTTCAGACAGTTTTGAGGCCATTGTATTGTGTCTACACACAGAGATCTCAAATCCAACAAACTCCTCCTCTTGGCACGTAAACCATGAATACACTAAGCCACAAAGGTGTCGCAATAATACTAGTAACAGAATCGCATGGATGCAGAAATGGGTGACATGAACTGGCCATAACTTCAATTAAACCACCACAGCAAGTGGGCAGAATTAGCAACCCACATGCATAGCTGGGATCGACAACTGGGAAAATACTGCTCCTCCACACCGCTCAGGACAAATAGGGATCATATTGGGAAAAGGAAATACTGGTTTGTTGGGCTCCCCCTTTTTCTTTAAACCTGAAACTGTATTGCCACAGCAGCTGTCCTTAACATTACCAGCTTCAAAGGCATTGAATTCTTTATAAATACATGGTTAAAGAAAAGGAGAAAATTTCAAACCTGCAATAGGTACAACCAGGAAAGAAAGACAATCTTTTTCTCTTATGCTTGCAAATCAGGGACTAGATGACCCCACAATATGCAGACGATTCTGCCACAATTCAACAAAGGAGTGGGAAGTGAGCAAGAAGCTCTTAAAACTCAGTTTGCATAAATAGGCTAGAAATAGATGGTGCAGCAGGGAAAGATAAAGGAGAACCGCAAAGAGAAAGAAAAGCTGGAGCTAATGTGTCAACCCGTTATTATAGCACTTTTGGAGACTATCACGTGAATAGGTATGCATACCAAGTACCACTGTACCCCAAAGTCCATGAATGACTTTTGGGATAAAGTACTGAGAGCGAATAGGAGAGGTAGAGTACTCCCAACCCTTTTCAATCAAAAGGCTGATTGCAGAAGTAGCTATTTCAGACTTGCAAAATGTTAACTATAAACCCAGTCAATATAAACTTGAGGACTTTAACAACTAAACCATTAATCTGCCAAGCAGAATAATTCCTTTGCTGTCTAAAAGAATTCCATGCCCATGAACAGAGCAGCCATGATGTTATACAGCTAGCAGTAAATAGGTGCTAAATGCCTCCAGAGAGAAGGAAGAACCTTCTTCATGACTGTACCTACTGCACTTTTGAAGAAAATATTTTAAAACAATAAAATATGAACAGACAATGACCCACTGCATGTTTCCTTATTCAAGGATCAGTCTTTATTCTCAGGAATAACACACTTGTCTTACAAAATGGAAGTACAGAGTGTCTGGGATCAAAAGTCTCTCCCGTTCGCTTTTACTAACATTATTTCAGAAGTGTCTTCATAGGTTATACCCTCTTCAAATGTGCCAACTTGGCCATAAAAGGAAGCTCCTGTTAATGTAAAGTGTTCAGGTACAAGCCACATAACAAGTAAATTAAGAAGCAAAGCAAAGTGAAATAGGTTACAGCAGGAGATCTCAGAAGAAACAGAGGGTTCTTGAGGCAAAGATCCAGAGGGCTCGTTGTGGATGCTGCAAAAAAGGGATTAGCAGTGACAACAGGCTAAAGAGATGGAAAGACTGATGCTAGGTGAACAGAGAACAGAAATAGAAGCAAAGGTCCATGAGGTAAGTTTTAAAAGGAAGAAGTATTAGGGCAGACAGGGAACAATCTTCCAAATGAAGTTAATTTATTAAAGGTATCAGGAGGTGGCATCTGTAGGGATACAGTCATGGTATAAAGTAGGAGTGAGAAAGAGCCAAAAGAAATGGTTTAATTCCATATTCTTTTTGACTGATTTCCCTACTACAGTCCTACTCTCTGACTCCTCTGTGATACAACTTCTGTATGCCAGCACTACATTTTACCTTTGCTTAAAAGGAACAGACCTGGCAGGATCTTTCTGTGGAGATAAAAATCTACTTTTTTTTCCTTTTTTTTCCCCCCTCTGAACAGCACTACTTGACACAGAAGTTCTTCACAAATCTCTTGTCTTCTTATTGCAATATATATATAGAAAGGTAGTAGATTGCATTTCTTTTAACTGCTCTAATTATGTAATATTCTCCAACACAATGGTAAATCGGACTTGAAAGCAAGTTGGGCAATAATTTGAACCAGCCAATGTTATTAAAAAATTAACAAGTCAGATTTTGTCAGCTTCCTCCTTTTAGTCGTCTTTACATTTTTAACTGTTTAGAGAAAGCACTTCTAATACTGCTTTCTAAAAAGCAGAGGAAATGGAAAGAGAAAACACTGTTATTATTAGTAGAAAATGACACTTCACGGTCATCAGTTTAAAAGCATTACAATCAGCTGCCTCTTGCAAAATGAGAAATGCTGTGGCTGAAGGCACTTGAAATCAAAGATTAGCAGAAACGCACCCTCATTTCCAAACAAGAGGCCATGCTACCAAACATACTGAGTTCTTAATTAAACAAGAAGAAAATGAATTTCTTAAATAAATGAGAAAGGGAGGAATGAATATAAAAGAAACATATATACACCTGAACATCATAGCCTGGTTTTCTGTAACTCTTTGCCTACCCACAAATGCCTGCAGCTGGCTGCTCTGCTTTAATGATTGCATCTTGCTTTATTTTGCCACTTGGCTTCTCCTCAGCTCCTGCCTGATCATATTTCTAAATGTCACTCACGTTTATGCAGGCCAGTGCACAAAACAAAATTAATTTAACTGAATGGCACATTAATATTATTACTTTTGACAGCATGGAAAACTTATTAACTATAGCATGTCACAAGGCTAGTCTTCTAGTGAGTAGTCTAAGTACAACATTGAAAGGAAATGTAATACATTTGAAAGATTTTTTTTGGGGGGGGTTATCAGACACTGTGAGAAGTCAAATCCCAAAGCTTTTCCATAATTATTAGAATATTATATGTGCATTGCAGTCACTCTACAGAAAGCCCTTGTCCTCCTGTGGTAGGGTACATGAAGCCACAGTGCAGTACCCTTGCTTGATTTGAAAACATCTCTTGTAGTAAGTATGGGCACCTTAATGCTTAGTTAATGTAACTCTACTACCAAGAGTGTCTTAGTTTCCAAAAGTGATTGATTCCAAAGCTTTAAATTATGGATTCAAATTACAGCATACATCCAAAAAAGGATCGGTAGACAGCAGAGAACTGTAGTTAAGAATCAAATCAATTACTGATTTCTTACTTGTAAGATGTACCACTGGATGTGGTAGTGTATTAAAAACCTGGCATGAACAGAGTCCTTGCTATGATGACCATACATTACCAATTAATGAAAGACAGAACAAACAGATTAAACAAACCAGTAGGTGGGAATGATTGGCATGATGGAATGAGTAATCCTGTATGGCTGCTGGTAAAACCTGCTGAAATTCAACAGCCCCAGAGAAAGACTATCAGGTGAATTCAGTGTCTCCATTACTGAAGCCATAGAGTATATTTCCGTATGTTCTGCAGGAACCACAAAGAGAAGTTCAGTGGAATTTGTGGATTACCTTCGCAGCCAGCTATCTTCTTCTCTTTCCTCTGTAACAAATTTCCAAGACAAAAAGACCTTGCACCTCGTACCAGTCCCAGCTACATTATAAATAAATGGTTCCTTTTGCAGTGACACTAACACAGCCTGGTTCACTCAACTCCCGCAGATATATGTCCTCCTTTCTCTCATCTCCTGCTTGCTGCAACACCAGTTCAGCTGTCGTGTTCCTCCATAATGTCCCCCAGCACTACCTCCAGCTCCCTTCCATGACCCCAGACACAAACCCCACAAAATACAGCAGCCTTCTCAAAAAATCTCCTAAATTATCAATTAGGCAAGAGGCAGTACGTGATGTGGTTGTTTTAAAACTAGAAACTTGCTGGGTAGCTCGTGGTGGGCCAAAGAGAACACGTGAAGACCTGGCACGTGCTCAAGGGCTTCTCTGAACAGGGCAAGAATCTGAGTATCTAATCTCTTTCAGTCACTGGTTTCCATTAAATTCACAGGAACATTCTTACCATGCTCCCCAGCTTCCAGGGCAGCATGCAACACAGTTCTGGGCCAAAACCAGCTTGTGCCTTTATCTTCACAAGAAGACAACTCAGCCATACAGGCAGGTCAGGATCCTCACTGCCCTGCAGCCTCAGTGGTGACCTGGAAGGGGCTGCAAACCAGGGGACTGCACAGCAAGCTGAAAAGGAACTGTATTTGCTAATGGGAAAACCACAGAGAGCTGATGTTAGTTAACAGCTGATAGGTAAAGCCTTACTAAGTTCTCCACCTGTAATTTATCAAGATGAAGAAAACTTTCACCCAAGTCAATATCATTTTTTATTTCCATCCACTGCTTCTGTGCTACAAGCACAGGCAGGATTTGAAATCCCTTTCTGTATCATTGCTCTTCATTTGAAAAGTTTTCTTACATTGTCCTCTTTACTAATTTTTGTACTGGAGATTTTTCCAGAGCATCAAAACTTCCCCAAAATATGAGATGGGGTAAAGGATATGCAGCTGGAAGAGAAACAAGCTGAAAACCCTCAGAAAAGCTCAGAGGCTTTAGTGCTTCCTAGTTTCATGGAAGTCAGAAATATATAAAATACTCTCTCAGATAATTTCAATATTTTTGTCTTTGGTTCCAGTTGAAATGAAGAAACTAATACACGCCTCCTTCTACAACCTCTTGAATTATAAGTTTAAGTTCAGCTTGTTAAATATTTGTGCTCAGTTCAAGAATGAGTTCCTTCTAACTAGTACTATGTATTCAAATCTATTGACTTACCCTTACCAGGCTCATATCCACTTCTTAAACTAAGCATTCAAAAATATATTTTTATGAAACTACTGAAATATATTCAAGTTTTTGGATAAATACATACTGCAAGAACCTCTTTTATTACTCCACTTCCCCTGGCTATTTCACTTTGAAAAACTGTCTTAACACATTCTTTAGGAAGACAAGACAGCTCATCAAAGGTCATCATAGCAATCAGTACCACACACTGAATTTCATTAATCTCTTCAGTAAAAAAAAAAGGTCACTGCAGTCATCTATAAAAATCTAGGAAAGAAGACTGTACTTATCATGAGATCTCTGGCTTGATGATGTTCATTTTTAATAAATCTTAGACCACAAGGGAAATTCCACAAGACTGGAACAGTGCTCATGTTATGCCCATCTTACTCAAAAAAGGCCAAATGGGATGAAGGCAGTATCTGTCAGCTATTTGCCTTTTATCAAACCCAGATGAAACAAAGGAATAACTCATAAAAGTTTGCATTGATGATGGTTTAAAGGATATGGAGTATAATGAATGTGAAGTCACCTGGTTTTAGGGAAAATAGGTCTTTTCAACTAAAACCAGATTCATTCTTTGGTAAGATTGTAAATTTAGTTGATGAAGCAAACATGCAAAAAATTTTTTTGTCCTGTTCAGGGTCTACTGCTGTTTTTATAGATGTGGAAGACACTTCTGCTGATAAAGTAAGCAGGTGATACAAGAATTAACATAATGGTAAATAGTAATGCAACAGGTTGGTCAGAGAGAAAGTGCTAAATCACTTAGCTGTAACCAGTCACACAGAGTACATTTTCATACAGCCAAAAGCAAAAATTCTACATCCTAAGACAGAGAACTCAAGACTATTTCTAAGTATCTACTGAATCAGGAAATATATGTTTCAAGGCAGTGCCTCCTGCTGAGGATTTAGGGTCATAAGCTACAGACCGTGAACTGCTAGTGTAACGCTGTGCAAAACACTCAATAGTAGAAGTGAGCAGAAGTAGCTGGTGACTTTGCCCATCTGGCAAAAATATAAAGTATACTGCACACAGTTCTTGTGTACATATATATATTTTTTGTAAGATGCTGAAAACTACAAAAAAGGTAAAAAGTCACAACTCTTACTGGAAAAATGGAGAAAAAGCCTGATCATGAAAAACATAAAACATGAATTTCTGCAGCTTTCTGAAAAGAGGATTGGAAGTGACTTGATTACAATGCCTAAGTACTGTAGAGAAGAGGAAGCATCATGTATTAAATGGCTTGAATCTACTGAAGAAGGGCATAACAAGAATCAATGACTTGGAGTAGAATCCAGTAACACCCAAATAACAAATAAAGTACACATTTTTAACAGAGAGATAGAGTAACTGCTGAAGCTATAACGGATGTGTCATTTTCTCCATCTACTGATGTCTTAAGATCAGTGACTTGCAACCTCTTCGGGTTTGAAGACCCTGTAAGAGTTTTCCAGCAGAGGTGCAAAGCTGCCTATAACGAACACGGGTCTACTGTCAGCAGCCTTCACTTTGTAACCTTTGTCAGTAAGATTTCACATGGAATTTTCCAGTGGAATCTCCACAAAATTCTGATTAGATGATATTAAAATGTGTCACAGGCGACTTGGTTTTGGTGAACTTCTATTAAAAACATGCAGGACAATGCTGAAAGTCAGGATGCCATGAGGAAATCTGAGCTTTTGGAGTTTGCAGTTTACGGCCATGCAGCCAGGACAAAATGCCGTGGGCTGAGACTCAGAGGGTTTCTAGCTTCTTGCTCCAAAACCAAGCAAGGTCTAACTTTCAAGTTTGTAAGGGGGTTTCCTTGTGCCAGCTTCCTCCCAATTTGGCACAGAGGGAACACTACTATCTCCTGGATGCTGCCTGTTTCCTAAATTGAGTTAGATTATAGGAGGTTCTTTAAAATGTTCCTTGAAGATGTAGGAGTCCTCCAGATTTGGGGCAGACAACCTCACCTCCTTTAGAAAAATACCCACTTTGATAAGAAATATTAGTATTTCTAAACAAAACAAAGGTTTTTGAAATGGGAGATTTTTTTGCAGAAAGAAAATGTTAATGTTAGCTAGTCTAGGCTCAGTGCAAATAAAATAGATCAGACCTGTCATCCTCAGAGGATTGTAAGAGCTCATATAGTGGTGCCTTCTGGCAATGAACCCCAGGCTAGAAGTCTAAGGAGCATGTCCCAATGTTTATACACAAGATATTCACAGCTTTATATGTACTGATTGTGTTTGAGGCTGATTAACAGCTAGTTTTCATGATAGGGAACATATAAACAGGGAATTTTCAGAGCCTTAAATTCTTACATAGTGTGACCGGTGTTTGTGCTCGCAGGAACTTATGCCAACCCTAGAGCTCTACAGCTGAAATCCAAGCAGGAAGCCAATATTCTCAAGTCATTCTGGAGCATATAATTGTTGCAGCAAACCTAGTAGAGCTTAACTAAAATCTGTTCTCATTTACAATTATCATATATCAGAAAATGTTAGTTTTTGGATTTTATAATTTTAAACATAAAAGTTGTAACTTCCAATACACTAAATGTGCATATTTTTCCTTTAGGCTGATGGATAAAACTAAAAGCATACAGTTCTCCATTAAGAAATCAACTAATATTTTAGTATCACAGACAGACATTCTGAAGAAATAATCACGTCTTTAAGAGATTTTAAATGATTTAATGATTTAAAGGATATGTAGAAAAGTATGATTCTATATCTAGAGAAACATCATCATTTGCTATATCAAATTTCAATGAGACAAATTGGTCCTCATTGTAAAAAAAAAGAGGATGGGGAAGCACGCACATATTTGGATGGCACATGAACTTACAGGTGGGTTTTTTTGGAGGGCTTTGACATATTGTCATATACAAGTTAATGTTTAAGAGTGATAGAAAAAGAAAATGCAGGGATGAAAATCTACTATGACAAGAAATAAATCATGGGTTACAGAGATGTAGAATAGAATAGAATATTTCAGTTGGAAGGGACCTACAACGATCATCTAGTCCAACTGCCTGACCAGTTCAGGGCTGACCAAAAGTTAAAGCATGTTATTAAGAGCATTGTCCAAATGCCTCTTAAACACTGATAGGCTTGGGGCATCGACCGCCTCTCTAGGAAGCCTGTTCCAGTGTTTGACCACCCTCTCCGTAAAGAAATGCTTCCTAATGTCCAGTCTAAACCTCCCCTGGCGCAGCTTTGAACCATTCCCACGTGTCCTGTCACTGGATCCCAGGGAGAAGAGATCAGCACCTCCCTCTCCACTTCCCCTCCTCAGGAAGCTGTAGAGAGCAATGAGGTCACCCCTCAGCCTCCTTTTCTCCAAACTAGACAAACCCACAGTCCTCAGCCGCTCCTCATAGGACATTCCTTCCAGCCCTTTCACCAGCTTTGTTGCCCTCCTCTGGACGCATTCAAGGACCTTCATATCCTTCTTAAATTGTGGGGCCCAGAACTGCACACAGTACTCAAGGTGAGGCTGCACCAACGCTGAATACAGCGGGATAATCACCTCTTTTGACCAGCTGGTTATGCTGTATTTATTTGATGCATGCCAGGATGCGGTTTGCCCTCTTGTGCTATGGGAGAACCTCAGCTCTTACTGTGTGTCACAGAATTGTAATAGTTGTACCTATTTTCTGTACAATAAGTACAAGCAAAAAAATTAGAGTAATCAAAATTAATTCAGATGACCCACATCTCCTGGAAAACGTGCCTGCTCTAAAACATCACAGAAAATTAATGTTCGGCCTGACTGATTACTGTGAAAGTCTGAATGAATAAAAACACTTTCAGCATAATCCGCTGCTATCTAATTCTGGGCTGGGCATTAACGGACGGGGGATGTCAGCTGCAGACCTCAGGGCACTCACGTGAAAATGAGCCGCTGCCAGTTTTGAAGCCTGAGCTCCACTCACCAACAGAGATCCCCCTGTCAATTTTCACAGTCACTGAAGAAGATATGTAAAAACAAAGGTAAAATAACTGGGTTCCAGACAACCCAGTAGCTCTGAAGATTACCAGAAGCAATTTAAATAGCACCTAAAATTGGTTAAGGATCTAATGGGAAGCTCAGGTGCTCTCTGCTCACTGCCATCCATGCCACTGAGAAACTGCAGGGCCATGTCCTACGCCGGTGGCATCAAAAGCAAGTTATAAACCCCACATAATGGTAATCATCTAGGGAATGACTTAGGTTAGAATTTTATGGCAAGGTCTCTATCTAAGAAGAAGAGATTTGAACTCAAGGTCAACCACAAGTGGAAAAAGGCACTAGAGAAGGGTTCCCAAACTTAGTTGCCATTATCAACGACAGTGGAAGTAGCACTAACTCCTAATTCTGTTCTGTTGTAGGCGAATGCATCCAGCCAATCAAGCAGCAATAACATACCACTTTGAACTCTCTTTCTCACTGCTAGTTTGGAAACTCCTGCCTCTGGCACTATTTCTATAACTGTAATTGCAGACAAAATGCTCAAGGAAAATGTCTTGGCCTCCATGTCACTGGATTCAGTTTCAGGTATTTCTCTTCATCTAGTGCTTGGCCAGCAAGAAGCACATACAGACAATATCTGGGTTCACAAAGGAGATGAGAAATGAATTTCATCTGTGCACTGACGATTGTAGCTCAAAGTGAGTTGTGTTCTGCTCTAAGCAGACAGCAGGAGTAGTAATTCTGTGGCAGTGACCATGCTCAAGCCCTCCACAGAAAAAAAAATCCTACTCTGGAAACTCTGTCAGTGGAAAGGACAGAACAACTACAGTACCGCTCCATCCATCTAGTGAGTGAGCCAGCCAGGCAGTCATCTGAAACAAAAAGTCCCAGATAATGCAATTAAACACCGCTCACAAAACTATTAAAGTCTGCACAAAAGCTTCCATCACAGAAGATGCATCATAAAAGAAAGATGTATTTCTGCTCCGTACTCAGGTCTATATCTTACATGCACACATACACAGAGAGTGAGAATATTTTCAGAAGTGAGGAGGTGGAGTGACTCACAGATAAGTTTGATCCCTGGTCAACATAGATACTAAAAAGCAATAGCAACTTTGGACTGTGAGGCTAAAAAGTGCAGCTGAATTATTAACTGACTCACTCAGGTGTATATAATGATGGTAGAAGTTAAAAAAAGAAAAACACCTTAAAAGAATAAGAAACTGAGAGATCAGTCAGCATTTTATGATTTTCTCCCTTTGTGTGGTGAAAGTGTTTTGAAAGTCTGGAGAGAGAGGAGAAATGGTTTGATCTTTGGACAGTGGCATCATTCTTGGAGTAAAATTCCTCACTATTAGAATTCTATGTGACAGGTTAAAAAAAATTAATTGTATAGCACCAACATTATAAATGTTCGTGCTCAGATAAGGTACAGAAAAGCATTTACACCTATCTTGTTAATCTCTTTAGATCTTATGTATGATGTAGTTACCTATGAACACCCAAGAATAACAACATTTGCTTTGATCTGTGTGATTGAAAGTGAAAGACTAGCCATAATCAGTCCTTCAAAAAGAATTGTGTGTATGTCGTAGACCGCAAGATCTTAAAAACTGGAAAAGACAGTTCTCCATTAACCTACAAGGGAAGAATGCATAAAATGCAGAAACAGAGATATTCTATGAAAAGGGCTTTTTCTGCAAGTTATTATTTTGTACAACGGTATCCTGCCCAGACCGAATTAGACATGAACAAGAGAAAAAGGCTATGCTATTCCAAAGGTTTTTAGAATCTAATTTAAATCATCATGTCCTGAGTGTTTCTCCAGTTATGATGATAACAATCACAGAGTAAGCTGCAGAAGGCCATGGGAAAGGAAGAGGAAGGAAGTACGGGGCTGATTGCACTAAAACCACCCAGCTGCATCACCTGTAACACACCAACAGCACCTCAGCCAACGTGAGGAATTCCTTTGGCCTTTGGTGGGAGGCTGAGTTTTATGATACAATCGAACCGGTAACTGTAGGAATGAGTTATCGCTGTCTGTCATCTATTCAGCCTAGAAATAAGACCTGGTAATACATCCTAAATTCAGGTACTCTATCTCTGAAAAATATTAGCATAAAAGCAGTAACAACCTAATACCACAAAACTGAAAATACAGTATTATGTTCTAGATTCTAACTGTGATCTCTCTAAAATACGGGCATTTGGTGCTAATTCCTGTCACAGGCACAATGCAAAGTGCTTCAAATGCCAGTTAAGCTTATTGTTGAACTAAACTGAAACACAACGGGCTCTGAAAAGAGGTTAAATGGTTACTATGGTAATCCCTGACATGGTCTAAATAGGTGTTTAAGAGCTGACAGAGGAAAAAAATGAAGAAAACGACTAATCTGTTTCTTTCTCGGACCACTATTCCTAAATCTTTGTCTTTAACCTTTTCAAAAACACGTCTTTCCCTGATGCTTCTGGAAACCAAGATCGTTCACTTCTACGTGGAGTGGGTGCAACAAAGTGAGGCGACTGCAGTGGCATACTACGCCTCAACCTTTTACTGAAAAAGCTGTTGTCTTCTTCGTGAGAGCTGCTCTTTCCTTGTGGCTGTTAAAATGCTGGTCTCTGTTCTGAAGGTCCTTCTAATGACACTTATGATGGAGTATTTTGATCCAGCCAACTTACAGCATCCCTTAGCTCCTGATCCTGGTTTGTAACAGCAATCAGATAACGATTTTTGTCACTGTCGGTTTGCAAAGAGAGGGGAGAAAGGGAAATAAGGTATCACCCTGGACTACTGCAAAGCTTCTGCCTAGAATTCCAGAGAGAAATGCAATTTCTGCCTCTGGATAATGCATTCACTGATGCTGGTAGTCAGAAAAATAAGTACATAAAAGTCCGGGTGGAGAACAATGCAGGAAAATTTCATATATAGCATGTTCTGTGGTCCTTTCATACCAATCAGCTGATTCTGCAGATGCATTTGCAATCCCTCCCAGATTACAGAGCTTTATAACTGGGAGTACTCTGCGATTATGGCTGAATTCCCTGGAATTACTTCTGCAGCTTCCATCCAAGAGATCTCTTTGTAGCGTAGCTTTAGCGCCTTCCCCTTGGGATATACTTCAACCCATGCTAATGACTGATACATCAGCTATCTGAATGAATCACTTGCAGGTACGTGGAGAATACCATCTAAGTGATATAAATTCTGCTTAAGCCTTTTAAAGAAGAACTCTAAGGTGATTTCGATCCCTCTTGGCATCTTTCTCAAAAGCGTATGAAAATGTGATTCAGAACATTGCTTTCCAAATGCCACTGTATGTTTAACATCCAAGTCCAGTGCTTTTGAACTCCTTGGCTGGTCTGGTCTCTCTCCTCTATTAGCATTATAAAATACGCTATACTTGAGCAATAAAAACCCCACACAATAACTTTAAGAGGCAGAGATGGGGAATTGTCCACTATGCCTTCCTTGTAACTTTCTACAAGGTCTTTAGGAATATGCCTTGTCTAGAATCAACTTTAGTATAATTATTATTATTTGTGCATGGATCATTAGATGCTTAGCACCAAGTGTAGGATCTACTTTGTCAGCACAGTTTAACCTCAAGATGCCCCTCCACACTTGAAAGTCAAACAGTAATTAAGTATGTTTTTGACAAATAAGCAATACAAGTTTTTCTGATCTCAGAATGAATACTGTCCAGAAACAGAAGGGCCCCAGCAGAGCCTGAATTTATCACTGAACTTCTCCTTCTTGCCTACTGTCCTCTGTATTTGAATTTAATATCTGTAAAGCCAGACAATCTGACATGAATCAAGACAAGTTCCCTTTTGACTTCAAGTAAGCCAATTACATTCTTTTTGTTATAACACAAGAATGCCTCTGACCTCCTAAGATAGGTGTCTTTTCCAGAGAGGGAGTTAAGAAAGAGAATACTCAACAAAGGTACATAGTGGGATTGTCAGCAGTTTGAGTAGGAAAGGCGAAAAAAGAAATGCATAATTCTAATAGCCTGAAACAGTACAGTAACTGCTCTACTTGACTCATATGGTTTTACCTTTAAAATCACAATATTTCAACATCTTCAATTTCAAGCTGAAAAACAACTAGTTAACTGCTGAAGAATTTCAAATCAGGCTTGCTTATTCTCATTCCTAAGCCATCTCCGTCATATTAAGGACCTCTGTTTTGTTCCCTGTCTCACTATCAAATTCAGTTCCTCTGCAGGACAGCTGTTGCACTTACATTCAACATTGTGCACTTAAGTGAACATATGTTCAACATTGTGCATTTACATGTATGTAACTCTGCCACAAAATCTGAAAATTAAAAAACCCTTAGATGTAACATTTTAAAGTTTTAATTGGGTGTAAGATGAAGTGAACTTGAGAAAACCTGAACACCATGCAGAAAACATAGTGATCCAATATAATATGCAGCTAAATAAAGGAGACCTCACATTTTAAAATTTGTCTGACACTGACAAAATCTCCATAGGGATAACGATACTTTCTTTTGCAAAGCACTGTGCTATCTGCAAAGCTGTATAAGAACTAAGTGTTACTATTAGAGATGGGAAAGCTCTGTTAGATCATCTGTCCATCTCTGATATAACAGAAAATGACAGTGATTTGCTGCTGTGATTTGACAGTGACATTTGTAAAAATGTCCTTTCCTCTTAACTCTCTGTAAGTTTCAGTGCTGAGGATTCAATAAGCTAGACAGCTTACTAACTTTGTCACTCTCCAACTTCTATGAAGCATACTGAGATATTAAATATACTCATTTCAGGCCCACTTTTCCATCTCCTTCCTTCAACTTCTAATTTTCAAAGAAGAAGGAAAGGACAATGTGTATGAATAGCGCACATGTCAAGCTTCACAAAACTGGTCTTTCTCTCCCCAGCTGCAGACCGCTTGCATCTCACTCATCTGCAAGGCAGTACTGTAGCATCTCTCCTGCTTGGGATTGTGCATCATGTAGGAGAGAAGCTGTTGTCCATCTTGTTGGTGTTTTCCAGCAGATTTCCATCCAAAATGTACCTATCGCAACCCACTGTGATACGAGCATGCATCCATCATGTAACCTATCCATGGTGGATGCCTGATCAGCTAATGCATGGAGACTTATCTGATGGCAGTTGTAAGAGTTCTGCAGAACTCTTGGTGGTGGATACTGGCAGGTCGAAGATCCTTCTCCTCATGGATGAAGGCTCTGCTTCTCCACTGCTTTCAAGGGAAAGAATTGTTTCTGCTCTTCCTTATATTCCCTAAAATTTCTTGCAATGTTTGCTAGAACAAGTTTTCAGTTTGAGTGCCAATATAACAAAATGTCTGGAGGGAAATCAGTTGAAGTATGCAGAAGATGACTCTCAGTATGATTCACACCGCTGTGAGCAAAGAACAGGTCTGTCTGGCCTTCTGTACCAGAGTGATAACAGATATTGGATGCAGTGTGTACTCAGATAAAGTTAATGGCAGTGGCGTCTGGTAGATGACACAGAGGAGTAAACTCCTATCATCTGTTTTTTAACACTCTGTGCCCAAACCATTGTATGTCAGACTTCGTAAAAGTGAATAATCTTTCAGCCGCTCTGCCCTCCCATGCTCTCAGTCACATGAAACTGAAGGACTGCTAGATAAATCACCTCCATATATTCACAAGGACAGCAGAGCTAAAAGCAGCCAGGGAAAACGGATTCAAGTTATGCAGCTCATTAGTAGTGGCCTCCCCAATATTTAGCAGTCATTGTACAGACTCATACATTCCCAAAGCCCTCTCACAGTCATAACAAATGCTTACATAAAGCCTTGTACCTTCAAAGTGCTTCACCAACATAAATATATTAAGACGACCTTTCCCAGAAGAGAATGCAGCGTCAGTGAGATGCCATTCAAATGGCTGGGCCATGAGAGGTAGAGCTTCAAATATCTCATTAAACCTTCATCCTCTGCCATCAACTTCAAGTCCATTTAGAAAAAGGGATGGAAAGTACAGCGGAGCTTTATGAGCAAAAAGAAGAGTAACAGCCCGTAAAATGATTCTGTCCTCTATGATTGCAGTGTTAATTAAATTGCATATTCTGTGATGTGCATCAACTGAATTCTACATAAAGTGAAATAAAAATAAGATTTTTCTACTCAGTTTGACTGATGACATCTAGATGGTTCTTTCAAAGCGACTGGTGATAATGGCCACTGATGTGCTTTGGTATGCATCTTGTTTTGGGGTCACAATGAAAACATTAAGGATAGTTTGGCATCTGATACTTAATTGCAAACATATGTAGAATTCTAGCTAGTGGTAGGTTGTTAAGGACTGACAAACTTACTTAAGTGCTGTAAGGGCAAAAAAGGAAATAAAACATGTAATTCTTCAAATATTTCAGACTATATACAGATGTGCTTTTCAGGGACAAATTAATTATGCAATTATAACATGTAGAATAGTCTACAAAAGATTTATTTGTAGTAATAGAATTACATTTGTCATACATTATTGGATGAAATCCAGTTGCTTAGGTTTTAATTCAATTTTTATCATGTTTTCTTACAATTAGTAAGCCAGACTGCCATATCATGTTCATGATCACTACCAAGATACAAGCATGTGTCTGTTGCCACACATCTGGCCTAAGTAAATCACATTAGCCTTTATATGTGCAGTACTGTATTTGGTAATTCTGAAGCCAGGGTACTTCTTGGTCGCAGCTGTATCTGCTGTGAATTCTGCAACGTCTGCTATGTCAGCTGACAACAGGTCTATGGAGACAGGACATCTCCCATCCCTCTCTGTCCCCTATTTATTATCACATAAAATGTACTAGAATTTGTTTGACATCTTTGCTGCGGAGCAGGGGCCGGAACATCGAAGATGGTGAGGTACTTGGCAGTAGTCAAATATGGAAATATGAATGACATTTTGTGTGAAACACAGCTCCCAAACCACTGACAGATGTAACTCTCTTGGTTCTTGGTAGAGATTTCTTTTCCAAATTGGGCTAAGCAATACTTTGAATCAGGCTCAACATATGTATCACAGAAGTAGAGGTTCCATACCAGAGGCAAAAATAAGTGAAGACCTTTCGGATTAAATATGCTTGGCTTACCTACATCTTGAGTAACTGGTTTCTGTGGGGTCACTTTTTATTTGTACAGCGAGTGCAGGAGCTGTTGTAGAAAGCTACTATTATATAGAAAACTAAGGTTAACAAAGTCTCCAACTAATCTAAGTTATGATATTTTCCCATATTTATTGGATACCTTGCATGCTTATGAGCATAGAGATGCAAAAATGAAACAGGAGACCTCCTGTTTTATGAAAAAATACTTGGGGAGTTGGTGTAAGCACAGTTTTTCATGGTGTTTTCATAGGATCATATTGCCTGGCTTCTTATAAATAAAAAAGCCATGCTTTGGTAGCAAATTCAAAAAGGCCCTATCAAAAAACTTTACAAAAATGACAATGTTTTTTCTGCTTATATAGTACCTGAAATTTGAAGAAAGGTGAGGGCAGAGGCTCAAATGGGAACTAAGAAAAGCTAGTTTCTTCTAGCTAACATGACTCTCATGCAAATATATTTGCATAGACAAATGACAAACACATGTAAAAATATACATCCATCAGTTCACTTGGGCTCTGAAAGCACAAATAAGGTACAACCTAGATTTCGTCTCTACTGCAAACCAGTCAAAGCTCTTGTAATACTCTTCTAATATGCAAATACTTTAAGAATTATTTATTTTAATTACCTCCTTCTGTTTTAATAAAAAGTTCTTTCCAAGTCAGAATGCATTTTGGAAGCAGCTCACACTGTTCAATATCTATTTCAAGCAACGTTATCATCGCTTTGTATTAGCAGGATATGAACTTTAGGAAGCAACCAAACGACTGAGTCGGGTCTTACTGTGGACATGAGCTAGAAAACTCAAGAGGCAATGTTCTATGCCACAAGACAGATGAAACCCCACACTAATCTATACCATGTCATCTGTCAGCTGCATATGGGGACATCACGTTTATGTTCTAAAAGCTTAAAGTTCTACTAAAAAGGTAAAGTTTCAATTCCTCTCTGTGTAGTATTTGGCTTATTTTATGTGTTTTGAAACAGAAAAACATGAAACACTTTGATATCACACACAATAGTGCAATAAAAGACCAATTTGATACTTAATATTTGGAAGGATTAATACACTCAGATTTCATATTTCTAGCTTTCTGGTATGCTGAGGCCTTAAAGGGACAGGGCCCTTGAACTGCAAACTCCTTTTTTGTCTTTTTTTCATTTTTGTCTTCAGCTCTAAGAGTGGAAGAAAAATGCCCCATATAGCATGGGTACCAATGTCACATGCGGTAAGAGAGCCCTGCAAATGCTATCAGTATGAAACAACGCCATGCAGAATAGTCTCAATGTAGCAGTGGCTTTCAAATCAATAAGCAGTAGAAGAAAGCTACCTGAAAGTACAGTCTTTAAAAACAAGCACGCAAAACGGCAAGACTGAAATCTACCATTTCTGAAAATCTGAGAAGGCTGCATGGCTCAGCATCTGCTGAATTTTTCACAACTTGTAGTCTAAATCCAATATTCTGGTTTTCCTCACTTGTATTAAGGAAAGATTTAATCCTGAGATTGTCCCTTTAATTACAGAAATGAAGGTTCAAATCCAAAGCAGCTTATTAGCTAAATTAGACAATGAGGAACTCAGACTCAGATTCCTTCTTCTCCCACCAGAGAATTGAAGCATGCTGTGCACTCTGACTGTTATGAGTGGGCAGATATTATCTAGCAATCAAAAGGAAAAATAATGTAAAACTGAGTACAAAATGGTCTTATAATAAGCAAAAAGGTGGATGCGCCACTATGAACAACCTCACAGGATGCACAATTTAGTGATGAAATATTTCCAAAAAGTGTCTTATGTACATGTAGCACTGTACCTACTAAATAATGAACCCACAGGATGTTGGCACAGAGAGGAAAATAAAAAAGGTGATTAATATTTGTCCTCGTTTCAGCTGGGATAGAGTTAATTCTCTTCCTAGTAGCTGGTACAGTGCTGTGTTTTGGATTTAGGATGAGAATAATGTTGATAACACACCAATGTTTTAGTTGTTGCTAAGCAGTGCTTACACTAGTCAAGGACTTTTCAGCTCCCCATGCCCTGCCAGCGAGAAGCTGGGAGGGGGCACACCAAGAAAACCGAACCAAAACGGCCAAAACGAAATTCCATACCAAGGGAACGCAAGCCCAGTACATAAACTGGGGAAAGCTGGCCGGGGGGCCGCTGCTCGGCGACTGGCTGGGCATTGGTCGGCAGGTGGTGAACAATTGCATTTTGCATCACTTATTTTGTATATTATTATTATTACATTATTATTATTATTGTTATTATTATTTTATTTTAATTATTAAACTGTTTTTATCTCAACCCATGAGTTTTTCTCACTTCTACTCTTCCAATTCTCTCCCCCATCCCACCGGGGGGGCGAGTGAGCGAGCGGCTGGGGGGGGCCTCAGTTGCCGACTGACTGAGGTTAAACCACGACAATATTTGAGTGAGATGCTGTTCCGAAGTCTTTGTCAAATGCATCATTCTAATCAATGGATATTATTGCATAACAGCTCAATAAAACTGTAAGGTATTTCAATGAAAACCTACCATTATCTTCATGCACAATAAGATGCCTTGAGATGCAAACATTGAGAATAATTAGGGCCACAAAGAAGCCTAAATGCACACCGCTCTTATAATTCAAATGCAAATTCTATGTACCCAAACTGCATCAATCCAAGAAAAAGTCAAACTCATGAAAACTTTCTTAATATGTTGCATAAAGTATCAAAAAGATTGAAAATGGGATTAGCAAAGGAGAATGTACCATTCAATGAGTATTGGAAAAGATGCTTATCAAAAATTTATCAGGCAAAGTAAGTCTGAGAAATGCTGATAACAGATGGGAGCTGTCTTGGCAAAAAAAATGTTGCTAGTTTGACTGTTTCTCTAGCTGAGAATAAAAGTGTCCTGGGGGGAGGGGAAAAAAAAAATCTGATTTTTCTTACCTCTTCCTTCTCTGCACTTTGCAAGTCCCTCCACTCCTCAGTGACGTGACCGAAGTCCACTGTGTTCATCGCAACCTTATATTCCCCAATGATATCATGTTTGGAGAAACGATCAAAATCATAAACTGCCATCACTAAAGTTTTTCCACCCAGCTCGGAGTATGGCACCTGCAAAGACGAGAAAATGACAAACTCCAGATCTGAGACAATAAAGATCAGTCCACTACAATGCAAATCTATTTCTTTGGTTTATCAGCTGTCATCTCAGGTAAATTGAGCTGCAGAGAAAATTATGAGGTGTATTTGTTTCAGAGTCACCAGATGCAGTATTTTTTAAGACCAGGTTCTGGCACTCGATAGAACAATGTGGCAGCTCACTCATCACTCCACGGTTTTTCTCATTCTACTTCAAATCATTTTGTGGGTGATGAAACTGAAACAGGAAGCCCAATTATTTGCACTGAAGACACATGAACTTTTCACACAATGGTGTCTTTCCCTCAATAAATCAACTGTCATCACTCAGAAATGGGTAGCTCCCAGACTGATGAAAAAAACAGAACTGGCTTACTGTATCTGACACAAAGTAATTAGACACTAAATAGTTCTCTTACAGTACCACTACCTATTACTTACCAAGGCATATTTTTCATTCTTATACCTTTCACACTGTAGATACTAAGGTGCTTTCTAAGTCACAGTGTACAGCTCGAAATTGTGGTGGCAGAAGGCCAAGTTCTGACTAATTCTCCAGCTGTTCTGATGTGTTTTGGACAGATGCTGTGGGTTAGGATGCTTATAAGTCACATTTTTAATATTCAGACGAAAATGTGCAGTTCAGGTAAGCTACACTTGAGTGGCTATCTGGAGAGGTCTGATTTAGGAATTGTTTGGATTTACACTGAACACTTGGTCAATTTGAATATATTCTGCAAGTATAAATGGTTTCCACAGGCTTTGGTAAACATTTCTCTATTAATTGTCTACATAAAAAAAGAAATGAAAGTGTGGCATTATCACTGGCCTTGTTAACTGCTGTATGTTCTGGTCTGTTTAAACACTAGGACTTTTGTTACTGTTTGGCTTCCACTTGCTTTTTAAAATACTTACTAATAACATGAGTAGATTTTCTTTTTCATAACATGTTGTATAACGTTTAAAAGAAGCACCAGCTCCAGCTTCCATTACTGAGTGGGTACACGGTTGTGTATTGTAGCAAATACTATAGCAAAATCTATTTTGATTCTGTAAATTATTTGTAGCTTCTAAAAAACTATAGAAGGCAAATGTATGTGGAAGGCATAATTTCACTTTTATTTTTACGCAGCCTCAAAAACAGGAGAAGAGAAATGTTCTAAAGTTTCTCCATCAGTTTACAATACCACTTAATGGATCCTGGTCATTTGGAATGCATGAAAAGACTGCATTTACTATTATTTACTTTTTTTTATCATTAACTTGACCTCAGTAAAGCTTATTTTAGCTACTTTCCTTTTTAAAGAAGATCTAGTGGCAGTGCTTCCTCCATTCATTACCTCTAAAGCAGCCTCAGCCTACAGCTTTGTTCAGGACAACCAAGGATGTCCTTAGCTCTTGTGAAGGATCGCTCCCCTCTCCCTGCTTTCTGCTCTGCTCAGAGATACTCAGCCACTCCTTCTTAATGCAGGTGAGACCTTGGTAGAAGGACACGTATAGGAGTGTTTTTCTGGCACGGGCATGTCACTCCTCCAGACATGAACCCTCATCCCACTTTGGGCCTGGGGAGGAATGCCTTTCTCTGCCAGGCTGGTGTAGTCCAGCTAGGATTTCTCAGTTCCCTTTTGGCAGCACAGTGCGGGTATACAATTCAGACAGCTGGAGCCTGACGAACACCTGCACCCTGGAACGGCACCATGGATGTCTGGGAAGCAGAAATGGACAGGGAACTAACACAGGGAACCACCCAAAGAAGAGAAGGAATGAGGTCCAGGGCTCAAGATGCAATACAGCAGAAACATCACCCATCTATCTCATCCCCATTAGCCCTTCTGTGGGAGGAAGGCAGGCGGCTCACAGCTGTGCCCTGGGAGAAGGTAACAAAATGGGTCTGGGCTGCCTGCTGGGCAGCTCTGCCGAAGAGAGAGAGATGGGAAGGATGCCAACAGAAGCTGTGCATCACCTGAAGTGGGTCACAGAAGTAAGGCTCTGCCCAAATAAATGAGATATTGTCAGTAGTTCCCACGGAAGTTATTTATTACAGTTGCAGCACTAGTTAAATGGTCACTTGTCTTTTTCACTGTAGTCCCCAGAACAATGATAGTACTTGGCATGCTCCATTGGTGGTCTCTTGAGTACAGACCACAGTATCCAGGGGATGATCAGTACCATATTGGGATGCACCTAGACACTCTGACAGGTCTTGCGTGGAAAGCAAACTTTCTTCTGGAGCATAAAATTTGAATATTAAAGATGTGACTTAAAACAAGTGGACATTATAGCCCAGGAGTGGATGATCTGATTTATAATTTGTGCCTTCATCTTAGATGACAGCAGTATTGGTTCTTTCTTTTCTTTTGTGAGCTGCACAGGAATATGTAATTTATAACTCTGTTTTCTTTTAAATACTCTCTTAGGAAAGCTCAAGAAAAAAATAACTCCCCACAAAAGATTACTTTTATGAACATCTTCAAGGGGAAAAATAAGCTTATATATGCAGTAGTAGTTCTGGCCTCCAGGGATATCTTTCTCATTGAATGATTACATAGCCTGAGTCTTTCACTGTTCCTGTTTTCAATCTGTAGCTGTCGTTATAAGATTGGGCATAGAGAGAAAGGCCTAAAGTAACAGCAGAGGAATCTATATTAGGAGAAGCCCTATGAAACGAGCTGTATAGTATTCCTTTATTGTATTTAACTGGGGTTTAGGTATGGCTACAGTTTTAGAAAAACACTATTGATAGGTACTACTGGAACCACTTAAATATTGCAACGTAAGGCTTAGCTACATTTATTTAATTCATATGTTATTAAACCTGAGACATTATTTCTTTTTATATGTAAAGTAGCATGGCAAAGAATTGCTATGACAAAGTCTAGCAAGATTAATCTGCCATTTTGTCCTTCATCCATTTACGTTCCTTGAGTTTTAACTTATTCTTGAGGGGAAAAGAAATGGTATACTGAAATTCATTAATCAGACTACAAAGATAGTTAAAGAAAATGCTGGTCTAGTGAAATTTACCTGACATTTGTCAAAGTGTCACTGTTTTCTGACTTTCTTGTAAGTTTTATCCAGCCATAAAATATGGATCAGATTGTCATACATCAGGATAACTGAAGTGCCTAAAATCAAACCGTGCCTTTTACACCTACTGAGGTCTGACCCTATGTTATACCATTTTCTTCATAAGATTGAATATCAGAGGTTTCTACAACATGAAAAATCACTATGCTGCAGTTACCAATTAACTAAGGCATCTAATGTTGTAGCCAAGGATGAGATACATAGTAGTTAAATAAAAAAGTTTCAGTAATTATCAAAAAAATACCTTGAATGTAAATTGCTCATTGAAAACAGGGTTAAGGGTCTTTCTGTGGACTTTTGTCTCATATTTCTTCTTCTTATCAGGCAGCAGGAAAACTTTCACATAGGGATCAGACGTACCACCCATATCTAAAGCAGGCAGCTCAGCTGCTTGAATAATCCCAACCAGAAGCTGAAAAGAGAGAAAAACAGCAGAATGAAATTTCAAATAGATATTTATAAAAAAACTGTAACAGAGAAATACACATGCAGATTCTATTTCTGGTCTATGAAAAACTATTCGCCCCCCCCTTCAAGGAAGGCAAATGAAGCAACACTATAGACTTTAGAAAACCAATTATGGCAGATGCAGACTGTACAAAGGCTGTTTTTAAGCAGAAAAGAGGTTTTCAAAGGGCAGCTGATTACAGCTAAATACAGACTTCATCTTTTTAAAGACTGCAATCAAATAACTTTCAATTGCTCTCTCCTCTTGTGCATTATTTTTCTATGCTGGGCACCATGAATAGAAATCATTATTAAAAAATCAAGAATGTCTAATTTTGACTACAAAATTTGTATTCTAAATGCCCAACATGTAACCTTCCCCCCAGTCAAACACAAAAAGGTGATATATCAAATGCAAATCATCAGGCAGAGCTTTATCAAAAACAAATAGATCTTGCAGTCTTTGTTATATTTAAATTCTCTTGCTATGTATACAAATGGGTTTAGGTAGTAAACTAAGGACAGTATTTTCAAAAAATACTCCATGAAAACTAACCTTTGGTAACTAAATACTAATAACAATTCATAATCTCACTGCAAACCAGAAAAATTAGTTTCTTAAATCTCTTATACACTTCTAAAAATAAGACTGAAGCACATTTGAAACTTGTAAATGCCTTGGCCATTTTTTAAGTGTTATAAATGAAGGCTTATGTTATGCTATGCTATGCTATGTTATGTTATGTTATGTTATGTTATGTTATGTTATGTTATGTTGTTATCTAGACATACCAGCCTGTATTAGGCCACATCAGCATAATGGAGTTGAGAGAAAGAAAATACTTTTAATCTTGTTTCATAGACACAGAACTAAGGTAATCATTCAAGTGACTCTTCAAGGTCAATCTGGAGACAAGGATGAATTGTTTAAAATTGGAAACAGAAGCTCTAACAACTGGAATACAGAACAATATAGTCAATCTAGGAAAGAAGCTTCTGGCTTCTGAGAGATTCGTCAAAGTTGGACTTATTTTTACCAGTTTTAAATTCACAGTATGGCCTGCATGCTGTCCCACCTATAGGACTCTTACGCTCCATGAAACATTTTCCTTTAGCTGTAAGAAACACTTCTCCTTTTCTGTCTCATTCTTATCCTAGATGCATAACAGTTCATAAATACATAGATAGGCTCAGGATCTACATCAAGTCTTTCACATCGAAGAGCGAAAAACAAGTCTATGACTTTTAGTTAATGGAGTGGAAAAGCAATTCAATTCCTTTTTAAAATTTCTCTCTCTAAAACTGAGGCATCGTGCTCTGGAGAGTACATCAGTCATCTTGTGTCCATTCTTAACCCTGTGCAATATATTAGCCAGATTTTTGGTCTGTAGTTTCATGCCACTGTGCTACACTAACCTAACTGAATCTCCTCTTCTACTCTTTTATATCACCTATCCTCTGTCAAATTCCAAGCTGCAACATAGTTTAGAGCAGCAAAATAAAATAGGAATCCATAACTCAAATAATTTATTACCTCAATTAAATTGTACACACTTTTACAGATTTGTTGCTCTCCCATCCTATTTCCCTTTGTAAAATATAGTTCACAAAATCAACATTTCCTTTAATAAAAGTCACACAGAAAGTTTGTTTTCATATTCTAAGGAAACTGAAATGCATTTGTCAGCACACATTTGCAGCTTTTCCTTTCCCCCTCTTTAGATCTTCTGCTTCTGAAGAGTCTAATGCTTCATACTGATTTCAAGGGGGATCAGTGTGACTCATCACATGGCCAAGGAATTTGCTCTGGAAGTTGAGGAAAAGCTCCTTTAACCACAGGTTCTTGAAAGGCTTCAGAATTCTTTTTGGCTCTTGCATTGAAAAACAAGCACTGGTAGTCAGAAGACAGTTGAAAAGACATTATGCCAGGTCATAGCTGTGTGTAAATACCCTGCTGCTGACACAGAAATTTTTCTTAATTTCTCTTATTTTCTTTGTCTTGGAACAAGTAAATGTACTGCATTCCGTTAACAGCATAAAATAAAGAATCTGAATGTGGAAATAAATCACAAGTACATGTGGAAGTCAGTTCAGATTAAGAATAGGAATTAACAGGGATTTAATTTCAGTTGTAATTTCTTTCCCT
>NW_008825108.1:2655081-2676579 GCF_000699105.1 Pygoscelis adeliae
GAAGAATAATGTGGGTTTGACTGAAGTTGTCAAAAAATGAAATGCAGGATATGTATTCTCAAGTTCACTGAAAGACATGCAGCAGAAGTGAAGAAGTCAGACGTGTTGGTGTACTTCGGTCCAAAGTTAAGCATAGTGAATTTTAATGTGAGGCTGTGAATTGGTATTGTGACAAAAGCGATCCCAATCACAGCAAGAGGCCAGGGAGGGGAATTAAATATGAGCTAGTTCAGGACGTGGCCAGACCTGTTAAGAAGGTCAATTCTAGTTCTACATCACATTACGGTGTCTATTCCTCCTGAAAACTTGGGTAAGTATGCCAAAGTTTGAACCTACCAGCTTCAGAGTAGGGTACTGAAAGAGTATCAGTCCTCGACTGGAGAGATTCTTCTTGTTCAACTTTCGGGTGTTTTTAGGGACAGACCTTTTTATTTGAACTTTTGTCCCAAACTAAAATTTTCTTGGCTAATAGGTGTACTTTCATGGAGAGCAACAGAACCTGATGCAGCTAGTTAATAAGGCAAAGTGTACACTTGATCAAGTGAGAGAAAGCTACTCCTGGCAATCTTATCAACTTGCTAAAAGACCCACAATGAATCAACTTACTTTATGTCCCTCTCTTTTTCCTCCCATCTTTAGTTTGCTTACCTTTTAAATACCTGGAGGCTGAAGCTATCTTTTACTGTCTGCATGCAGACTCCATAATATAATGTGGGTTGACTTTGATTGGTGATGTCTTAATATGTTATTAATAACCATTAGATAAAGCTGTGTCTTCATTTTTGATTAAAGGTGTAATATAAGCTCCAAGTACATTGAATACCAATTAGTAGTACCTCTGTCATGAATCTTCAGTCTTGCTTTCTCCCTTTACTCCATGCAAGCATCAAGGATTTCAGAAATATCTACTGTAACTAAATGTATTACTTCATTCTCCCCTTGCACACACGGAAATGAAATGTTACAGGTTGGTTGTTTCAAACCTGATTGTTCTGGAAGTCATAATCCAAAGAATATTGGATTTTCCCTAGTTTCTCCACTTCTTTGGGTTCTTCTTTCTCTTCCCCATCAGTCAGCCCAGTCTCAGCATCATCATCCTTAAGAGCCTAGAAAGAAGGAGTGTAATATTCATAAATAAGGCAAACTCTTAAGTACCAGTTCAAAATAGACACTGTCCTCAAATCTATTTTAAAGCCATTAAAAGCAAGCATGACAGCAGAAAACCAAATATGCAGTTTACATATATATTTATACTATTTAGGTTGCTCAGGAAGATGTCATAAATCAGCAAGCAAGCAATGGAAGTAGGAAGAAAGCTTCTTGGGACTATTACAAGCAACAATTGTTATAAAACCTGAAAGTAGAAACAAAACATCAACTCGATATCAGAAAATTCTTCTGGGCTCACACTGGGTCTTAAAGAGGCACAAGGAGGCAAACGTGCTATTAAATAAGCAAAGTCACACACTCATTTAACTTAAGAATATCTTGGCAATGTCAAACCTGGTTGTGCATGCTGTGAATTGTTTGCAATTGGCAACACGTTTCAGTAGCATTACTATGACAAAGAGCATGTGCTGTGGATGAGTTCTTCCTACAATCATATGCCAAACATTTTTCATGTTTATTTAGAATGAATATGGAAGCAAAGTTTTCACCATGCCATTAGCAAATGCATGTTTCTCCTTTTCCCTCCCTCCCGAGACCAATTTCCTTTTTATTCATTCTCACTATAAAGCTTGGCTGAACCAAATTGATTGAAAGTTGATTTTAGTTTGCTTAGAAAGAAACACAAAAAAAAAGAAATACAGAACTGCTTACAGCTTTGTCTATTGCATAAAACCTGCTATTTTTAAAGGACACAGCAGTTATCATAGATTTTATACATAATTAAAATACTAAATAATGTAATCATTTTTTTTGCTGTACCAGAAAGCAGAAGTATTTGTACTGTGGCAAAGGGAATTCATACCATTATTAAACCATATGAACCATAATTAGCTATGTAGACCTTATTCCAGCAGATTCTTACCTGAGTGAGAACTGAAAAATGGGCAAAAGCGATGAGACAGATAGTGAAAAATTATGGAAAATGTGAAAATAAAGTTGAGAGTGTGAAAAAAAGGAATCAATACTGAGCATTCATCCAGAATTGTTATTTGCATGTTATAGTAAATAGTATGCTTATCTGTAATAGCCCTATCTGGATGAAAGTTCCTTCTATATGGAGCTTCTGCTTGCAGAAACAGACTATTAAGTGCAAGAATAAGATTTGTTATGTTCTTTCTTTTTTTACAGTGTGAGGTGGTCTGAAGAAACCTACAGCATATATAAACAACAGGATGCAGCTGGAGCTCCCTATCCGAAGAGATAGCAAGGCTGGAAAGTAGCTATACCCACAGTTGATGGTGGTTGGTGAAAGAAAGAACGTGAAAGCATTAACAATCTCACTCAGCCATGAAGACAGTGGGGGCCATGCAACAGTTGTGTGGGTGTGGTAAGAGGAAAGATTGATCTCTGAGGTAGAAAATGTTATTTTTCAGAAGCCAGATCTAAATTCAAAAGGTCAGACTCAAAACTGTACAGTATTAAGCAATTATTTCTCTACTTTTTGAAATAAGCTAGAAATTCAGCTGGCATAGCTCAACTGAAATCAATGCAACAACATTGATTTATGCAAGCTGAGGAGCTGGGTTTGAGTTAACTATCTGAATGGTAGTGAACGATGGACTCTTTACTAGGAACATAAATTACAGTGTACCTGGATGAGATCGGTGAGAAAGGTCAGTAGTGGATGAGAATCATCTGAGATGCTGGAAGAGTAATACTTTTTGAACTAAATAATTTCTATTTGGAAGGGCTGAACTGCCCGAAATGAAAATTATTTTGAGACATTTTAATCGCCGAGCTGCTAGTGAGTTCCCTGGCTGTAGCACAACATTTTTGTTAGCACAACAACAAGCATGACACTTCAAAACTGACAGGTTATGGCAAGAGGATACTGTTGGAGCAAAGCCAGTCTGAGGCAGAGCCCCTGCAGGACCATACGTGGGACTTTCAGGATATGGGGTGATGTGATTATGCCAAATACCTTGCTTTCACTGGTAATAAAAATAAGCTTGAGGTTTTGTGATCAAGAAAAAGAAAGATGTGACTCAATCCAGCCGAAGCAACCACATTTATCTGAGCCTGGAGACAACAGGATGCAGTAACTCAGAGTGGGATGTTAACTCCAAGACCCACTGCTCTGAATCATCTCAGTATTCCCCTAGCAGAGGACTCCATGATAGAAGAGTGATAAACAGCTCTAGTATATCACCATTTCTGGGATAAGTACTGGACTTTCTGCTGTTTCACCTACCTTTGACCTGGATTTGGAGTCTGAGAGGAACTATCCTACAGCCATCCCTCAGGTATAAAAGGAGAATGCAAAAAGAACCTTCTATGTTAATTTCCAGGTATGAGGAATCTGTAACTATTGCATCAAGGCAATAGTTACATATCCGTACTTTCTCTAGAAAAATTATATACTCTTCTGCATAGCTGATCAATCCAGGAGATGCCAGAGCTGTGAGTAACTCAATGTGAAAAAGTTCTTACTATGAAAGAAAATGTAATGGGAAGCTAATGTCCCTCTTGCAAGGGACTTTTGAAGGGCAGGCAGAAAATATTGCATGGTTGGGAAACTCTCCTCCACAGGTTATGAGAGGCCTAGTGGAAGGTGAAAGCTATTTCCCAGGGGAGATGGAAAACATTGCACGTTACTCACATCAGCTGAGGAGCTGTATGATTCTTCTTGACCTTGACTCAGAAACACTGAAGCACTAAGAGACACTAAGAATGAGATGGTGTTTGGATTTGGCCAAGGTCATGGCCTGGGGGGAGGGAAGAAATGACAAATTATTATCTCAACAGCAGTCTGTACATAATAGTTTTTACCATCAAGAGAGGTATTTGCTTTCAAACTAGAGGCCAGTGCTTCAAGGAGAAGCAGAGTCAAAGGAAGCACAGAAGTTTCTCATGTTTGATGCAGCTGCTGAGTTCCAAAGAGGAAGAAGAATTGGATTGCTTCAAAGTACTTGAAACACCCCGCAGGGATTTTCATTTTGTATTGAGATTCTCTGAAAGATCAATGTTGAATGGAATAGTACTGCAACCCTCAATTTAGAGCACACTATATCACACTATATTGGATCTTACTGTTGTATTGCTACAATCAATTAAAATAAGCAGCTATATTTTATTGGTTTTAGAAACAATAAAATATTTTTAATTATAAGCCAGCTTTTTCCTCAAGCCTCTTCAACTGACATAACTGTGATCAGAAAGCCTGGATTTAGATGCAGAGGAATATAAGCCTTTCCTTTCCGAACATTTCTTTTAATTCCATGACATTTTAAATGCTTTTTCTGTGAAATATGCAACATAGAAATGCATTATTACATTGTGCTGGAGACCAGATTTATCTTTTCTAATTTGGGATGACTATGAATTTCACTCAAGTGGTTTCTTCATTTCTGCATAACATATGCAGAAACACAAAACAATGAAACCTCTATATCCTTTATATCCTCTTACATGTGTATAAGTATCTGAAAAACGTAGGCTTATATGTAAGCAGGTGTAGGAATGTACAAAAAAAGTGTTAATCCAATACAACCATTACAAGGTGATACATCCACACCTAATGAAATCAGCAAGTGGGAAAAGTTACTTTGTGCCAGGGACCTTAACAGAGTCACACAATATACATTTTCTTACACCTAGAAGACAAAGTGAATTTTTGAACAACCTCTCATTTAATCTGCATTTGAATGAGCTCTGTAACTAGTTCTAACCAAGGCTGCAGACATAAATCCACATATGGCATTAGGATTTTCTTTTCTGTGCCATGTTTAGTTAATCGTTTTCAAGCTCATCTACTCCGTAGTGGTTCCTACAACAAACAGGGATAAATTACAGCAATTTGGGATCCACAGTTCAATCTGCTGGTTGTTTCTTCACTTCTGTAACATAATTAAGAGTGGTTTTATAGTCTCCTCTTTTCTTCTGGGTTGTTAAAGAAAATGCTTAATTTTCAATTTTTTTTGTAGTTGCATCTTTTACATAAAAAAAGGAAAGAAAAAACCAAAACTGCTTGTAATTGCAGTTCTGCAAACTCCACACCTTGCAGTGGGTTTTTACATTTCCTGGGCTTCCTCCCCCTGCCATTCCCCCAGCTGACAAAAGCCCCTCTCCAGTGACTCTGCCCTCCTGATACTGTGAACATCCCTTGCTTCCAGCTCAGTTCCTTCCAAAAGCCCTGCACCTTGTCACTGGGTTTACTCCACTACTATCCACCACAAACCACAAGAGAGATTCTGGGCATTAAAACAGCTGTATGTACACTTTCATTTAATCACTCCCAAAACTACGTGTAGAAAGCGAGAGGGTCTGCAAGGGGTTTAGCACAGTTGGTCTGCTGGTTGCCTCCAGATTCCATGTGTGCCGAAGCCGCCAGGAAAGCAAACTGATACGAGATTCAGGTAACAAAGCTGCTGGCGGAGCAAGTGTACTTCCTTGCCTCCTGTACAGCGAGACAGAGGCCACAATGTCTGAGTCACCAGGAGGATGCAAAGACCCATGGAGGTGTATTTTGGTCTTTGATTCAGGTCTCAGTTATCTTCCCGTTTCATTGTTAGCGCCTAGTTCATGTCACAAGCTATTTAGGACTGCAAGCAAAGTGCCTTTCACGGTCATATGTAAAGGAACACTTTCATTAGCAGAGTTTTTAGGGTTCCTTCCATTCATGGGGTGGCCTATGGCCTCACTTTTAAGGAAACAAGTTACCAGTAAGCAAGAAGGAGAGACGTTAAGAAGGAAAACATAATGCTGATTGCAGCCTGTAAGTTTATTTGCTGCACAGTGCATGCTGCCATCCCAAGTTCCATCTCTGCCTGCCCCATCAATCATTCCTTTTGTTCACATGGTAAAGGGGATATTTTTTTAATGTGTGAATGATGCCCAGTCCTCAGGCTTGTGCAATGCCTGCTGAGCTGAATGGAAGAAAACAATATTATTTTGTAGCGAGAATGTTCTGTGCCATGTCCAACAATTTATCAGAAAAGCAATTTTTCCTCCACACCTAGGAATGGCTGCATTTCCACTAATGGTGGTGCACCTCTTTATCAATTTCTTTCACATTCAAGAACACCATAATTCTGACCTGGCCAATTTTTAGCCCAGGGGAGAAGAAAAGCCTTTAAAAATTCCTGGTTGATTCCCTATCACAAAACAGAAAAGCCTGCAATTGTAGCACATTCTCTCTCAGAGTCCCTCAGAAGGAAAGGCAACATTTCATTCATTCAGCATCTGCTTTCTCTCCATGAATTAATTTAAAGAGCATGTTGTGCATGGGTTTCCAGTGGCTGAGCCAGGCTTTGGTCATCGTGAAATCTGCTTTGCCATTACTGCTGTAAGAGCGTTGGCCTCACACACCAGCAGTGGGCCATACCGATGCACAGAATGAGCAAGACCCTGCTGACTTTAGCATGCGATGCCTTGACATTACTTCCTTGCTTGTTATCCAGGTTTTAAATGGTCTGTTGGATTATTCAGAGGGCTTGCTTTCTTTAGGAGCTCTATGACATGAGGTCATCATGTTCAGCTTAAGAGCTCGCTGAATTGTTTGGGT
This sequence comes from Pygoscelis adeliae, assembly GCF_000699105.1. Classification (NCBI taxonomy): domain Eukaryota; kingdom Metazoa; phylum Chordata; class Aves; order Sphenisciformes; family Spheniscidae; genus Pygoscelis; species Pygoscelis adeliae. Next base: position 2,661,755 of record NW_008825108.1, read on the forward strand.
ACTAATATACCAACTTATTCTGGTGCAACAGAAGAATACAGCAAATGCTGCAAGTGTTCAATGTAAAAGATGAATACATACATTCAAGTTGGAGCTGTTACGCCCCCAAATCTACCCGTTTTTCTTGTAGACGGTGTTTATTTGCTGAAAAAAGATGCAGCTGATCTCAGCCTGGGGGCCTATTTTGGAAGTTCAGCCTGTGGGTCAGGGCTCTGCTTTGAACGCAGGGCCCGTGCTCATGAACTAAAAGAAGTAAGCACTCTTGCAAGTACGCTAGCGTGCTCTGCCCCCACTTCCCATATGGCAGTGCTTGGTTGGGCTAAGCAGCAGGCTGTGAGTAGGAGGCAGCTTTAGGCTGCTTGGCCAGTGCATGCTGCTCAATCAATTGTTCTTCATCCTCCCCAAACGAATGGCAGCGGGCCAGATGGACGCATGCTTTGAGACAGAGCTGGCTCCTCAACATGGGAGGACCACTCCGAGTACCACATTTATTTCTGTTTGAAAAATTTGTCATACTATGTAATTAGGACTACATCTATTTAACAGTGAAAATCAACCTAAATATAGCCAGACATGATTGATTGGGTGCCACATTGATCTATGGAGAAAAAGTTGGCAAAGACCTGTTCTTTTGGCTCAGTTGCTTAAAAAGAGATATGATCATCCTCTGACCATCCTCTAGATAGGACTTTATCAAGTATCTGATATTCTCATGCTTGAAGGTTATTTTGCTATTCATATTTATTATTCACCATTCTGTAAAGAATAAATGCCTTTGCTTAAAAAGTAAACAATTAAATATTCCAATGGGGTTTGAAACGTATACCTCATTGATATGAACTGCTGTTCCTGTTGTAGGTTATTCATAGCCACTAACTTCAGGCACTCTTAAACTACGGAGAGTTTAGCTCTCCATACAATCAGTGGACACAGGTAAATGTCTCGAGGGTGTAATTCAAATCACTTAATTTAGGGAATAATTGCATACTTCCTAGACACCACTCATTAGGAACCTGCAGACTCTGGTCTTGAATAAAGAATTCAAAATTTGGCCTGTTAATCAAGAGAACGCAAGAAAGAAATGTCCTTGACAATGGAAGCTTCCAGTGGCATGACCTTCAGTCTAGAAAGAAGACATGTAAGAAAATGAGTAGGATCTGTATCTTCATATCATCCTAACAGTACAATAGGTTACCATAAAAATAACAAATGAATTATTTTACAGGAAAAATATTTTTTAAAAAGGAGGAAAAAGAACTCAGGAAGCATGCAAAGCAAGCTCCTATGTCTTCTTAGGAGTGACTGAGAGGAAGAGACAGGAATGCAAATAAGCCCAGCCTTGTGGCTCACAGCTACTGCTTCCATATTTTCAGGGTTCTGAAGTCTAATATAAATCTAAGTTACAGAAGAGTTTTGCGGAAAACCCTGCAGAACACAAACACTCATCTATAACATTGTATCTTCATAAACATGTTATTTTCACATTTTTCAGGAAGTTTCATGCACCCTGCACAGTTGCCTTCTGAGGCAGAAAAACCAGGACGATTGGTCAAGCCTGAGGTTGAATTAATGTACAAATGGGACTCAGTCAATCCATTTTGACCGCCACAGTATACTTGTTGGGCTTGTTTTCTAAGAGAGACTTGTTCCCATTGTTTCTGACTAATTTTCTACACTGTAATGGCTCTGCAGCACATGCTGTCTTTCTGAGTGTGAATTAGAATGTCTCATTGCATTGTGGATAAGCCACGGTGAGCATTAATGTCACCATGGGCTGAAGATGCCAACAAATGGGAATTGGCATGCTGAGACCAAGACAGGTGGCACTATGGAATAAATATACTCACTATTCTCTAGGCATTCAACTCGGGAAACAAACGAGCACATGAGCAAACACTGCAGAAGAAAAGACCGCTGCCAGCAACAGAGCTCCTGTCCCTCAAAAAGATCCTCTTGGATTATTTCTGGCAATAAAGGCTTGGGTTCCTTTGAGTGAAATCCAGGCTCTCTGGATGTCTGTGTGGATTTTACTGACCATTTTGGCTATTGTCTTCATGCTGCCAGGTCAACACACACTACTTTGAAATATTTCAGGGCACCTAACATTAAATAACTTGTTCTTTCAGTATTTTGTCTCCATGAGGGCAAGGCTGTTTACTGTTCAACAGCTAAAATCATAAGGAGAAATAGTCTAAGAAAACCATTATATGTTGAAGTTCGGTTAGGTGCAATTGCAGCTCTCATCATTATCATGTTACTTTATAACGCCCCGATGTTTCACTGCTATTAATACATGAACATTAATCAGAATATTCTGATTAAGTTAGTACATAACCCCAATGCAAAAGGAAGGCCTATGTAAAGGAAAAACAATCATACAGAGAAGTCAGGTGGCTGACTGAAAGCCACAGTAAATCAGTAGGAGAGCCAAGAATATACTCCTCATACTCCAGGGTGTAGTACCTATACCTGATCCCAAATCTCCTATTTCACCTAACAGATACATTCATTGGAAGCCGAAAATCTTTCACTAGTGACAGCGTTTTAGCCTGATGCAATGAGAAAGGACCGAGCTATTAGATCTCCTTCTCCACAAATGCTTTGTGACCTAATAAAATGTTCAGACCACCACAACAATTATTCTCCAAGCAATAGAGCTAAATTTTAGTAATTTTTCAGTGCCGCTGTTCATGACTAAAATGATTACATCTATTCCTTTCCTCAGCCCACAGGCTGAGCTTAAGCAAGAATTTTGCTGTACCAATGCATTAAATTCAGACCCAATAAATCAGCAGCTATTATAGTGTCTCTGGAGCTGGGTGTTTGGGGGCTTTTTTTTTTCTAAAGAAAAAACTAGTGGGAGCCACCAGGGGCATTAGCAGAGACTGGAAATTCATAAAGATGAAAACTGTGATGGGAAGATCTCATAAAAACACTGGTGCTAGTTGTCATTCAGTTGCACCAACAGAAATCTGGATTAAGACCACTTAAAAGACTTTGGTATGGAGCACTAAGAACTTAAAGCGTGGGCACTGTACTGAGATGATGCGAGAGCCCACAGCAAGTTTCATGAGGTACCAATCATTTTAGCAACACTTAGAAACTAAGACATTAAAAATACACACTGCTTTCGTCTACTTTTGATATGGTGACATTTATACAAAAAGGAAATAAAATTAGCAAGTTATTTTATGTGCCTATCAATTTTAAACTTGAGCTTTCTAGTACAGTTTGACTTAATATTTTAGCTACAGAAAAAATGACAACCTCTTTTCTTTCACACTCCTCTAGCCTCCCCCCAAATATATACCCAACCAAAAAAATACCCAATCAATTTAGTTCAGCCTCTTGATGTGTGTATCAAAGCTACTACACATAAATCTCAGCTAAGGAGCCAGAGCTGTCAGAAGACTATATGTATCAGAGCTTTAGACTAGGTGCGTACAAATAGCAAAATAAACCTACCGCAAGTGACAATCCAGAACAGTCATGAGACAAAACATAGACAAGGAGGACACAGAAGGAAGAAATAAAAATTAAAACATCCACACACAAACATTAGTAAAAACCATGGAGAAATGACCTTTTTACAGTAGTACATTCATTAACAATTTGCCTCCCCTAGAAGGAATCTAATCCTCCCAGTGGCCCCTGGTGGAGTTGTATACTCTACTTGAAAAAGTAAGCATTGCCTGCAGTGGAAACAGGTTTCAAGACTGAAAACCTAATCTTATTTTCAACTCATCTCCCACTTTACCTCAACTACATTTGCTGATAATCTATGTTATTTCATAAACAGTTTCTCATTTAAAGTTGTTTTCAGGAAAGTGGACATTTTGAAGCACAAAGAGACCAAAATTTTATTCCACTTTCTGTAATATCTAGCTATCATGTGTGGCTGTTGAGCTGACTGAGTCTCCATGTCAAAATGAGCTTTAACTATGTCAAGCTACATGGCTCTATAATGATTTGGCACGGATGTGCAGGTCAGCATGAGTACATGTAGGTCAGAAGTTCTTTTTGACAAACAAAACCAGACGAAGATGGAAATTATATTTCCAGAAGCTGATACTTTCAATTTACCAAATGCTACTCCCTTTCAAGTTTTGTGTGCCTAGGGAACTAGGATCTTGCAAGATGCCAAGTGCCTATCAACTGCTATTATGCACTCTTAGCTGAAGGCAGAAGGTAATTAGCACTTGCAGGTTCAGGCCTAACAATGACTGAACTAACGTTTTTGGTTTTTTGGCAATATTTCAGATCTTTGGTACTGTATGTTGCCCTTTATAATGGCATTAGATTTACATCTTGATCTTCAATTACTTTTTTTTAACATTAAAATTTGCTTCTTTAAAGAGCTAAAAGGCATTCTTGTTATTCCCCTTTCTATTTTATGCCAGAGCCTCTAAAGTGGTTAAATTATCTTAACTGAAATATTCTACATTTAGCATTGCATTGAGTTCAGCTAGGTATATTAAAATTTGCACTGATAATTCAAGATTAAACTGTTAGAATAAACAATCAGTCATACAGAAAAAAAAAAGAAAAGACAGCTAAAGTTTCACAAATCAGGAATTAAGTTGGTAAAAGTTATTGAATGCCAAGGACTTAAAATCTGTACAGTATCAGACTGCTAGGTATGAATTTAAGGGGCTAATTTAAGTAGCCTGTTTTTGAAATCCCAGACAGTGAAGAGGAAGCTTGGCTGGAGCGTTGGTGATCCATCCACTTATTAAAGGTCTGACTTTTACATCAACTGAGAATCTACCCTCCTTAGGTTTAACTGTCCAAAATAAAACATTGGTTAAATCCCACAATGTTTGGGCAAAAGTATGTTTAAATAACTATACAGAACATTTTGTATGGAATCATCTTAAAATAATTGTGCAACATTTCAAAGTTTGAGCTCTCTTTGTAGACAAGAAATGCATGATTCAGCTTTTTATAAAATTTTCCCATGAAAAAGATAGAAATGAAACTCAACGTTAACTACATGATGTAATTTTGCATTTAAAATATTCATTTTCCAAGAATCCATGGTCATTTATCCAGGTCCTAATGAATATAATTAAAAACACTTAATAATATATTGTAAATACAACAATGGCCTTACATGATATGGAACAAATTCCACATAAATATCAATCAACAAATTGCACATTATTTGTCCTACAATAAAGTATTAGGTGTGTTATCATTGGTAGAACATAAGAAACATCTCAAGGAATTTTTCCGCAATCATAATCAAACATTTCTTCCAAATTATTCTTTTTCAATGGGAGGAGTTGGCTTACAGTAGCCCAGCGTAACCCAACAATTGGTGATCTGATTTTCCATGCATTGCTGAGGGAGAAATATCTCACAATTACTTAATATTAATAGCCCAGAACAAAGTCTATAAATCAAATACAGGGAATCTATGAATGCTAAATCAAAGCGCTTAAAGAAAAGGGGTTTGTTTCACATCCATCATATGGAGAAAACAAAACCAGCATAAAATCTTTTTCAAGGCAGAACTCAAAATTTCTGTTCTGTTGGTTTTTGAGCTCAGCCTCACTAATCTTCCTAACCTTGGAATAGCTGCATCTACATTGGTGATTTTGTGTACTGACAAGGTTGTTTTCAGGTGTGAATTTGTCTTGTGTTGGTATTATGCACTCCAGCACACCAGTGTGGCACATGAAGCATCTTCTCTCCAGGTGGAACCAAGGCTGAAGCTGCACACCAGGGCACTACCTAAAGTGCTCCACTTGCAATGTGGATGCAAGGATCTCCAGCCGTTCGCTCTTTGTGCCTGTGCAGGACTCTGTTAGTTGCGGTAAGGCAATCTGGGATGGCTGTAGAGAAATCTGCTTTGTATTGCCTACTAGCATGTAGACACACGAATACACCTAGGATGGGCAACTGGTATGAACTTCATTAGCTGTAAGCACGCAATGGGTACTTATGGTCTGAGAGCCAAAACAGATTGTGTCAGATCAAGCCTCACTCTTGCATTACTCTTTCCTTCATCACTCACGTGATGGCAGTGTGTACAGTGGTCACTATAAAAAGTTGATATATACAGCTTGAAAGTAATGAATTTTGCCAAGGTTTACTTTATTGGTGTAGCGTATAGACTAGAAAAGTTAACTACTGTCTAATAAATCAACATTTTAGTAGTGGCTACTGCCATTGAGTAGCATGAACAGGAATAAAACAACTGGATCTTCAGTTATTTTCTTTCCATACAGTCTACTGAGCAAGAACAACAAAAAGTGTCCTCTTGTCTGATAATGGAAACTGGACATAGCTCTGATAGCTCTGTACCTTTGAAGCTTATCCATTATTTTCCTCCCCTTATCTGAGCTCCTTTCAGACTCCACTCGTGATCCAGTTGCTGCTAGTTAACAGGCTTGTAAGGCTTCCTCATCCACTCTCCTGATTTTGCTCTTCCCCTATCACATCTTACGTGCCTGGGGAAGCATGCTAACCTGTTCCAGGACTCTTTGGCTGATAAGCCACATTGGTGGCCATCTCTGTACAAGTGGCATCTCACCAGTTGTTCTGGACTGCTCCATGGGCCTCTTAGCTACTGTGGTCTAGGCTTCTCTACTTGGATCTTGCTCCCAAACAGCTGGCCCTAGTCCTCAGGTTCCCAGCTTTGGCTTGTCCTTCTAATCAACCTGCCTTCAGCCCAGCTTTCTTCTACACTAGATCCCAACTTGTGGAAGGAACTGCTCATTCCTGACCATGTTTCATCCTCTCTCTTTGGCTGGATAAGCGCTCCTGGACTGCTCTGGCTCAACCTTACCAGGGATCTTGGGACCACAGACTTGACCATGCAATATATTTAGTTATTGGCTCCTACTGAAGAGGTTTTACAAAGCAATTCTCCAAATCTCTTCAGCACTTTCTGTTTGAAAAATACAGCCCTTTGTCTTCTTAGCTTAGGAAATCTGGCAATGCAGTGAGGACACATGGATACGTCACATTTATTTCCCCATTCTTCTGCTTATTCTCAACAGTTTGCTCCAGGAAGGACAATACTAAAACCCTGTTAAAAAAAGCTTTATTTTCTTTCAGGAACATATCAGTCAAGTCTATGGCCCTGAGGATTAGGTCCTGCAACCTTCTGCTTCTCTTGCATGAAGCAGATCTGAAGGACTAGTTTTTCTGCCCTTATGGAAATGATGCTGCTCAAAGGGCATTATGCTAATCTTTTCCTCCAAGTTACTCAGTTGACTTACAGCTAAAAGTTACAATCTCCTCCTCTCTAGTACAAAATGAATTCTCCCAACATCATTGTGCTGAATGCCCCTGTGCTCTTCCTTTTCGGTTGTTTTCCCTTGTTTCTATGTATGTTTCTCATTTTTTGTTCTATACTGTTGTTTCTTTCTCTGCTGAACTTATGCGTTTGTGTAAAAAGAGATTTAGAGTTCAGAACTACTTTTGTTTATCAAGTAAGCTCAGAAATACTGCTAGAAAGATATACAAACACCGTACTAGGTCCTGGTCAAAGTCTTGAAAAAGGACAGTGAAAATTGCTCACATTTGCTTCATTTTTGGGACAACCAAGATACTCTCAATAAACTTGCCGCTTCCAGATGAGTCATTATATGCCTGCTCATTTTTTTTAGGAGAGCAGGGAAATGGGCTGACTGCTTTCTCAGTGATGCCACACCCAGATTCATCTTTTGTGATACCACCGAGAAAATGCTGCCAATCAGTCCCCTCTTCACAGAGCCACTACTGAGGCAACAAATAGAACGTTTTGTAGACACATCAAACAGAAACCTTCAAATGCAACTCAAGAGTTCAAGTAAAGGAGAGGTACTTTACCTGGTCTTTCATGGTTTTCCCTAAATCTTTAACATCTTTCATGTTAATAGCATTCTTCCCTCCCTTCTCCTTCCCCTTCTTCTTGTTCTTCTTTTTGAACAAGCATTTCTTACAGAGACAAAAGCAGCAGGTAAGGATTAATAGGACTGCAACTATGGCTATGGCTATTAAGGCCCAAGGTGGCACTGGAAGAGAAAAAGAAACACACACAAAAAGAAGGTGGTAAACTGTTAGTAGGGTTAAATTTAGAAACAAGCACATTTCTCTCACAGCTAAGCCTTTATCAATGAAAATGCCTTGCAGAAATACCTGAAATCCTTTCTAAAATACCCTGTCATCATTTGTATATTTCTCCCAACTGAGCATTTGCACACACAATGCCAATTTAACACATCTATCTATTTACATGCCAGGTGACACATATCAAACTCACTTGCAGCTATTTTGATTAATCAACCATCTGAAAACAATATGTCCAAAACATTTACACTGTGCAAATCTGTAAAATGCTTGGCACATTTAGGCAATTACTTGCTTCTTTCTTTACTCATCTCCCCAACCCACCTGGCATTGTGGCTGAATCGGGTGGAACTGCCTGGGAATCTCCCTTTTCCGGAACGGCATCCGATCCAAGGAGTCAGTTTTAAAGAACAGCCCTTCTCCTCTGCCCATTGCTGTACTTGACAGACTCGCAGACTCCTCGCAACAGATGCAGGTCAAGGTCACCAGTAAAGACTGACCAAGGACAAAAGACTGTCCAATCCAAGGGCATTTGCCCTATTTGTCATCGTGCCCTAACACTAGCAAATTTTCAGTACATAGCTATATTCTCACCTATACTTTCCTATAAAGAAAAGCCTATGTTCCATTTATTCATTCAGACCAGGATGCTGGACATGGCTGAAGCATGAACAAATAACAGCGAACACTTACTATGATAAAATGGTCTTGTTAAAGATCAGAATTTTTGGAAAAAAGGAATTAAGATGACACTTAAACACAAGTACTCCAGAAGGGAATTATCTTCATACAAATCAGCTTTAATGACCACTGATCCCCACATTTAACCAGAACACCTGACAAAACTTTAAATCTTGTAAACTGTCATTTTCTGAAAATCTCGACATGCACTCAGTCTATCAGGTCTGCAAGATACTCAGTGCACTACCTAAAGGTCTCTAACATGATACAGAGCAAAACCGAAGACTGAATCAAATTTGACATGTTGACGTCAGTGAATCACAAAAGGGAATGGACAGTATAAATAGAGAAAATTAATTGCTTAAAGGAGCTAAGCAGAGTGTGAAGCATGGTCGCAGAACTTTCACTACAAATTACCAGTTCAGGAAGAGGACAAAGCACCTACACCTTCCTTACTCTAAATTTAATAACCATATTTCTGACTTTTATTCAAATGTCCTTGGTGACAGATACAAAAATAATGCAGGAGAATAGTTAAACAATAATTTCTGTAATACTTTTGTGCCTCCAAATGCTCATTAAATGCAGCTGCTATAAAAGGGAAGCTGTACCATATGTAGAACAAATGAGAACTGATTACTAAACAAATGAATGTTAAAAGATAAACAGTGAACAGATTAACAGCTGTTTATGGGATGTGTTTTATGGAGTCAGCAGCAATTCTGCAGTTAAAGTTGCATTAGAGCTGCACTTATCACAACTTAAAATCTGCATTTCATGCATTAATGATTTTGTTTTGTCTTCAAATCTGGTGTGGTAACACTTTGTAACACAACTGACTCTCCCACAAATTTTTAATTTTTTTTTCATCCAGCACTCACAAATGTAAAACCATTGCTTTTCACAGGCAATGTCTGTTCTTCTCAAATTCTAAACTTCACATGTGTACTTAGTCTGTTAGACACTTAGCATCTGAAATGCTATTTCCATTAACGCTATACTTTATATCTGAGCTAGTCTACAGGAGTTATGTCAATATGAAATGAATGCTCTGCCCAAATTTATCAGTTATTATTTGTTTTGCTGCCTTGTCAGCACTACTTGAAGCATGATGGCAGTGAATATGGGGAGCAGCAAGAATATGGGATGGGGTTACACCAGCAGAATGACACTGTGGGAGGAAAGAGAGGAGGGACACATCAAATGTGGGTAAGCTGGAAGAACCAAAGAATTGAGGAGACAGGGAATGTGGGTGTTAATAGAATATATACATATGCATCTTACAGATGAAAGAGCTTGTGTAGGTAGTGAAATCAGGTGCTTTTGTGCTGAAACTGTTGTGTAAAGTGGTATTCTGGCACTGCTGCCTTGGTTCTCTGGAGCATGAACAATGTAGGGTGCCTTGGGGACCATTTGAAACACTTGCAGATACCTCAGCTTCTTTTTCATAATGCGCGGTCTGCTCTCATCTGTTTATAATTTAATTTCACCCAATAGCCCTTGTGATCCAATTAAATGATCATCAAATTAATAACTGAGACACCAAGAACTATGCACAATTCCTTATTTATCTCTTCAAAGAAAATACGCTTCCTTTTTTATTAAACAAAGCATAAGCAATTAAGAAAAAAATTTGGGGTAACCCAAAAGCTGGACATTGCCAAAACAACTTCAAGTCTGAAAAAGCAAAAAGGAATGGATTTTTCTTCCCCAATAAAAGCGTACTATCTCTGTCAAGGAGATGGCTCATCTGGACATTGCCATTGACAGAGATTGCCCAATCAGTGGATGTAAATGTTAAGATTTAAGACAAGTGAAACATACAGTTATCACTGGGTTTGAAGCGATGTTTGTTTCCTTTCAAAAGCATTATTTAAATAATATTAAATGTTAATCATTTTACATAATATGGACAAGATTTTCCAAAATTACGAGAGTTTTCATATCTGTGGTGTGCAATTCGTGATGCTGCCAGAGGAGTTTGAATTCCAGAAAAAGATAAGTTTTTAAAAATTAGTTTTCTATAAAGTCATCTCAAGATGGACAGGCCAGAATGAAATGACTGAAGTCACTAGTCACTTCAGAAGACTCAAATCTACAGCCTTTAATTTTTCAGCCTTTTTACCAACTGTGAATAATATTTATAAAAACCTTACCGACAGTATATGAACTTTCTCGGTTTTGCACAGTGGCTCACTTTGGAGATTCATATTGGTTAATTCCAGTTGGACTTTACCCACACTTATGCAAGACTTTCAAAGAATTTCATTTTTCTGGTGTTGAAATGGACAGCAAAGGGAATCTACAGTTTGAAGACTACCTCCATCTATATTAAACCAGTTTGATCAGGTTCAGTAGCGCAGTTTGAAACATCAGGAGGCTTCGGACATGATCCATTGAACAAAAGACCTCTGTGGCAGACGAAGCAGGGTGGGTGACGTCAAAAACACAGATCCTGACCAAGTGACCGAGGTGTCAGGGAGCCAGCAGCTTCTTGTACAACTTGTCTTACCCAGTGCCTGCACAAGGGGGTGCTTTGAAACAAGCAATACTTACCTATGCGCTCAAGGAAAAGCTATTGGTTTAAGGATAATTAATATGTGTGTAAACTTTCTGGTATTTCAGTGCTATTTTCTTTGTTCTGCTCCTGTGGGCAAATACAGAATACTTATTTTGAAGAAGCTGTCATGAATCGCTATGTGATTAGGTGATCCTACAAAGTTCTTAAAGACAAATCTATAGGAGGGGATCTGCTGAGTAGCATAGTTAGTACATAAGGTTTTAAATTAGTCTTATTGATCCAATGCAAACAGGGTATGCTCTAGGACTTTACTCAGAAATGCAGGAATGAAGCCTATCTGTAAAAGGAGAGTGTAGAGAAAATGAAATTCATGGCTTACTCCTGAGCAATAGCAGGGTACTGAAAAGAGTAAGCTCTAGGATTGTGATGATAATCGAGGCATTTTGGGTACCGATTTTGCATCCTTCACTCATGCTGAACATCGGTCAGACATGGATGCAGCTAAAGGAGCTGTGAGCTCTCTCATCGCTCTCTGTTGCTTCCTTCCACTAATGCCAGCCAGGGTTGTGCGCATATTGTGGGTCATTTGATGCATTTGTAGCATTTCACAAATGCAGCAGCTGTGATGCGCTTACATTATCATTTTAGTTTGGGCTTAGGAGTGCATTTATGAGGCATATCTCCAGACCATACCCATATACCATGCTTGGACTCGTGTTATGCAGCAAACCGGGAGGGCACGATGGACTGAATGGGAATATACGCTCCCAGAACTCACCTAATGGTGCTCCAGCTGCAAAAGGCACTTGGCCCACGGGAGTAAACCTAAACCAAAGCATTACCCCCACAAAGTTTGCAGTGTGGGGCTGGGTCCTCAGGACCAACTGCTTCACTCCACTGATTTGCTTCTACTGCACTGCACTAAGTATAGCTTGTGTCCCAACCTGTCATTAAATCTTCTTCCTCTGAATATGCTAGATTCAAAGGAAAGGATGTATTACTGAGTTATGCAATTTAAGAGCTACAAATTATGTCCTTTATATAAAGATATCCTTACTTGGCCTTCCACAAAATGCTTGGAGAGGGTACAGGCCTTGGGTCTAAAACTGACATTCCCGTTAGATGATCTAAAATTATCAAATGCCTCAGAGGACATTTGACTCCAGAGGAAAGACAGTAAGAAGGAAGTCACAAAACGTGAAACAGCATCAAAGTGCTACAGTCTGTAAAAAAGAATAAAATCCTTCATCCTAATAATTTTCTTCCCTTTCTTTGTGCAATGTCAGAGGAAACTTTATTAACTTAGAACCCAAAGAGAGGGAAGGTCAAGGAAGAACTGAAGAGAGGAGCTGAATTAAAAAGTGAAGACTTCCATACCAAAAATGCTGTCCACCGACAACTCCCAATTAAGCAATTAAGCAGCCCCATTTAAACTGTGACAGCAAAGGACTATCAGATGATGGCAGCTTCCATATTATTCTGCAAAGGAGGCCCATGGCATGTCAGAATTGATAAATATAAATAATCTGTGCTTCAGAGCGGGCATGATACTCAACAGGAAGCTGCAACTGCCAAATAGTTGTAGGTGAAGCGCGTTGCATTCATCTAAAGCTCTGGTAGAGAGCACTGGCAGTTTTCATTTACTAAACCATAGTTTTATCTAAGCTTTTTGCACTTACAGCTTCTAATCAGGAAGCAAACCCCATATATAGCCATATTCAGACTTTCTGTACAGAAACTCCCCAGGGGCCACGTTCTGGGAATCAATTTGACTTTCATTAGAAGTTACTTAAAGAAAATGTACTGAGAGGAAGGACCCAGGTAATAGATACCACTATTCATAGCAGAAGGAATACAAAGGTGATCAATGCAGAGAAAAGGAAATGCTGATACATGGTAAAATGACTTGTAAAAGAGGAAGATAAAAACTGCAAATACATACTTACAAATACCAATGATTTAAATACTAGCCTTCAGGCTTATACACCTACATTTCCACCCCAAACACTCTTATATACAAACTCTTGCTTTAACAGCATGTTTGCAAAATATTATTTTCACTTTCTTACATTTACCACAGATTTTTTTATATGGTTCAAGTTAATGACACTACCTTTGACCCATCGCTAGAAGGAACCATTACTAAATATCTTAACAAATGCTCTCATGCTGACATTCCCCCCCCCCCTTCTCTATTTTTTGAGCATGTGCAGTAGCAGAAGACTATCTCTATGAATAGTTTATGGAAGTTACTGAAGCTTTAACTGAGCTAAGAGATGTGTGTTTTGACAGGGAAAGTTCCTCATGTCCAAACAATCTGTGAAAGTGCACTGACCAGATGGGCTTCACTCATTGAATATACTCCTGCTTATAGCTTCTTTCTTAGGCATTATCATGCAAAATGATGCAAACTTTATATGACTGAACATTCCAGTCTTGGCAAATAAACTGACATTGAATTTAGCAGTAATCCTAGACATGGCTACAAATTTAGCCGAGGTGCTTGGGCTGCTTGAGAGTCTGATGTGCCTAGTGCATGCTCCCAAAGCCGGAAGTCAAAATGCATAAAATGACTAAAATATTTACCTGAAGGCAAACCCACACCTACTATTGGAATTTGCAAGTCATTTATGTTTATTATTGCTGGTATTAATTCACCTTTTAGGGCATTTGATAGGTTCTCTGTCATGGTGAAATACATCTACCCAACAGCGTATCTTCTTTCTGCAGAGCAGACTATTTCTGTAACTGTTGCTCTCTCTCCCTCTTTCTTTCCAATGTGTTTTGCTCCCTCTCTCCCCCAGCTCCTCACTGCTCAGTCTCATCAGCTTCTCTGCCCCTCGTCTCTCGAGACACATGGGGGAGAAAGCAAGGCAGGGCAGTTTCCAGGTCAGATGAGGTGGTGAGGCAGCCAGAGTGAGGAAGCGAAGCTGCTGAGATGGCTCCTTCTTGAAGGAAGTACCTCAGAGAGATTGCAAAGGCCTTCAAGCTCAAATGTCAGGTTTCATCTAAAATGAAAATAGCTCCTCTGTTAACCTGCCCATTCCCCCCCAAATCAAAATGAAACAGAATATGAGCAAAAGAGAGTTAACACAGATCTCCCCTCAGCCAGCTGTGCCCCTGCCGGTCGGGGCTGCTCTCTTGGGCTCATTTTCAGTTCAACCACCGTTGCACAGCCTCCTTGGTGGCCCCATGGCTCCTTGGGAAGGTCCCTCCTGTGGTCTCCGGTGCCTGGCTGCCCTTCCCAGGAGTGCCGTGCTTCTGCGGGGCTGCCGGCTCTCCTCTCACCCTCCCACAGCTCCCACCCTCCTGCCTCCCCCTTCGTCCAGCAAATACAGCCGTTTCTTCCATTGCCCTCTATGAAAGAACAATATTCCCCCACTTGGCATGCAACGGCCCAGAGGAGAAACCAGCAGCCCAGCTCCCTGCTGCACAGCGTGTCCCTTGTGAAGGACTGCAATGCTGGCCAGCGTGACAAATAAAACAGCCTCCCTTTTCTGGCAAAAACTCTAGGTCACTTACTACAGAAAACAGTGTAGGGACAGGCAAGACTTTGGTGGAA
>NW_008825108.1:2676781-2680848 GCF_000699105.1 Pygoscelis adeliae
AAGGAAAGACAATGGTGGAAGATGCTTTCTAATCAAGTAGATAATATTTTTAGACTGATGCTTCCTATCAGTTCATACATCTGCTGCCATAAAGCTTTTAAAATAAAATAAATGATTTCAGGCTCTAGATAATTGCCAGAGAAAAGACTGGGCACACTGAGCAGCTGGGGAAGATGAAGAAAGCTGGAGCCTCCAACCAGACATGGAAGCTAGACAGGTTTGCTGAAGGCTTTCCAAAAACTGTATGTACCAACACCAGCTGAGGCCAAATACTTTCCTGAGAAGGGACAAAACAACCCCTGGGGCTAATATTCAACTCTGATGAACAAATCTGTAGAAGCTTGAGATGACTGCTTTCCATCATGTGGACAATTGTATTTTGTGGTTAAAATACATTTCACTTTTCCTGTGACATATACAATATGTTGCACTTCAAACTTCGATTGATAGTCTGAAGGAAAAAAAACAGTAAAAAAAAAAAGTCGTGCAACTCCCTCTGACTTGGAACTGGAATTTTCAAAGGGACAAACCACTCCAGTCATATCAATCCTGGGACTCAGAAATCAAGAGAAAAAGACTCAAAAGTAATGAAATTGATGGGGAAAAAAATCAATTATGCTCACATATATTAGATTTTCTTAGATTATTTCATTCATTGTATGCCATGAACACTGGTTTTGTTTCATCTTCCTTCTCAGTTTTTGAACACTTGGAAATGTTATTTATGTCACATTTTCAAGCTTTGCCCTGCAAATATGAGGGCCAGGGTTGTATTTAAATTTTCAAAACAGTAATCACATTTCTTGCATACCAGAATTAGTCATGCATAGTACAGGCTGAATGTTCTAAGTTCCAAAACTGGGTATAAACTCCACTGCCAAGGGAGTAAAAGCTAATTTGGCACATTTTTTTATAAAATATTATGCAAGGGTAAAGGCCTTCAAAAAAAGGAACTGATTTGTGATTTCTGACAAGGTGAACTTACAGAAACTACATCTGTCTGTAAGCCAATGGTCTGTTAACATATACAAACTTAACACAGGATGCTATTACACGATGGCTTAGGGTTTAAAGGAGAACAGCTACTATTAAAAGAATTAACAACCATCGGAGTAATAGACTAAATTCCCACTGAAAGTAATAACCAGTTTTATTCCTTACTGAGATTTAATATTCATTCAGAAGGTCTCAAATAAAAATGGCTCATATATAGCACTTTTCATGAGTAGATCACAAAGTGTCTTATAAAGGAGGTAGGTAGTAATATCTGTACTGCAGAGATGCAGACATTAATACATACAGAGTAAAATGACTTTGCTTAGCATCATATAGCAGACACAATGAGAGCATTGGTCTACATTACTGACTGGTGGGGTGCACATGAAACAACAGGGGCTTCATTTGCTGGGAGCATGTTTCCAGGACCACAAGTCCCTGCTACGTCTTTGCCAGCAGCAAAGTTCATGTCAGCTGCAGGTCCTAGGCATTCACCCTGTAAGTGTAGGGAGCTAAGTGCTGGAGGATGCCATGCACATGTTGCACGCAAGTGCACCAGATAGCAGCCTGGGGTGCAGTGTCAACCTCAGATCCCACCTTAGAGGAAGCACCTCAAGTGCCACCCTGGGGTGCGTGCATGCTGCGTGGCTCCCTGTACTATAGAGGCAACACAAACTCTGCACCCAGAAGGAACACCTCCAGCACACTAAATCACTAGCGTCGAGTGCCCTGTGTGACATCAGAGCCAAGCATACATCAGAGGTGCCCCGCGGTCCCAGCGCCAGGCCCCTCAAGGCTGTAATCTTTCTGACACATCTCACTGGCACCTCAGCTGCTGCAGTGCCAGCAGCCTCGCTCAGCTCTTAGGGCACCTCCTTCACTCTGCCTCTTCCCAAGCAGCAAGCCAGAGGACCGCTTCCAGATTTTCTGCATGGCTGTTTCATCCAAAACAGTGATGCTGCTGAAAAGAAGGACTGAAACACTGCACCTCCCACCCCGGTGTGGAACAGTTACTGTCAGCAGGGTAATTACTGGCCCACAGAGAGTATAATGATATGCCGTGCTCTGAAAATGTTCCAGGCTTGCAGAGTGTTTGGGACCTTAAAACTTAATTTTGTTTATCACCATAGATCTGTAGCATAAACAAAGAGACTTAGGTTTCATTTGTCATGATGTGCTACTTTGATAATAATAGAGCACTTCTTATTTAAAGCTTTAAAAATTATCTTCTGTTTTTTTTTTCCTGACTCCTGCCATTTTATTATCCAGCCAGCAAGACTGTATCCAGAGTCCATACACTCAGACAAAGCACTGAAGTATGGGATAGCACAGAGTAAATAGAATTCACTCCTCATACATACGAAACTGATGAACTTAGCCATTGAAATAACCCTCCTGTTCCTCAGCCTTGTTGCCAGTTCAGATTTTCATTTGCCAACTTATCAAAAATTTTGGTGAAATTCTCAGTGAAATTTACTGTCTCTCCATGTGAAATAAGACCAAATGTCAAAATGTAAAGTATTTCAAACTTGTAAATAATCAAACCCTTTCTGTTCATAAAAAGTATGACACCATTTCCCTTAGGACTTGATCTTTTGCCTCCATCCATTACACAGCCCGGTAGAGCCATATTACTGACTTGGAACAGATGATAAGCAGGTTCATATATCTGGTTTTATCCAGGCCTTCAAAAGGCCTGGGATGAACTTGCTTTTCCCCCTCTGATAACTAAGACAAAGACAGATTAAAAAGAGTCATTTACAGCATAGAATGTTTTTTTTATATGTATATATGCATTATATCTGCCATCCACTTATGAAAGAAACAGATGTATTCTGCAGTTAAGAATTGTGGGAACAGTTAATTTGTAAAATCGATTAATACTTTCAGACATAAAAGCCTTTGTTGTTTTTCATTTTGTAAAATTGCTTCAACGGGAAAGCAGTCACATACTTAAGTATGGTAAGCAGTGAGAAAGGCTAATTTTTAATAGGTTTGGGAACTTTTTCATATGTTCAGTGTCCAGAATGATTAAAAAAAAATTGCATAGCTGTAGTAGTGATAAATCAATTATAAAAACAATCAAGGAGCAAACCAAAACCAATCTCCTTCTTCCAGCTAGAATTAAAGCTTTGTTTTTAAATTTTTACTGTATGTTAGGCCAATTGCAGTATGTAGGCAGTAACTGCTCATATGAGAAGCCATATTTCTTTTTGTGACAGGAATGTATCTGTAGAAGCATGTTTCTTTTGCTGGGCAGTAGCGTATACCCAGTGAAATCAACTGAATATCTGCATTTCTTAATCTGTTATTTTAAATGTACAGATATAACTCTGAACAAGATTCTTTTATTAAATATTATCATTATTAATAGACATTCATTTGTGTGGGTAGTGCCTAAAGGCACCAACTCGGAGGAAATGCCTCCCCAGATTAGACAGTGCACACAGATGAAATAAAAAGACAGTCTTGCCTGAGAGGCTTTAGAGCGTAAGGTCCCAAGCCTGTGTGGTGGGTACGTGCGCATCTTGGTCTAACTGACTGCTCACAAGAGTTGTGCCCTTGTCCAACCATCAGCCTACGAGAATGCACGTGGCTTGTACACTACCAGACCCAGTCTGTCCAAGCACACTGCCTAGCACCCCCTTGTACACAACCCTTGCTAAACACCCCTTCTATCACCTCAACAAGATCCTCCTAGGATCCTATCCACCTAGGACGTGAATGCCGTCTTTCTGGAGGGAGCCCAGCCAGCCAGCCTGGCACCTCCATAGCTCACCAGTGACCAAGGTTATGGACAAGACCGAGCCCTGAAACAAAGGACACAGAAAACTAAGACACTCTCTTAGGCCGGGACCCTCCAAAAGGAGTGCCTGAGCCGACTGTGTTATCGAGGCAATAGCAGTTAGCCTCAGACAAACCATATTTCAACCATGGCTCTTTCTGGTCTTCCAGGTGGCAACTTTTAATAGGAATGCCCCAATTAAAAATGCTGTACATTCAATAACTCTTCAGGCCAAACAGTCTTTTCTTGGACATCCACTCTTTCACTGCAGGCATGTCCAGTACTT
>NW_008825108.1:2680868-2719972 GCF_000699105.1 Pygoscelis adeliae
CTCCTGAGGCACCTCAGGACTATGCTCATGTTAGAACTGATTTTGCAGATAATCCAAAATAGGTCCTAAGAAGACTCTTCTGAGACAGAGAATCGGTGATAAAACACAAGAACAAACAAGTTGTCTTTAAAGTGAATAGTCATTTATGAAGCTTTCATCACTGTGTTTCTAGACCTGCAAACAAAACATGCACACTCTGACAATGCTGATTCTGACCTAAAGCTAATAGGACTTGATTTTTTCCATAAATGCTTTTACGTCATGCACTTCCATGCTGAACCCTCAGTGTAAGATGAAATTCCCTAACCCTAGTCACCACGACTGAAACATCCCACATGGTCCGTCACCCTTGTTTCTAGGGTGCCTGTAGTACCAGGAATGGCCCTATAATACTTACGTGCAGTTGTTGGCAGGCACAACCAGCATGAGCCATGTGCATGTTCACAGAGATTGTCAATAAGATACACTTTGTTGGTCTAGTGTCCTCTCAAATCTGGATGCAAGTGAATGCTAGGATTGCTAGGTAATCCTGGTCTTGGTGCATGGCCAGCGATGCCTGATCGGGTGCACCATATGCAGGCAAGGACTCATACCACATGTCAGTCGTAGAGTGCAGCAGAGCAGGGTGCAAGAGTTGTGACTGTGCTATTCCACTCCTGGCTGGCTCTGCTCACCTCGGTGGGACTAAGTGAGCCTGGCTGTGGCTGTATGCATGCATTTTTCCAAGGGACCTCAAATTGTGTATTGATTTAGTTGTGCAGGTGTATGCCGGAGACCTCCGGCAGGCACCTCTGTCCTTGATGTGGCACTCTGCTCAGCTCAGGAAAGGGCAGAGAGTAACCCGTCATGCTGCAGGTTGTTTTGAGAACTTTATATGGGTGAGACTGCTTCGTGGGATTGGGGGCGTAACGGTGTGGGCTCTGCTGCACTGGTATATGATGCACGCCTGGCAGGCCAGGGCAGCTAGGTGAGCTGTTCTGCAGTGTGTAGTTTGCCAGACCGCCTGGGGGGTGTGCGCTGAAGGACCGAATGGTCCCAGGCTTGTCCCAGGCATTCAAATTAAAATGTTTTCATGACCTCTTATCTATTAAGCAGAGGTGCTGGTCAGGATATTTATACCAGCTTTGCAAATTTCAAGGGAGAAGGTACCAACAGCCCAGCTATCCCAAGCCTCGTCCCAGTGCTGGGCTGGAAAGAGAGACCCATCCCCATGGCACGCCTCACCTCTGCCTCAACAAGCACCACAAAAGTTAACTCCCCTCGCTTCTTCCCCGCCAAGCCAAACTTCCCCAGAAAGCACCACTGGCATGGATGTGCACAACAGCTTCTGCAGCAGTTTGCTCTGTTCCGCCAGCACACAGCTGTCACTATGAAGATGTGTATCAGAAGATATTATAAAGATACAGTTTTGTGGAATCTGTATGCTGTTAGACACTTACACTGCTAATACAGAAAAAAGAAATTTAATTTGATTATTCACTGACTGTATAAAACTCAAGTCCCTTGGACAAAATGTTGTTTTCACCTGCTATTTAAAAATTAGCAGGCTTTGATCTTTCGCTTTTTAAGTGTTCAGTTTTATTTTAAAGGACTGAAGCAAAGAATCTAAATGTGGGTTGTGCCCTTGCCTAGTATTTCGACCTCCTTTATTCTGCAAGAAGCTACCAAGGCTACAACCCACATATCAGTAGTGGCCTTTATAGGAAGAAATCTATTTTCAAGGTACGGTTAAGGTTAATAGCCATGTTGCTCTTCTTTTTCAGAAGCTCATTTAGCAGCACTATTATGATGAGGATTATGATGATTGATTACTAACTTCTGCCTTTTTGCACAAAAAGCACCAGTCCTGATTGGCTAACTATAAATGCTGTAATGGTCATTAACTTTGTTGCAGGAACCACTGCCAAAGTGATAAATAGATTTGGTTTACATTAGCTACCAGCCTAAAAGCATCATTTGGTTTACATTAGCTACCAGCCTAAAAGCATCATTTGACCTCATTAATAGATCTAATCAAATCTGGAGTTATGCTCCCTAAGAAGGAAGACTATCCTTTTTAAGACAAGAACTCCGAGGCTTTTTTCTGGTCTCCATAAATACAAAAGTTGAAATTTTGTTCCATTGAGGTAAGGTCACAATTCTCTCCAAAATGCTGTGTGCAAATGCGAGGCATTCAAGTTTTCCTTACTTCTTGTTCAGTCTGAAGAAGTTAAAACTGCTCCTAGGAGGCATTAAAAGCTATCCGTACAAGCCCAGGGAAGCTGTGTTTCTTGGAAAAGTGGTCAGTTTGCTGAAGGAACCAAGAACACAACCTTTGCGTATACGTGTCTGAAATTTCAGGTTAGTATGTTGAAATCTACATCAAAATTATATGGTTGATGTACAGATATAGCTCTTCAGGTCTGCGGAATGAAAAAGCTGCAGACCGCATTTGATCTCTTAATCCAATTTGATTTCCTACCTGCAAATTGTTTCTCGTTTCCTTCATCTTTACTTCTGTAAGGTACAAGTATAACACACTCCTCACTGTTGCTGTGCTTCTCGCTTTGCCTACCTAGCAATGTTAGAAGTTATTAATTTAGCATGCCTGGAATATGTTTTCTCTCATGTTGTGCTTCAGCCTTCTGCTAATTAGCCTGAATAATTAATTTACACGAGCTCTGGTCAGGCCCTATATTCAGCTAGGCCATGAATGTGTGTTACAGCTGTAACCCAAAGTTGATAGTTTCAGCTTAGGGGATGATGTGGATCTGAAAGAAACCTGGAAAGGACTGTTTTATAAGCACACGTATCATCCTGAAGGACAGCACAAAACGTTCTTGTATGGTGTGGTTTAATACAGGCAGTTTGTCCCAATGCTTTCTTTGTCCTGTTAATCTTATTGGCTATCAGCAAAAGCAACTACTATCAGTTTGTCTCTTAAGACAGCAACTCTCCCTAAAAATCTCAGCTAGTACTTTTATGTCCCTCTTTTTTTTAAACCTGACATAAACTAGAGGTGAAGCATGACTCTGCAAGCTTTGGGATAGAGGAGGAACCATGAAAAACAAGACTCTTTTCATCAACTTCTGTATTTTATTTGGTGATTGTTGCTTATTCTAAAATTAAAAATTTAAATTTTATTTAAACTTTCAGATTAATATATAAAAAGTGGTATCAGCGTAGTAACAGAAGACCCAGCCTTGTTCTACTCCTAACCCCATTCCCCAAAAAGAAGGGCTGTAGGCATCTGTCCTTCGAAGGGGAATTTTCATTCCTCAGTGTTGAGTGGACAGGTGAACCAGTCTGCTGCTCTGAGACATGTGCTAGGGGTTTCAGACGAAAACCCTCCATTTTAAACCCCTGTATCCAGCTTGCTGCTGGACAGCCAGCCTGGGAGGCTTTTCATCGTTCTGAGACCCCTCGACTCCCACCTGTGCTGAGTTTGAAGTCCAGCCATGTAATACTGAATGCAGGCTGCAAGCTCTTCTCAAGTTATGTCAGTCATTTTTCCTGGATATGACAGAAAGAAATAAATCCACTCTCTCAGTACCAGAGTCCACCTTTGATTTTCTGCAGTAGGTGTCAGTTTTGCCTTACACTGCCCAAATGAAAACCAGACACATTCTAGGCACTTACATCCCTTATGGGATCTAATCATATGAGCAAAATTCACAGAAAGAGCATCCTTTTCCTCCATCTCCTTCTGTAGTGTTCTATTGATGCTGAGTGTGCTCAGCACAGATTGATCCTACAGGTACGTCCAGGCCAGACTTTCTCCACTAACTGAAGCATTCCTGTAAGGGCTTATTGAAAACTCACTGCTGAAATGTCACCGGCTTCTTCTATTCATTGGGAAGAGAATAGGAAACAGAACCTTACACCAGCTCTGAAAATCAATTATTAGACATTCTTGTTTTACTTTGCTGCAGTAAACGGTCATCAGGGTCTGACTCAAAAGTTCTGTACTAGACTTGGATCTACAGTCCTCTGGTTGACACCACTCCATGTTCATTGCTTTTTATCTTTGAATTGCTTTCTGAATGACGATTTGCTAATTGGCATAGTCAGAGAAAAGTATTAATTTCGTTTCAAAGAAGGAAAGCCAGGCGAGGATGACCTGTGACTTGCTTTCAGGATCACACAGAATGTCGCTAAAACTTGAGAGTGGTCAGTCTAACCCCATGCCCAGTGTACGCTTCTCTCCTGAGACTGGCATATTTCCACTCTAGTAATATTTTGCTCCAGTATTTACAGTCAACCTTAGCAACTGCTCTACATGGACACATTTTCTTATTGCTATTTAACAACTACTGCATCCCCTCGTTGCTCAAAAAGTGCATCCCACTTATTAAAATCACTTAATTAAAATCCATTCTTATCATTGGATTAATTTCATTGCTACTGATCGAAGAGGTTGAAAAATTGATCAAATCTTAAAATTAAAAGTACACAGCAGAGTTCTTGCTTCTGTCCCTATATAAATACAATCAAACCTGAAGTGATTAACCCCAAGTTTGGCTAGAATAGAGAAATAAAAATTAAAAGGGAATGCCGTAACTAAGCACAGGAAAAATAATCACTTTGGGAATTAGAAGTCAGGGTTAAAGGCTCATTCTGCTGAAATCAATGGTCACAGTCCTGATGACTTCTGTCCAGCGAGGATCCTGTCTCTGGTTCCCGATTCCTCTTGCAAGTACTCTGTCATTAACTAAAGAAGCAGCTGTGCTCTCTCCTAATAAGAACTTTGCAGTAGCTAATTGACAACTCTTTCAAACCTGTAGCATCACCAGTAATGAACAATTAATCCTCTGCCTCCTCAGAACTGAGTTAAGCTCAGAACAGAAAGGGAGAGGCAGCAAAAGAAAATGGACTCTGTGAAGCATGAAGAAATAAAAATGAAAAGATCATAAAGAAAACAAACATTAAGGGTAGAAGAGCAATCAATAAAGTCCAAAGCTTGAAAGACTGTCTTGGAAAATAAGTACTCTAAAGGAATTTAAATAAGTATAAATGGAATTCTCAGAAAGATTTATTTAAGAGTGAATTAATTCTTCAGTACAATTTCCTTTTTTCTTCCCTTGCATGATTGTCTCTTAGGCTACTTCACTTTCTGCATATGGTGCCACATGACAATAACAACACATTAATCTCCAAGTCATATATGTTCTTCCATAGTAATTATTCCAACAAGCAAAAGGTTAACACACTTAAATGAATGCAAATGAGACGGTGGTTTGTTATTGGCTGAAAGTGCCTCAAACCAGACTAACAGTGATACACAGATGCAACTTTGCATCTGCAGTCTAATTAAAACTAATCTAACTAAATATGGTGCAACTGTAAAGCAGCTCGAGCGCTGCAGAGAACACACAGAATTCCTTTTATAGTTGGAAAGAGCTTCCAAGAGCCAGTGTGTCTGCCATTTCACTTTATTTGGAACCACTTTAATAGCAGGTGAGTAATCAGCAAATAAATTCTCTGTAGCTGCTTTAGAATTGTTCATTCACAGAAGCAGAAGCAGTGATAATGCATCCACAGATACATTACAACAGCAACGGAGGCCACATCGACTGGGGGAGGTAATGTCCTTTCATTAGGCAAAATGATACAGTTGGAAAAAAGAAAAAAGCTTCAAGCTGTAAGTCATCCTTCAGCCTCGCTTATTAAGGCAGAACTCAACTACAAAAAAACACTTTTGCAGATGTGTTACGTTACTGACATGAGTTGTCCACAGCAAAATCAGGCATGATCAAAACCTTGTCTTGTCAAGGGATTTCTTTTAAAATATTCTTAAGACAGAATCACTTTTTTTTCCTGGCAAATAAACATTCCACAGACATTGCATTCAGTATGAAAACTTACTGCTCTCAGCTGAAATTCTGCCATAAGTGATTCTAGCACTGAGAACTAAAATGGCCATGAGGTAATACAATAACGTGTACAACCCTCTACCCAGCATACAGTCTACAGGCTGTGAGACCAATGTAAAAGAATAAATTCCAGCACTTTACCTTTTTTCTTTCCCTCTCAAAAATTCAGGTAAGAAACTTTATGTTAGAAAACTGTCTTAAAATGCTTAAATCAGCAAGTCTCAGATGAAAGAAGATCAAAGGAGGACAAATCTTGATGAAAACTTCATTACAACAGACTTCCGTGAGGTATTACAGTAGACAAAGATACTCTGCATATTCCCACCTTAGAGAAACAGGCTGAACTGTCTTGATCCTGTTGCAACCTAAAATAACTATGTTTGTAGAAAGCCAAAGATATGAAGGTATGGTGCTTGCCAGGAGTCCGAATTCATGCAGGGTAAAGAGGCTCTCCAGATCTCGTTGTTTTTCTTCTTTCTTCCTTTCTCAAGGCTCACCAGATTGCTAAAATATTGAATTTGGTAATATCCAGATTGCTAAAATGTTGACTTCCAGTATGTCCTTGACTCTGTGGGCCAGGCGTGGCTTTATATTCCTGGGAAATCCTCCACGTCAGGGCACACTTTGTGTTAGAGCAGATTCATGGAATGAGAGCATGCAAGAACTATACTGTAGATATGGCACTCTCCTAGAAGGCCAGCAAATTGACTCTTCCTACCGTTTTAGATGAAATAATCACTGAATGAAAAATTGAAATAGGCTTGATAGTAGAGCTCTGGAGACTTTCTCTTTTCTTGGTTGGTATGCTAACCAGTGAGCTGTTTACCCCACGTAAGCCAGAAGCTAAGCCACTGCTCCCACAGAACAATGTTCCTGAGTCCCTGGGTCTCCCACAGAGGATTTCTGTATCAGCCTCAGTGAGGAGGATGAGTAACGCATTCTCCATACAGCCTAACCTATAGTGCATAGGCTCTCTCTCTTCTCTATGGGCTGAGATATATGGGTTTAAAGCTGTTGAGGCTGAGTAAGATGCAAGCGATGTTCTTCCTCCTCTCGTGATAGTGCCTTAATAACTATCCTTATTACATAACAAAACTGGTGACAACACTATCAGCGTTTCCCTTTGTAGTCCCACTGTAGTCCCACTAGTTCCAAGAATGAAAATACAGCCTCCAAGTAAAAGGGCAATAGATGAGACAGATAAATCCCATAGTGAAAATTGGGTCTGCTGTTTGAAAAAAATGTACATAGAGGGCTCTATTATAAAAAAAAAAAAATCATAAATGATGAAAATTCTCAAAATTGTCCCATTAAAGTAATTTCTTTGCTGCCTGATATTTCTAGACAAGTAGAGCTCTGATTTGAGTCCTTTTGGTTGTAAATAGTTCCATTAATTTCAGCAAAACTATGCTGAACAAAGTTTGTAGGATTATGTCTTAAGGTAAACTTACCAATACACAGGAAAAAAGCATTGCATGTTTTTGACAGCATTCCTTTAACCTAGGAAAGATAAGTGTGGTGATTCATAGAAAAGGGAATTTTGGTAAGTCATAACTAGTTTTCAAATGAAATGTCAGTCTGAAATTGCTAATCAAATAGTCATTTTCATGGTATTTTTCTATACGCTGGTGTGAAATGTACTCCATTCTAGAAGCTTGCAAAACACATCTTTCATAATTCAAAATCTACATTAAGGTGAGGTTTATGGGCTGCACAGGCTGTCACAGAGGCCCATGCAGCAGAATGAATATCCCCCTTTGTGAATATGTGCACTGATGGTTAACAGTACTGTGCTCTACACTAAAAAGCCTTAGGGTAACAGAGACTTCAAAAAAATTGCATTTTCTTTCTCCTAAATATGTAACGTGAAGAAAAGTTCAAAATGAAAAGCATTTAACTTTATACGAGGGAAATTTTATTCAGATCTAGATTTTCTTAATGTTGTATTTTATCACGGTATCATACATTTCCTAAGGAATGAAAAGGGGGCTGTCAAATACGTTGTTATTTTTACATCATATTTTGATTTCAGTGCAATTTGGAGCTTTTAGAGTGTAGTACAAACATGTGGCTGTATATACATTGCATTAAGGACATTGCATTTACTTGTTTTTCTCTTTATTGTGCATTATTTAATTTACTAATTAGTCATTATTTATTTGTGTATTTTTATTTATTATCTTTATTATTACTCTTGTATTACTTTGATCACACTTTTCTCCTACGTTTGCTCAATATATAGTACTCATAAGACAAACTGCTTTTATAATGTATGAAGGCCTTATTATGGCTCAGCCACCTGTGAATTGTCTTTAAATCAGCACAGGGTCTTAAGCCACCATAAATATAGAATGGTAATTCATATATGGTAAAGCACAGATAAGATACAAGATACAGGAAGATAGAAATTATTTTTAAAAACAACATAGGACATCTGCTGTGAAGTTTCTAACCTTCTAGACTTAAAAGTCGACTGTAATGGTGAGCACAACACTTAACGAAATTTGAATCTTAACCCTGTGCTGCCTTTGCTATATTTTCAATAACCAAGGAATGCAGCCAAATAATATTGATTTGCCCAAATTATCTCAGAAATAAATCTGCGAATATTTGCCTCACTTTCTGATCACTGATACTAGCATATTACTCTGCAGTACAGCAAAATTAGGACTTACTGGGTGAAATCTCAAAAAGAGTTTCCAGAAACTAGTAGATAACTTCTGCTTCTTTTGAGATGACAGTTTGAGTGTTATTAATCAGACTTGTCACTAACTCCTGGATCCGCTAGGTGGTGAGGAGCCTGTCCTTGAGCTGAGGAAAAGGAAGACCTCATCAACACTCCTTTTCAATGGCGCTTCAGAGCCAAAGTTATGGCTACATACAGGAACACTATAGTGTAGGAGAAGTGCAGTTGGCAGAGGTAAAAATGGGCCAATAAATTTTATTGTTATGGTGAAACAGTCCTTTAATAAGGATAATGTTTTTGTCTCCATCACCTGCAATATGCAATAAGCTTGGAAGGTAATGTTTTTGTGCTGTGACGAGTATTCAACCCATCCCAAATCATAAATAACTTTTGTTGTCAGTGTTGTCCCAGGAGACTCCACTAAAGTAAGTGAAGCTAGTTATATTTATTCAGGCACATCATGGTAGAGGTGACACTTGATGAAAGAAGAAATCCTTCCCTGGAGTAAAACTAAATGCCATTTACCTCACTGCTGATGGCTTAGACATCCAATATCTCTGCAGTGGCTTCCACAGATTCAACCACTGAAGAGTTAAAAATACCACCCCAAAATAAGCCCTATTAAACAGCTCTGCAGTCAAATTATTTTAATTATGGCCAACGTGTAGGCTATATTTTGATTGATAGCCCTTTTATCCCCTTATGAAAGCAGTTTCTGACAGGCATGCCCCTTGCAAGTGGCTAGTACTTACTTAATTGGCCTCACATGCCTTCAAGTTGAGCCAGCTCATGCCAGGAAACAACCTTCTGGAAGCCAGCACTGTAACCAATTTTTCTTTGGCTTCTCTCTAAACTTGGCAATGCTGTGATTTATCCTGGCTTATCTCAATTGTTGATCCTTACCTGAGGTCACACACAATTTTGCTGACTGCCATTGACATTGCAGGGTTATATGCAACACACTTTTCTCTTCTGACTCTCCTTCCAAAAACGTTTCTTGTCCAACTAGTAGCATAGTTAGTAGCAGTTAGAAAACCCTTGAGCAGGGATATGAGGTTTCCAGTTCATGGTTCAGTGCAGGAACGTTCAACGTATTCGTGGGGTAAAGAACAACCACTGACAGGAGCCCTGTTAGTCTTGAGCAAAAAAACCAGCTAGTCCTACCCTCACAACTTCTGCCACTGTGACAAGAAAAAATTGTACATTTTACAGTATATTAGTCTTAAAGTCACTAAAAAATAAACATCAGCATTCAGTCTGCTTTGCTGAAATGTTAGCTGAATTCCTTTCACTCCTTCTTAGCAAGCTTTGTGTGAAGTAGAGGGAAAAGTAGAGAAATATTGTTTTATATTTATTCTTTTTCATCAGAAGTATCCTGTGGCAGACAGACAGCAGAGACTAGCACTGGCAGGGAGCCTTATGCCTCTCTCAGCCATATGTCAAAAAATTTCAGAGGCTTTAACTTTCCTCTTTCCTCCTGTAACTGTACTCTCCGTGAAAGTCTTAGCATGGCAAAACTGTTTTTTTTTTCTACAGAGGCAGAAAGCGTAAATGAGAGGAGACGGTGTTGTGTGATGAGGGAACCAGGAAAAAGGAAGGAAAAGGCAGTAAATGAAAGATGGTGAGAAGAACTGGAGTTGTAAGTCACAAATGGGTTATCATTTACTTTCAGATCACAAATGTGACCTCTAAGCTTACAAGCCATACATCTCGTCAACATACTCCATAATAGTAATTCTCAGAACATCAGACCTATTGACATGGAGATTGTGAAGACATATACTGTCATTAATGCTCATCTGTCTGGTGGAAGCAAACGTTGCACCTTCTTGGAGAAAGAATCACTGATTTTTTTTTTAATTTTATTTTATTTTATTTCATTTTACTTAATTCTATTTTACTTTAGAAAAGGCAATTTTAAGTTCACCTAGCATCAGGACAGGAACATAGATGTTTTACAGCTCTCAATTCTCCACTCCCCAAATATCAGTACAAACACAATACTGATGCAAACCCCCCTTATTTTCCTTGCCCCATAAAATATTGTGGGAAAGCAGGGAATATCAGCATTGCTTTGCTACATCAAGAACCCTCACTGACACTTCAGTCTCCTAATGGGTCCCAACCCTCATTCTGACAATGCTGAACTGAGTAACAAACTGCTGTAATTCAACATCCTCACAATTTGGGTATAGTCTCATTAGGTTTGGGAACTGGACAGTAAGTACACTCACCTACAACTACAAGCATGGACATAATTTATTTTAGTCCTATGTTGATGTAAGTGTATCATAGCTTGTCTTCACCTCTTGCAAAAACCAAACCAAAGCAAAACCAACTTCGAAAAGGAGAGGCATTATAGCACTTGTTAATCCATTAAAAGTGATCCATCTTAGCGTACATGACTGATACAACGTATGCTCCTAGCACTTTATAATTCCCCCTGATACCAGGGAAAGATTAAAGAAGTCTGCCCAAACAGAGAACCATCACTAGCATTGGAGGCAATCCTATAATTTTGTCTGCGAGAATTAAAGTACTGGGGTCCAGCCATTGAAAAGTCTTGAACCCTGTGATAGTCTGATGCTGGCTTTCAGATGCTTCTCAGCGCTGACGCTGAAAGGAGGGAGGAATTAGTGAGGCATCACATCTGCTCCTTGCTCATTGCCACAGCACTCCAATACACCCACCAAACAGCTGAACAATTCACTAAAGCTCACGGATGACCTAAACCCAGGAGAAAGCTAAACAACATCATCTGCCAGTATCTTGGATCCCTCTCAGGCATAGAACGCGGCACCGTGGTGGCCTGCTTCCCACTGAGCCAGTAATGCTAATGCTGAGGAACAGCGGTGGAGACATGCTGATGCGAGGGCTGCTGTACTTTGGAGAAAGCATAAAACCAATGTCCCCAGCTTTTGTGGTGATGAAAGATCCCCTGGGATTTTCCCAAAAGGATTGTAATGCCTTACAGCCCCATCCAACTCTCATTAAACTAAATGGAAAGAACCTCAATCACTTCTGTGGAAATTGGATGTTTGCATTGTTGGCCCAAATCCCAAGTGAGGTAATTACATTCTTCCAATGGTTTCCACTGGAAAATTTCAGTCCCCCCCATCCCAAATGATCTCAAAGTAGCACTTTTCTGATAATTTAAACTAAACAACTGCCCTAAATGCTGTCTTTTTTTTACAACAATCATGAAAGTGTGTGTTGTGATAATAAGCCATGTAACAAAAGAGGGTACAACTCTCAGCAAGCAGCCTACTAAAATGAAATGTAAGGTAAAAAAATTACACTGATATTTATGAAGGTCTGAAAAGAAATTTGCCACTACCACTACATGTGTGTGTGGTACACGTCTCTAAAATTACATCACTTGTAGAGTTACAAACTTTTAAAATAACCGTAGCTAAAGTAAAATTAATTTACATTAAAATATGAATTAATGTAGCAGTTCATCAGGTAAATTGCAGCATGTATTAGAAATGTAAGTGTTTACAGTCTTGATCCGCCAAACCACTTGTGTGTAACAAATTAAATTTGATGCACTATTCAGGAGCTTAAAGGTTAGTACACATTTAAATACTTTACTGGATTAAACCTTTTGAAATTCTAAAATCTGCTGTGTATCACTTCAGTACCTGAACTCAGCCTGCATACTCAGGTTATACTTGCATGGCTATATCAAGTAAGAATGTACTTCTGTTGCTTTTCATGTTATTTAGAGGAGCGGTGTAGGTCAGTCAAGAAAAAGACTTGAAAACAAGAAAAAACTTGTTCACCAATTTGCTCTCATCCTGCACTGCAGGGTTCAGCTAGCGTTGCTATGCCATCAGGGATTTGGTATCACAAATTATTTTACCTAATGTGGACACAATTCAGGGGATGGGTTGGTTGTTTTTAAAGACGATATATTTTCTGCTCCTTTTCTACCAAGAATTACCGGGATAAATACTCAGTTCAACAGAATAAAAATACTACTTGTCATTATCATTATAAAATTATAGCTAGTTTTCTTATTCTAGGTGGCAGTGAGAAGTAGTAGTGATGTTGGACAGATCCATGCACTTTGCAGAATCAAAGCCCAGCTGTCAGTAGGTTCCTAACAAAAACGAGCTGTTGCAAATCAAGGATGTTGCAGAGTTTAAACACTTCAGTTAACGCATTAACTGAATAGAAGAAAGATTTTTTGTGAATAGTTTCCCTCTTCCATTTTGTCTCTTCCTACATACCTATATTTATATCAAGGAAAGCAGTGCGCATAAGTATTTTTGTACCATATAATCACCGTTAAATAAATGCATGGCTGTTTCAGAATAGTCAAGTCAATTTTGACGTTTTTTCATGCTATGTTATCATCATTAATGTTATGCCCCGAGTTCAGGTAACATTAAGATTTCTTGTTTGTCCACTGGTCCCCTCAACCCCCCATACTATTTTCTGTCACCTTGGCCACCTCGCTGTCCTAGGACTTAAAACTCATCAATAAATATTTCATGAGGTAAGAGAGTTCAGAAATTGGTATTCTGGAACAGTTTCCTATAAAGTGATTACCATCACCGAACTGTAATCTAAAATGCTATGCTAGACTGAAATTTATGAATAGTAAAATTCCTCTGTCCTCCTTCCCTTGCCCATGCTGCAAGTAAATCTGCACCCATGGCATATTACAAAGAAATAACTGACTCCGGGGCTGAGACCTGAAATGCTGTATTCCAGCTTAGAGCACATGTTTGCTGAAAATTGGGTACTGAGGTCTTAAGAAACATGATAAAATAGCTGGCTTTGGATGAGAAGTGAGGTTTGAAACCTACAGAAGAAACAAGTCTGAATGTTGGGGTAGCAAGTATATTGCTTGTGCCAATTTTTTCATGTGAGTTCTGGCTAGGACAAAAGTGTTAATAAATACATAAATGAAATAACACAGAAGGAAAATAGAAAATTCAGTGAACTCTGGTAAGGAAGGACCATAAAAATATCTGTAAGAAAGGTATAAAAATTATTATCAACATTGTTGACTACATGAAGAACCTATTGCCTCTCTATAAACTGTTTCCAGTAAAAAAAATCTGATGCCTGTCCCAGTCCTTGAGGTTTCCTCCCCATTGGGGTACAGCCATATGGGGGATGGTCCTGACACAGCTCTAGGGGGAGAAAGTTTCTCATGTGGAAATTACTTTCAATCTTATCGGCAGCTCACCAGCTTTAGTATACTCCTTCTCCCTTCCTCTTCAAGGAACTGACACCCCTACTCCACCGTGTCAAACGAATGGTTTGTGTGGCTGCTTCAAACTGACAACATGGGAGCTGCCAGCAAAGGTTGAGGAATATCATTCAGGCTGCAGCCTAAAATACCCGAGTTCCTGGTCTTCCTGAGACTAAAGGAAATCAAGGGATCAAGCTGGAAATCTAACTTGGATCTGCCTTTCCTGCAGGAACAGCTAGGAAAGAAATGCAGGATTCATGGGGTCAGACTCTGTAGCCTAGTGTGGGACATTTGTTTAAGAATAAGGAGCCCTAAATACCCAGTGTTATTTGCTTATTTTGTCCAACGGCATTTCACAGCAAAATGCATATGCTGTCCTTCAGCCAGGTCTCTGGTCCAGTGAGTTCCCTTGCTCTTCATCAGAATATACATTCACAGAAAAGAGTGAACCAATCGCTCTCAAAGTGAGAGAAATCAGGTCTCTAAGTCCAGGGAAAGTGTTTTCAGGCTGTGAATCTGCCTGTTACAAGGGCCTAACCTGGGGCTTTTCCGAGATATCGAAGTCTGTGAGACCAGTACCATTTCAGACACATCTCCCCCCAGTTTTTCTTTCTGGATAAACTTGGGCCTCCTGTTTCTGCGTTGTTCTGAAGAGAACCAAGGCATTTAACTCAGATTTGTGAATTTGACACCCAGAGCCTCGTTTGTAAAAGCTAAGTGTAGAAACCCTGAACATTTCTGGAGCTCCTTTTTAGGTGTGGGTTGAAATGCCTTTCCCATCTGAAAGGACAAAACTCATCTTTCATTTTGGCGGCTTTTGCTGCAATAGGGAAACAGTGCCAGCTACAGTACTGAAACATGCCCCCAGATGATATAGGGGCTGTGAGCAAATTAGGGAGCTCTTGCTGAAGTTGATAATTAAGATTAGATTCAGATTCAGAAACCTGCACAGGAGTAGGCAGATGGCTCGCTCAGCTGCCAGCTGGAACTCAGCCTTCATGAGGCAGCCATTCAAGTTCAGCAGCACAGCTTCCTTCTGTGGAGTCAGAGCAAAGTCTACCTATACCAAGATCCTTCTGAAGATTTGAGGCCACCTCCACAGCTCTTGCAAACTGGCTGCGTGTTCTGGAAGAAGTAGAGATTTTCAGATCTAGACCAGTTCAAGATCTTGCTTGAAATACAAGCCAAGACTAAAAAGATAAAAGGAATGCAAGGAAGGATGCTATGGACTTACAGGGATTTATAATCCCTCAGGGAAGACTTTAGTTCGCATAATTCGCAGCAGCAAACCCATCCAGTTCTAAGTAGAATAGTTAACAATAACAACAAAGAATGACATTCTATTCGTCATCTGTGCCAACTTACAACAGTGCCTCAGGATAACAGAGGCTTCATTATCTACTCTTGGTTCTTATAAAAATGCAAGAGAATATCTTCTAGCTTGCCACAGTGCCTAGGCACAAGTAGCTGAGGTAAGGATGGAATATCAATCTTAACAGTAATTCCTATATTTTCATTGCCCATTTATACCATACTTTTTAAAAGCAAATCTATTAACCATAGTCCCAAGTGCTTTTTTTCTTTTATGCAGTACGCTGCTGAGAATCAATCTTTAAATGTATTCTCAATCTTAAGTTCAGAACAATCGTTCCATGAACTCTCTTTATAGAGCATTTTCAGAGCAAGATTACAAACTGAATTATAACAGATAATGGGTAATTTCTGTAGACACTTCATTTGCAGGTAAGTTTGAAAAAGACTAGCAAAGACTGTTTATTTTATGCATGTAAACATAATTTTAGTGCACTTTCCCTCACACAAAGTAATGAAATTTTAAGATACCTTCCCAGTACTGAAAGGAAGCCAGCAACCATGTTCAGTTTTCTGCTTGTAAATTGAATTCTCTACTCAATTTATAAGGCACTGGCACAACTTGACATATCTATAGTGCGATAAAATACCTACCAGAGTCATCATAACATATAAAATAATAACCACAGTGATGTTCTAGAGGAGACCCTTGGGGGTACTCTGGCACCCCTTGTTAAAACCCTGTCACCAAACCAGAGGTAGGTACTCACCCCTGTTTCTGCTATAGATGAATTTCATCCCCATGGCTGTAAAAGTTAATCTGAATAGGGTTTTTTGTTTTCTTTTATTTTGCTGAAATGTTCTCAGCATCATGTATTTTACAGGAGAACTTGCTTCTCCTTCCCCTTCTTTCAGATTATACAACTCAAAACCAACTGCTGTTTCTGAAAACGATGTTTCAGACACATGTAATCAATAATGTATAATACTCTTTGACACTGAGGTTACATTGCCAGTGTGCTTCTGGCTGAGAGACAATATTTCCTTTCAGACGGGACAGTGCATTCTCAAGGTGCTGCAGAAGAGGACATGGGTTTAGCGTGCGACCGGCTCCCCCTGCGCTGGGGATGGAGGGTGCTGCAGCTGGTGCTCTTGTTCAAGTTTTAGGACTCTGCTCTTCTGATTTGTCCTTTCCTCCTTGGCTTGTCCAAGGAGCCAAGATAATGGCCAGAGTAGGAATAGGGTCCTCTCTCAGACCTAAGTATGTCAGATGTGTGGGTTGAGCTTGCTTTGATCGGCAGGGATGTGTAACCTCCTGGTGAGCATGTGTGCTTGCTGGTGCTGGATCAAGCTATGGTCTGCAGCAGCACTTTTGGGACATGCTAGAGCAGCTCGTACCTTTAGCAACAGCCTGAGGTTCCTAGCTCAGTCCTGTATGAGGATCAAATTGGCAGCTGTCACAGATCCAAAAGTTTAAGTACAGAACATGTTAAGGGGATCCTATCAGAAGGCATATGAAAATAACTCATGGATTGTAAAAATTTTCTACGTGACAAAATCAATCATTAAAATATCAAGGGTGTAATTCAGTGGCACCTCAGACCATGTGCTCTTCCTTCCAGACAGGGATTTTCATCCATGTTCTGCTTCACGAGTTTTTCACTTCCATTCTTCCACCCCTCAGTATCTATTTAGATACTCTGGATTTAATAGATCTATTTTCAGGACTCCTAATTTCAAGCATTCAAAATATGCTGGACCCCTAAAAATAATGAAGATATTTTCATATTATGAGTTTATAAAATAACAGAGGGGTTTTTTTTCCTTGCCTCATGATTTTTTTGTCTTCTGGATGTGTGTGGGCAGTATTTTCAAGCTTTTCCCACCAGCAGGTGATCTAGAAACTTCTATTTAATGAAAAAAAATAATTCTGAAGTTCTCATGCAATCACTGAACTCTGGGACTGGGTGATTCAGGGAGAAAATAAAGTTTTGTTGAGAAGTTTAAATGCATGAGATTTGCATTTAAATTGCTATATTTAGAAATAATACTGAGTTTTTCCCCTCTACTATTGTACTGTAATAGCTCTTTCCCATACTTGTTCTGTGTTCCAAAATAAATCTTTATTTCTGATTTCCCCTGCTTCTTTCCCAGTGTAAAGCTGCATGTATTTGCTTGGCATGAGCAACTGCCAATGATTTGATGATAGGAAGGGAAACAAGAAGGCTTGAATTCATGCCTTCCCGCTTCCCCTGGTGCTGCTCTTCAGACTTTCCTAAACATCAAGAAACTTCTTTCTTTATTCTCCTCTAAATCTCTCCTTACAAGTCCTCTTTGCCAGGATACCTCAATACAGTTTGCCAATGTCGGACTGCTCCTAAGCTGAGATGACTGCTTATTGTATTGACAAATACAATTGTTTACATATCTCTGTATATATCTATACCAACATACATATACATAGGCATCGTTTTCTGCAGGCAGGCAGCTATTCCTTGCCTTGTATTTAGACAGGAAGGTCTCTGAAACAAAGACTCAATTTATTTCCAGCTAACCTAAGAAGATCTTAGGCAATGACAAACACTGGTATGTGCCATGGAAATATAATCAATAGCTATTGCTGAGAACGTCACTGTGATTTTATGGTATTCGTCGCTCTCTCTATTAATCCAGTTTTGAAATCTGAAAGCATCCTATTATCAGCATTTTGCTTCTTTTTTATGAACTTAGAAAAGAACATGCCCTCTCTTCCCTATGCCAGTGACACTTGTACTCCAGGAACCATTAGGAGAAGTAGTGAAATGAACAGCCTGAATTTATTTTCTGCAAATGATCAAGCTGGCAGCTCCATAAAAATTAAGTTTCAGAAAGACTCCATGCACAAAATCATCAATTTTCTAACAACAGACAAATTTCAATAATATGTCCTTGCTAATCTTGATGCCAAATAAGAATGAAAAATTAAGAAATGAACTTTATTCCCATTTATAGAGGGTAATAAGAACTCTTAATACAACCTTAGCTGGTCAATCAAGAAAGGCAGAAGGGCAGAAAAGCAGAGACCAGCAGGGAGAAAGAAATGATGAAGTCTGTCTAGGATGACTGCTGAAGGCTGAAACTTTAACTTAAATGGCTAAACATATAAATCCAGATTTGTTTTATTTGCTAATTTACCCAAATATATCTACAAGTGTGTACTTCAGTTTACTAAGCTATTATTTAGAATTAACCCAGACCTTATTCTTACAGTTATTTTTATATTTTTTGTTACAGTTTCCTCTATAGCCTCCAGTCCCATTTTGTTTTGACAGTTATTCACTAAGCCAAGGAGAGGTAAATAAACCTTTATCTGAATATCTGCAAACAGAATGTGAAACAAGTCTGCCCAGAACATCGGGTTTTCAGCCCGAATCATCACACAGTTTTGAGCTCCTGGTCTGGGGGATTATCAGTCAGTTGTACGTGACGAATCAAATTTAGGGGTTTTGAGCACCAGCTACTGAGGCCAAATGGAGTGCAAGCCAGCCAAACATTTCAGAATAAGGTTGGTATGGAAATGTAACGTTTTATCCAATTACAATGTAAGACAGCAAAGAGCATTAGAAATATGCAATAACCTCCTATTAAAGAGGTAATGATAGTATCCTGGATTCAATGCATTCAGTATTACAGCTATCCAAGATTATATGAGAAGCATTAACAGAGTATCATTATTCAGTCAGATGTAGGCTGGAATTTTATTGGATTTTTTCTGGTTTATTTATCTTACTGGCAGAACAAGGTCTTCTGTTCATACGGGAATGTGCTCTTAGGAAACACATCAAGATCGCTTTGCTTTTACAAAGATGCTTATTAAGTAAACTAATGCTGATTGATGCTAAGTTTTATTTTTCTATGGTTAGTATCAGTATCTGGACATTAAAGCCTCCGCCCAAAAGCTGTTCCTGTCTTGCATTCTCATAGTCTTGCTAGAACTCGCTTACTGGAAATGTATGGCAGGTATTTTCCTAGCCTATAGACAAAGGCCCAGATGGAAGAGCAGTGAGGGAGGAAGGAAAGAATCAATATATCTTATAAAGTCTTTTAATGCAATTTTGTTTTCAGAAGTGTAACTGCCTTTTTATCTGCTTTGTTTTACCCCCTTCTTCACGTGTTGGAATTACTACGTTTAAAATGCAAAGGGTAAAAGCAGAGATGGTGCCTTTTTTCTCCTTCTGGTAAACAGCTTAAAAATTCTGCAGATTAAAGATAAATTTGGATAGAAAGTATAAGAACCAATTAAGATAGAGTGACTTTTATACACAGTGCAGTTATGAAAAAACAACTGTACTGTGATTATGCAAATCATC
Source organism: Pygoscelis adeliae (assembly GCF_000699105.1). Lineage (NCBI taxonomy): Eukaryota > Metazoa > Chordata > Aves > Sphenisciformes > Spheniscidae > Pygoscelis > Pygoscelis adeliae. Next base: position 2,700,276 of record NW_008825108.1, read on the forward strand.
CACTCACAACCAAAATGCAGGGATTTACGTAACGGAGAAAAAAATTCTTCACAGTTATGCCTCGGTAACCTTACAGGATTCTTGCACTTTAATTGTATGACTCATTGTAATAAAACGATCCCACTTGCGTTATCCAAAGTGAAATATATTTAGGACATCGCCATTCTGAATGATTTGTGTGCTTTTGGAAGCTTACACTCTCCTTCCACAAAATGTGGAGTATGTTCTATTTTAAAGAGATACAAATCAGTGAAAAAAACAGAATTTCTGCTTGTATCTATCAAAATTTTAACTGGGTTTACGTACTGCATCACTGCTTTTGAAATAAATGTATACTAATACCAATGGTCCCTCTTTTCTTCTTGGAACTTTTATTTCCTCATTCTATTAAATTCATCCATTTTTGACAAAATAAGACTTCTCCGGTGCATATATTACAGGAGGAAACATCAGTATAATTTAAATTGCACAGACCTATCTTGTAGCTTTGCAGAGTGAAATCTTAATGGGAATCTTAAAATGGGAATTTTTAGTTAGTTAAGTATGTCTAGACTATTTAACTTGTGACTTCTATGTGTTCTACAAAACATATTATTTTAAAAAGATGACTGTTCTATTATAAGCCACGTGGAAGGAACAGTATTTATTCAGCTGGGTGTAGTTTGCTGTACCTTTATATTTGTCATCATGTGTCCCACTATTTGAAGTTGGTTTTTTTTTTTAATATAAGCATGACTTGATATTATGTAATTTCTATGAAAAACCAGAAAGAGGACACTATATATAAATTAGCCCCCACTATGGCTCGGCTTTTTTATCACTCAAACCAAGTTGATTGCAGCTGAGCTTTTTCACAATATGGGTACATTCTATCCTATTATACATCCATTAAATCATGATGGCTTATTTTTCATCTGCAGACATCTTAGGCAGAGGCAACTAAAACATTTAATTATTTCTCTCTTGCACATAGACAACAGCGCGCTGGGAAAAAAAAAAATCCTCTCGCAGTAACTACTGAGCTTTCAAAGCCTTCCCTGTCACGTGGGGATGAACCCGAGACCTTTGGAAGTTTTACATGAGAAAGTACATGAACTAGAAAACAGGCTTGTGACTGATCTGCAAAGATTAGACAACTTGCTGACTATGGCGTTCCTCTGCCACGTGTAAGACTTGGGGTCAGGTCCTCTGAATCTACCAGAGGAGAAACCTGGTCCATGGTCTTGGAGGTGTTCTTAGACCCAAGCACCTGTGCTGTCCCAATGGGGCCCGTTCACCATCTTTATTCTCTCTCACACAGCAAGAAATTCCCAGAAAGGCACTATAAAAACAAATTTACATACTGCTCTGTTTTAAGAGAGATTCTCAAAAAATTTGCAACCAGCTGCAAGAGGTAAGGTCTGACAACTTTTCTACCACAATTAAATCCTCAGCTTTTTAATAGGCTAACAACAGCTCACTGACAACTCCTTATTGACATAAACTAAACAAATAGTAAGGAAATGCTATAATCTTCCGATAGGGAAATGATGTCTCCTCTCCCCTCCTGCCCCCAATATTTTGGAGACAACCTACTTAAACTTATTTGGTGATCTGTTCATGTTAGTTTATAAATGAGAAACACATACAGACCTGTCAATTACAGTCCATTCACGTAGGACTTGTTATTGGGGAAAATGGGGAAAACTAAAGTTATTTGGGATATAAAATGCTCCAACATGTCAATGGCATTATTTCATATTTAAATATTTCAAAAAAGCCACACCCAAGCCCTTTGCCCCTTTGTAGTACAATGAATATTCAACTTTCTTCTTGAAATGGCAAAATTAAAAAAAATAAATATACACAGCAGAATGTCATGTTAAACAGTCCCTGTATTTGATGGAGATGCTGGGAAGATCCAATCACATCTGCAGCCTCTAGAAGGAGAGCAGACAATTGGCATGGGATTTGTGACTACCCCAGGTTCATTTCTCCACTCCACCACAAAATTACTGCATGATCTTGGATAAGAGTCCAGATTTCTAAAATGGGGGCAATACGTTCTGGTCTCACTATCAGCATAAGGTACCATATTTTATAGATACTATAATGTATTTCATAATAAATAAGAGTTGTCTTATGGTCTGGTACACTTTTCTCAGTAAGCACTTTCATAATGTAATAGTAGGTTCTTTTTTTTTTTTGTATGAACAGAAAAAAAAGAAAAGTTTTATTCAGTCCAATCTGGAAAGATTCTCCAGATTGGACTTTCCACTTGTTTTCATTGTTGTTTTAAAAAAGTAAGCAGCAGTGCATTCAAAACTCCCCTCTATCTACAGACCTTTTCCTAGACCTACCAATTACAGAGTTCCTCATATTGGAAACCATTCACACCTTTGCTATGTTAAAATCAAAGTTTAAAAGTAAAAGAATATCTACATAAAAGTGTCATCTACCTCATTTACATAGCATGGTGAGATAAAAAGTAAAAGACAAATGTTTCAAATGCTGACCGTTTCTCCTTCAATGTCTTGTCTTTTCTTTTTTCCTCTTCTTTCTCCTTCTTGCCGTTTTGTTTTTCCCATGATATCATCAGGCAATTTCATTTCAGTATGGTCTGCACCGGACTGTGCAGATTACCAAACTAATGACATACATACTTCTTACCACTGTAACACCTCTACTCTTGCAAGTGAGAATTTCGAGTGACAGAGCAAGGCTGTTTGCTATCAATTTTGCAAAAACCACATCTGCCAGATTGCCAAGATCCATTTTAGAGATAAAAAATCGATTAATATTCTAATTTGTTATCTGTCTTTATCAGTCACACAACATTTCTTTACACAGATGATAACCTTCTAAAAATGAAAACTCTTACATATGTTAAAATACTTCCCTGAAAATATTTTACATTTACTTATTTTTCTGAAGTAAAAATTATTAAAGATTGAATGTCTCTCTACTGCCTGCTATTAAAACACACATATACACACAGCCTTCACCTTCATGTCTACAAAAGTGCCAAAATTATCTGCTTGTATCATTAGCTAATTTTTCCGTCAGTAACAATAAGGATTTTTTCTTTATTATTTGAAACAACATTGACAATGTTGAATTAGTTGTGTATTTAATACCAGTGTATGCATACTAAAACATACCAAACAGGTTCAAGAACCCTAGTATTATTGTAAACAACAGCAAAAAGCTAATGCTTAATTTTTTTTACAAATGTGAACAAATTGAGGCCTCAACTTTGAATCAATACTTGCTAGCACAGACCAAAAGAACCCTGCTGACTTTAACCCTATTGACTTCACAGAAATATACATTGCTACTTTTAAAGTATTCTGCACAGGCACAGGAACTCATGCAAACAACATTCAATGGCTGATCTAACAGAATTACTGAGTGGGAGAAGCATGACTATCTTCACACATTACTGATGTATTAGAGCTATTTCCTTGTTAAAAAGCCATTTTCGCACTTTTTCTACATTTTCTAATCCCCAAAGATACACCGTTTCCTTATTTTCTCAATATTTATGAGTTCTGGCCAAATTTTGCTTTAAGGTAATATGCCCACACACATTTGTCATAAACACGAAACCCTAAGCGTTACTGTTAGGAAATATTTTGCTTATTGGTCCCATGGCCACTGTGAAGTTCTGCTATTCCAGTTTTGATGATTCAGCAATAATTCATCAGTAAAAATTACCGACAATCTGACATACCAAGAATAGACTCAAACTACATATGAGTTTGACCCAATTTTTTTCCACTCCAATTAATTTTAAGGAGCTTACTAAACCAGATTTATCTTCTGATTTTTCTAGTTTTGACTAGAAAACATTTAGTATGCTGTCTAAATAAATGACAAAGAAGAAAATGTCAAGTTAAATCTAATCTGCCAACAGAAGCTTTTTAATCAATCAAGTTTTACTTACATGGAATTTTGTTCAGTTCATTCATGAACTTCTCTTTTAACTTAGAAAATGCATCTTCTTTTCCTCCCCCTCCTCCGGGACTGGCTGGCTCGGTGACATTACTCGCAGGGGCTGCTGCTACTGTGGTAGCTGGCGGTGCTGCCAGGGCCTCGTGATGACTTTCACTCACCATTTTAACCCCTGGGTAAGCTGTAGGAATAAAAAAAACACAACAAAAACCCCAAAAGATAATGTTTAAATCATTGAAATGGATCTCTCATCAATAAAAGACTAAATAGGCAGAATAGCACTTGGTGCTCATGCTTACTGGGCAAATACAACTGCATCAGCATATTGCTTCATGTTCTTCATCAAATATTTATTAGATAAGAGAGAAAAGTCTTTTGCAGGGTTAATTTCAGCCAGAATAATTTTATTGCTTAGTGTTCTTCTCCAACGGTGTTGCATTTTGAACTGCTGAATTTGAAACCTCAAAATTCCTGTAAAACTCTCATGTAGATTTACGGTTTGCTCTTCAATTGTGAAAGCATAAGCAAGTTGGGTAATAACTGCTCCCTATGTGCAAATTTCACAGTGTATTTACAGAATTATTTTTCCATGAGAGTTACAGAGGTGTGGGTCATAGCCAAAGTTTCTATATAAAATAAATGAAGTGAAAAGGATATAATAAAAACACTTCAAGATTTCCTGTCAAAGTTTCCTATTTAAGCAAGTTGTATATTAAACAGAAATTGATTTGCATCCATTTTTATCTTCACTTTTTGAAGGCAATTTTCCTTCCAGTTATTTCGTGTGACATTTGCTACTGACAATATTCTCTTAAATTATTCAGATATCTCATTGGTGTATTCATGAAGCTACGACATCTGTAGGGTACCTAAATGCAGCCATATTGAAACATCTGAGAGGCTGTCACAAACGTAATCCCACATCAGCGTATTTTTAATTTCATGTTGTTTAACGGGCATTTTGCAAAACCTTTACTTGAGCGTATGTTACAAAAGAAAGAATTTTGAGCCAGTGGGGTGAAGGTGAGATGAGAGGCACAAAGCAATTTCAATATCAAAAGAAGGTTGGCTGAAATGTTTATATTGGTTTTGAACACATTGTTCTGATTTTCTGCCACATCCTAAATAACATTGATCTGAATAATCATTCTGTTTTTCTTCAGAAAACCAGAGGGAGAAAGGGTTTGAGAGATAACAAACATTCATTATTGCTCTGAGTGTACAATTGCTCTCAGCCCCAAAAGACATTTGGCCTTTGACCTTCTGCTGAGAAATTTAAACATCACCACAGGAAAAGAAGGAAACACATCAAAATTAAAGGGGCATAAGAGCATCCGACTGCATGCAATACGATGAATTATGAGCTTTCCTGCCTTACGTGACTGCTTTCATGGATGTTGCTGAGAGTGCTCAAATCACTAAATCAAGATGAGGATTGGCTTTTCGTCCTTCAACTTTACTTCTACGAGCCTGCAGTCATGAAGACCTGCAGGTGCAGACCTGACTGCAGGCAGAACGAACCTTTTGAAATCACCCTCATCAGTCCTGTCATTAAACAGGGGTTTGCACACAAGCGTAGTCCGGAATAGAAGCCATTCTCCAATACTGTCATCTGATGAAAAAGATTTTAACTAAATAGGGGGTTGGCCTTGTCCTGAAGAAGCAATTTGGTGGATATTTTGCAGCAATTTTATTGATGCAGCACTGAATGAAGCAGTATTCCCTGCCTGCCCATCGCTTCTGCCTTTGCCCTCGCATTCTCTAGCCTAATATAAAATCATGTTGATGTTGACACAGAATATGTATATGATACAGCTCTGTAAATATTTCATAAGCATGCAGTCTTATCTATTTGCTTGTAACAACATGGGAGCAGTTCACTATCTAAAGCAGACCGAAATCGATGGAAAGATTCCAGTTAACATCCATGAACTTTGGCTCAAGTCCGATGTCTGCGAAGATTTCCCCACTTGCCTCCCAAAATAACAATCGGGAAAAACATGTAGTGCATAATTTGTGTAGTATGAAAGAACATGCCAGCTATTCCAGACTAGAAGACTTTTTCCATATGCTCTGATGAATGCCAAATCCTATGAAGCAAAACATGCAGAGCCATCAGCTGTAAACATTAGTGCTGTTTTATATTATAGCATTTTGTCAATGAATGTCAGTTAAATCAGAAGAAAAGTTGTATGATATATCATGATTACATCAAAATTAAATTGCGTAATTATAATATATTGCTTAATTATTTCAGGCCTGGCAGTTGACTATTTTGTTTTGTAATGGAAGACACAATTTGCAGTGATGACTTTCAGCTAATTAAAAATTAAGGCAAATGCAATTTATTTGCTTCCAGTTTTGGAGCTATATTTTGAAAATATATTAGGAGAACAAATTTGAAGCGTTACACTTTCATTTATTTAAAAGAAGGAAAAAAAAACCAAAACAGAGTATTCCTCTGATCTCCAGGAACAATCCTCGGTAGAGTCCTAGTGCAGTTAGAGGTCACTACATCTAATGAGGCATGCACAAACGCGTTTGAGAGTTGCTACAGAGCCTTCGACCTTTACAGGCCAATGACACTGTCCTGATAATTTAAATAGGTGTGCAGGGGCTGAAAAAGAATCTTGTCTCAGAAAAAGCTTTCTGCAGTAAAGAATTTTCTGAAGAGCACATGCCCACTAGCCTATAGAGATAACATCTGATGGCTCCTATTATTGTAATGCTGCAGCTTTCCACAACAATGGTATAAACACTGTGGTATTATTAGAGACTGCAGAGTACTGGATAATTAGATTTAAATTGGCCTTTTACAAAAAAAGGGGTTACTTTAATGCTGCAGTGCATCGCTGAAGGTAAAGATCTACAAAATACTAGCAGATTATCTGCCATTTATGAAATGGCACTTGCAAGAAAAAATTTCTTATAGGTTAAAAAATGAAGTGTCATAGAATTCAATTATGATTTCCAGTTCAGTGTTCACTACAATGATTATAGTGCTAGGTATGAAACATTACATGTTGCATGTGCAACATGCAGTCATAAATAAGAGTACATTTGTAGTCATAAATAAAAGCATTTACATGCTTCTATAAAACACACCATAGACTGTATTCCCTGAGCGTGCCGATTCTTTGGTATATCACTGCCCATCCATACTAGTGCCATATAATCATTATAAGACAGATGTAAAACAAAACAACGAACAAATATGTGGAATGCTTCAAAGTAATGCTTGTCGTCTCTATACAGAAGTAGTCGAGTATTGACTGAAAATCCAGAGACGATCATTTGAACCCTTGAGGAACCTTACTGTTCCCTATGCAAGAAAAATTCTGACAAAAATTAATATCAGCTCAAACTTCTACATAATTTCGACATAATTTCCTCTGAAAAGGAAGCATCTGAATAATAAGCAAATGCACTCTGGAGATTCACAAGAAGCAAGACATTTCCTTATGGAGGTACAAAGTGTCGGCTGACTGCCTTAGTGTGCCGATGTGGATCCTGATGGTGAGAGCCCCGTTGGAATGCACCTCTTAGGAGAGTAGTAAATTAGCAACTACTCTTAAGAGAGGAGTAAAGAAGAGGAGTAAGACTTCAGACGTGGCTGATTACGGAGCATGGAGTAGCCTCTGGAACTCCGAAAGAGGAAAGAATGTGTTCCAGGGGCAACAGCCTGTCTTTGCAAACATTCAGGCATATCCAAAGTGAGGTGTGGGGGGACTAATCCCATGGGAAAATTTTACTTGTTTTAAATTGTTTTTGAAAAATAAACTGAATAGTTTATAGAAAATAGAATAGAAAATTAATGAGAGAGATGTGGGATGTTCACAGTGATTCACATGAAAGGAGGATTTTCAGGATTTGGAATGAGAGCAAAACTCAGAGTGGTGTATCATCTTCTGGCAAATCACGGGGAGATTTGTGGTGGAATTACCAAAAAGAACCCCAAAACCCCCAAAAAAGAAAAAAAGAGAAAAAAAAGGGGAAAAAGGCCCAATGGGCAACAAAGCAAATTTGTATGGTTTCTGTGTGGTTAACTTACAGCAGGTACACCATAGCAGCTGCTGAAGGACTTAGTGAATACTTAATCCCATGGAAATAAAATTGGTGACATTGCTTCTGCATGGTGGATTTCAAACAATTTAATTTTGCTCATTCCTCCTCTCATCTGCTGAATACAAACTGGGTGGAGTGAGACAGCGAATAGGTCAAACATCCCATGCTGACCAAATCATTCCCTCCCAATGAGAAATTTTCTGGAAAGTGTCCTTCTACCTTGCTGGCTCTCAAATATTTCTGCCATACTAAAAATTAAAATCAATGAATTGATTAAAAACATAGAAATATAGTGTTACTATGAGCAATAGTATAAGTTTTCAGAAGTTATTTGTCACCATTCTTTCAATGATTAATGCTGTAACTGTAGTAGAGCTGGTCACTGCACCTCAATAAGCATGCGAAGTAGTAAATTGGGATCTGTATCGTTAAATGGTATTTCCTGGACAGCTTATCTTTTCAGCATCCCAAACATGTTCACCTCAGCAGTTACATCCAGCATGGAATGTAATCACAAAACTTATCCAAGAAAGAAAAAAAATCACATGTTGACATCAGTTTTGTCCCTCTGTCATTTTTGTTTACAGCTCCTGTGCACTGGAAGAGAAAGAAACTATGAGCTTTCAGTGCTATGGTGTCCAGGGTAAGTATGCAGTGTTACCAGAGAATGGCTTCACACCACATTGAAAATTTACCCTATTCCATTAGACTGTTTTTAATGAAATTAATTCACCATTAAGAAGATGGGAACATTACCAGAATGTCTAAAGATATCTACAATAAACGATTTCTTCTTAGATTTAACTATTCTGGGATGTTAATAATATATTTTTTACTCATTCATCTTCCTATTAATGAAGTACGCTATCTTTCTAGCTTCAGTAATGGACATTTATTTTAAAAGACAAGCTCAGAAAAGAGACTTTCTTGGCTTTATAAAAAGATGGGTCTGTAACTACATTTTCAGAAGAAAGGAAGGTCACAGTAAAGATGTCATATCAAAACAGCTTTTCACCACTACCACAAAGGCTTACAATGCAATTCAGATTTAGTACTGCTTTAGAGAAGGTACATGAAAGGCCCACCATTTCAGGGGGAAAAAAGTTATCATGAAGAACCTTGGTGGGGGAATTCAGGTGTCCTGTCTGTGCTCCTACCGATGCACGAGAAATGTCTGAGCAAACCCCCACAGAAGCACCCCTGTACCTCTTCAGTGGAGGAGAGACATTTCTCCTGCTGCCATACGTAAAACGTCAAATCAGTTGATGCTTTCTAGATGCCAGCTGTACATTAGCTCTTTAAAACTGTTTTCCAATGCTTGCTACTAATACCACATCAATAGTTTCATTGGCTTGACAGAACGAACAAGATAAAGCCCCTAAATCTCTCCCCAAAAGCCCATGGCTACTTTATTGCTCAGTTTTAGAAATGACTGTGCCAGTGTGTCCTGCCATAGGAGTATCACTGGTCCTGGAGAAGGATGGAGGAACACGTTGTTGTAGTTAAGAAGAGGACCAAGAGATGGTGAGTCAGCAGGGATAAGGACCCCACATACAGGGAGGGGGGCACGTCTGAGCCCAAGTTTAAGCAAGTGTGGGGGTAGGAAAGGAGTCACATACCAAGTCAGGCAGAAGTACTGCAATTCCAAGGTAGCAGAGAGGAGAGCTTGGCAGAAATATTTTTTGACAGTTAGTGAAAACTACTAGTTTTGGGAGCCGACAGCTACTTACATTGAGTTATCTACAGCACAGTCCTGAACCAGGTAACAAATATTCCCATTATTAGACATGAGCTCAGTATCAGCCTCCAGAATTTGCTTAAAATAGGAACAAATATTTTTAGAAAAACAGCTGAAAGAAACTAACTTGATGGCCAAATCCAAAATAATCTTTTTTTTTTTTTTTTTTTTTTTTTTTAGTAGGTTCAAACATGTTTTGCTTCTCTCCTGAGACATCCATTTAGTTCCTGTTTCAAGTGCTTCTGGCAGTGTAGCTATCCAGAAGTTTTGTGTACATAGATACGAATTTCAGCTGAGTCCTTCTCCAGTAGTCAGACAAAACAACAGTAATAAGCATCTGGGAAGTCATGACAAAATGAAATATTGTAAGATTTCCAGTCTAATATTCACACTGAAAACCTATTATCTGAGTATGAGTTATATCCAAGTAATACCCAAATCTTTGTGTACTCTTAACCTATTTCACTTCTTTAATTCACTGTATATCTAATAAACGCAAATATATGTAGAATAAGCAAAGAATAGTTCACAGTTCTCTGTCACGATAAACACATTTTATTTAATTGAAATCATTACAGCATATGGTTTAATCTCTAAGCATGTTTCAAAGCTAACCATATAATGTCACAGAAAACTACCTGCCCAGTGGACAGTAAACCATTTGAATATTTTGGGAGGGATATGGACACTGTGAACATTGGAGAAAGATGAATTCCTCAGTACATGGCACAATCTACATGTTTCTCTTTCAGCTTCCTGGTCACCCATTATTAAATGTGGCGGAACTGTTCAACATACAGGGCTCTGAAATATCTTATGCTGCAGAGTCTGTGCAAGAGAAACTTTGGCTCGCATTTTCAGAAAGAACCTCAGTCTGATATGTAATCTATGAACAGCTAATCACTGTATATTTTGCAGTACCAAGCTATGCAAAATGATATTTTCAGACTCACTCCTTAAGCTGTGATAAGACTGCTGTTAATTTAAATGAGAACAGTGAAGCCAACACTATTTTCTTTCCAGCTAAAAGCCATAATTTTTTGACTGCACTTCAAACTTCCACTTCTGCAATGCAGAAGAGCACACGGGAGCCAGAGGAGTCACAGCAGCTTATAGAGAAACATAAAAATCAAGAGCAAGGAGCATTGCAGCAAGTCAAGAGTGGTGAGTCCCTTGCATAGATTCGCTATATAAATGCCTGTTTTCCTGACCATGTTCTGAAACTCTTCTTTTCCCCTAAGTATATGATATTTCTTAGTCATGTATTTCTTTTGATTTTTAGAGGTAATGGGGCTAGAGACAGCCCTGTCTCTCTGGATGTTGACACTGTTGTCATGTTTCAGTAGCAGTGAGGTTACCAAACCTGTCGAAGCATCAGAATATGTATAATTTAACCCCTCTGTCTTCCTCTACTGATGCAAATGCTGCTTCAAAATGACCGAAGTCCTTGATAATAGCTAGTTATGAATAGGAATAAAGGAAAGAAAGAAACTACAGTAATTTCCTCCCACATGATCATTCTGTCATCTTTCACGCTTGCATCTTGTTTCCTGAAGCTGTAATCTGCATTTCTACTCCCCTGGTATTTACTTCCAGACTTCCTTTATACAGCAGTGTAAGACAAAAGAATTCATATAAAAATTAGTGTTCAACTGCATTTAAGCATGAAATTCTAATATAGTCCACAGAGAATTCTTGCTGTTCCAAAATCATTTTAGAGTAATCCTACAAATAATGAAGCCCTTTATATCAATAAATTCCTTGTTGTCTACATTGCATAAAATCAATTTATATTCACATATTTGGCTCCTGTCCAATCAATGGCTCTAATAAAGCCTATAAACTAGGAAAGTGCCATAGAGATTAACTATGACATGGTAAAATTCATAAGGAACAACACAACAGACATTGTAAAATAATACGGAGAAACGCTATTAATATTCTTCTTTTGGTATCTGTAGGTCATAGCTCTAAATTCACTATTTCCCCTTTGAATTTTCCTTCTATTGAGGTTTCCTATGTGTCCCAATTTCTGCACTCAGTAACCACGGGGTTAGTAAAATTAATTAGGAACAAGCAGGATGGTACATGCACTAAGAACCCAAATATGGGGAGCTGAGATGTGCAATTCAGTGCTACCTCACAGAGTAGTGAAGTCTTGGACTCAGGTTGTGAAATAATCGGCACCTCAGAGTGTGATTCTACTCTGACAAATGACTATATAAAAAGGGCACCTCCTTTCTGAAAAAGATCTGCTCCCTATGTATATCCAGTCATATATGCTGAATTTAATGAGTACCACATTCCAACTCCACCACTGAGTGTTTTTTCCCGTGATATCTGCAGTATCAAAAAGCTAAGAGAAGAAGGAGAACACAGTAAGATTGTATTCCTCCTCTGCATCATGAATGCAATTATAAACTAAATTTCAAAGACCAGTTGATTATATCTTTGAGAACCGACTGCAGATTACACAGTTACAGCTGAAGGCATGGGATTATATCCTTGCAGCCAAGCACATGAAATTTGGGCTGCATTACTTGGTGGTAGGTGGGAGAAGGAAACAGCTCAGCTAGTTTTTCAGATCCTACGATAAAATTACATGGCTGGCATTTAGAAAAATATAAACAGTTGGTATTTGGCATTAAAGCTTTAAGATGTGTCACCCAAGTGTACTAATGGGAAAAATGCTCACATGTGAGTGAATTTTGTAGATCAAGCTTTGCAAATTCAGTGCGATAAAAGATTCAGACTTTTCAGGTAGATGCATTCTAGTTTTAAAAGATCTCAGTAGTTTACCACACAGATATCAATCAATCAGATACATGTAAAGTACCTGTTTGTACACAAATATATCTCTCTGTATATATACATCATAGGCATACATCATCTTCCCATATGTGCATTAATGATATGCTACTATGCTTGCTGTAAGGTGACTAACCAAGTATTATGATTTCACTGTCAATAAAGCAAACAATGACAGTTTGAGTCCAAGAATTTTCTTGTAAACAGATGGTGGGTTTGTGGGGAAATACACTATTTTCATAAATTGTGATGTTGATTAAAAGGTTTTTCAGGGTTTTCTTCAGCCATATCATATCAGCACTGAAATCAGGAACAATGCTGCAAAACCATGAACGTAAGCTGATTGACTGTGACAGGTTCTGTTAATTGCAGCTACATGAAAATTACTGTTTCATGAATGTCACCGGTCCAGGAAAGAAGAGCATGGGGGCGCAGGAAGCATCTGCATTTAGATATGTTTTGTAAGTTAAAAATAAAAATTAAAAAAAAAAAAGTTATTTGATATTTATGGTTAATTACTGTACTTACACTTTGAAGGCAATCTTATCAGCACATGTAAGAAAAATAGTGGAAATTGGAACTAATTGTCCCATAATGACTGCTACTTTTTCCTCCTGTTGAGAATGATATGCCCTCGTCCAATAGCTTTCCGTGCACAGCAGGGGAGAAAATTATCCATCAATTACATGACAATTAATTCCTAACTTGTAACATTTTTCTACTGAAAAGAAAATAAAAGATCCTAATTTGAGATTAATAATCATGCATTCCCTACAGTGTTTTGGAAAGCCATCTTTTTAAAAGATGCCCTTATACATATCTGAAATTATTTTAACAACTGATAACCGTAAACTGAGGCAGTTTATAAAGTATTATTATAAGCACTGCTTTCTGCTGTTAGTACAACTATTTCTTGTTCTACAATTATTTCTGTAGATGAACAATTTAGCAAGGATCCCATTCACAAGAATGTTGTATCCAACTCACACATGAGGTCCCTTCCAACCCAAACTATTCTATGATTCTATGAGCAACACTAGAGAAAACAACTTCAGAGTAAAGATGAGGAAGTAACAAAACAAAAGGAAAAAAGAAAACTACTTGGATACTTTTTGTTTAAATAAAATTAAGGCCTGAATGGTAATTTAGGGTTTTTCATAAATTTAGAACTTTCAGGTTTTTTGCACATGGAAATGCTTGGTGTGGCCACGTTCCCATCTCTTCTCTAGACCAGAGAAAGCTCACATGAAGTAGCTTTGAATTCCTTTGGATAGATGACAGACCTTAGCCTAAGATTACCTTCATTGAGTGAGTTCTCCCATCACAGAGTTTTGTATACAGGTTGCTGCCTCCATTCATTTGTGCTTCTCTGAAAGAGAAGAGTCATGCTGTTGAGCTTTTGAAAAAAAGGACTTGCATGCCCACCTTCAGGAGAGGACACAAACATCACCTTGAAGGTGCTGGAGACAGTTCAGAGGAGGAGTGGGATTTATGAGTCACTCCTGTTTTTAGCATACCCTGCTGATTAGGCAGCTTCTCACTCAGCATGCTGGCTGTTGAGCAACCCATTTTGAGGTACTCACATCTTCCGGATATTATACGGGAAGCTTGCTCTAAAGCTATGATACAGCCCAAGGTTGTAGAGAGTAGGGGTATTTATATGCACAGCACCAGGGATCCTCTAATCAAATCCACAACCTGCATTTGCTCTGCATGTATAAATAGGATGACAAAAGCAGTCTGGTGTCTCCGTCTGATGGTATGACCCTTATGGGTCATGAATATTCCCCACTCCCACCTGGAAGTTCAGCACAGCTTTGAAAGAAACTTGGTGGACTGAAGCCAACTGAGATGCCTAGGCTGAATTCCGAAAGCAGTCCTCCTAAGTGCATCATCTAGGATGGCAGGTAAAGCCCCAGAGCATCATGCCCTTTAGACCGAGGGATGGATCTACCCTAAATTTGGACAACAGTCTGCAGTAGCATTCTGACTGAGGCAGTGATTGATAGACCATTCTGCCTCATTAGCCACTTACTGCTGCAGGAGGGCAACTAAGGTTAGCGCTATTGCCAAAACAACCTGGGGAGATAGAAATCCTACTTAATAGGCATGGCTGATATATTGCCGTTGCTGGCTTTCCCTATTTCGTTCTGAGAGCTTCTTTCTTCTGCCCAGTACAGTGCTCTTTGTTTTAAACCATTGACTCAGTGCTTGTTGGGGGGAAAGTGCTGTACGTCAAAAGCCTGTAAGTAGGATAATTCAGTTTTTCAAGTTTGTGGATGGAAACTTGAGCAAATTTTACTTAACCTACTGGTAATTAAACTGAGACCACTCTGAACACCTCATTGGTTACAAGATGGTTACAGGAATGTTGTTTTTTTAGCCCAGTGCAGCAGGTACTGCTATTGCAGTTAGATCTCTAGCAGCTAAACACCTTAGAGCACATTGTCACATACCCTAAGTTTTCCTGTACATTTAGCTGATTGAGATAATTGTCCAACTGGGACACCAGAAGAAGGGCTGCTTGTACACTAAGTGCTATACAGTTAATATTCATGAAGAGAAACAACAGTTTTAAGTGAGCAAATGAACATGAGAGAACCTAAGAGTTCTACTTTGCATAGACATTGATATAATTTAAAGAAATCTGTTCTGTTTCAGATCTTATTTTCTTTGATGATCATGTTGTCTGATTGAATGCTTCAATGTGATAATGCTTTTTTTGTTTGTTCAGTTTTCTTTTTTCTACCCTATTTTGTTTATTGCAAAGCTCTATATACAGCTATGGCATTATAACCATTTATTGGTCTCAAACCCTAACCTATAACCATGATCCATTAAAAATTAAACCAACTGATCATATGTGCATAGGAAAATAAGATTATCTGTTGTCACAGAGCACAGAAGAAAGACAAGTAGTTATGCATTCAGTTCCCACTTTTTTAGGTCACCATAGCTGGTGTACAGCTATGCATCTTTATCGAACTTTTAGATGAAAACAGTATCTTTTTTACTATTATGTGAAATATGGCCTGCTAGGCACTGTGTGGCATAGCAGACTTGCAGTTGGGGAGCTTCAGCACTAACGATACACATCCTCCAAGGTCGTGTGCTACCACTGCTTGGCTGGTGAACTTGGCCAACAAGGAGGATGACATAAGGCAGAGGTTCAAGCTCTCTGCTGCTCCGTGTGCTCAAGAGGAGGAAGTGGCCAGGGCAGACAAGTGATAATTTCAACTTCATTTCCAGCCTCTGGTAGCTGTTTTTTGCCCTCTGCAATCTGTAAATCAAAGTGTATTGCTCTGGAAAAGGATGAGGATACTAAGCCAAAACAGAAGCAGGATGTAGGGAGGCTAGCAGGACCTTTAAGACCTTTTCAGTACATGTGTTTCTGCTTTGTGGCATGGGCATTTTGTCTTCATGAAAGCATATAAACACAGGACTGGAATAATATAATGCCAGCACTACTTGCAAGAGCTTGGTCCTCTCTAATGAATGTAGCACTAATTATTAAAGAAATCCTTGGCTTCCTCTAAAAAATTTGCAGCCAAGAGCTTTCCAGAGATTATACCTACATTATAAAAAGGGAGCACAAAAGGATTCAAGATGATTGATGAAATTGTTTGCTTTCTCTTTAGAAGAGAGTAATAAATAAGTTAGCATTTCAAAGTTCTGAGAAGAGAGAAGATATTTGAGAGAAAGCACACGGATGCATTGTTCTGTAGCACGGGCATTTGATGAGCTCCAGAAATCTCTTTGGAAGAGAAAAGATGTATTATAGTGTGTGAAAAGAAGAAATCTTCAGTATCAGGCTGTTATCTAGTTGCTAAGGGCTGGTTCTTGATGAAAACAGAACAGAATAGAATGGATAGTTTAAGCACTGTGAGGTAAAAGCAGAAAATTGGACTTAGAGCACAAGGGACATTCACAATGGAATGAAAGTGGATGCAGTAAAATGTTAAGAATGTGACAAGAAAAAGATTATCATAAATATGAAGAGACGAAAGTCAAAGTTTTGCCTTCACTTCAATAAAGCCCTTGGAGAGAAAAAAAGGGGAATTAGCCCTGCTGGAATGTACATTAGCAAAGAGAAAGAAAGATGAAAAGAATACCCCTTCAAGGTCATTTTAAACCAAGCAGCAACTATGAAACCTTTAATTATAAGTCTGTAATTCTTGTTTGTTTATTATTAATGGCCAGCAAAAAAGACATAAAAGCTTGCAACAACATAGTTTTGAACTTCATTCTTTCCATATTTTTGCTGCCAAAAAACAAATAGGATAATTTAAAATTGTTTAAACCTAGACAAAAAAGACTTTTTCTGTAAATGGAAAAGTGTATTATCTAATTCTTTTAACACATACTAAATAGCACTTTTTTCTTGTCTTCTACCCTTTACAAAACCAACAGTTTTAAGTTCACAGAGCACCTAAAGAACAAAAAGCCAAGGCATCTCCTCGGAAGTTAGGAACAAGTGCAGCTTCCTTGTCCTACAAACATGCAGTCCAGCTTTCCTTGAAGGGGAAAGCTCCTGGCTCCAAACCTGAAGCCAGGTTGAGAAGTAAGTCCCCACCGAAAATCCCTTCCTATCAAAACCTGGGCTACTGTGGCATCTGTGTTTCAGCCATTATCAGCTGTCACAGTAGGAGAGAGAAGCAGCAGTTATGGCAACGAGTGATATTTGTTTTTAATCCACGAGCACAAGCACGGACTAGAATTTTCATCACCTTTCCAACCATTTGAAAACAATAATTGTTAGCTCTGTTAAATACCTTCTCTTTCTAAACCACTACTCTCCAAATGCAAATTATAGTCACAGCTGCAAAGGAAATCAACTGCCAAAATACACCATTGGGAGAGAAGAAAATATAGTGGCAGCTGGCTGTCTCCAAAGAGGGAGAGTGCCATCTCTCTGAAACGCTGTCGGCTCTTGTAGAAGAAATGCTAAAGAGCAAAGAACTGCAATATCAGCCAGCCACTGGCTGACAGTGGATGTTGCTAATGGGAACAAACTGGATGCTGTAACTTTAGCAGAAGAAGGAAAGGATCAGGAGGACTGAAGCACTGAGATGCCTTTGCCTGCACACAAGGTGAAACTTTAGTCAGAATTGTGTAGTATAAAGACGCTTTTTTGGTTAGTTTGGATTCAACAAGTATTCTTTACCTCTCTCACTCAAACATTTCTTATTCTTTGTGTTGCAGATTCCTCACTAAAGCTCGGTGATTGCTTCACTGGCTATTTGTTTATCCCACATTCCAGTCCCATGAGTCTATCATTAGCAGGGGACAGTTCAAGGAACAAAACTCAGGGAGGTGATGTAGCCCTTTAGTGCAACTTCACCAACCAAGCTGTGATGGCATAACATTTCAAGAAATGCATGTTGCCTATGACATGGGAATAGCTCAACACAGCAGCTTTTTCTGCTGACAGAGTGGACTGGATTCAAAGTTGGGACCTATGATGTGAGACACCGCAGCTGACAAGAACAGCCCTACAGCATTAAGTCCTCTGGTCAGAGCTCACTTCAGAGGGAACTAACCTGTGGCTGTGCCGCAAGAACACTGAAGTTCTCTCAAACTCTCAAAAGATACCCTGAGGCCTTTATTTTTCTACTTTTTCATCTAGCATAACAAGAACCATAACAAGATCATTACCTATTTGACTTGGTTATTTGCAATGCTTGAATCAAGAACTTTTAGATTTACAGCACAGCCACTTTCCAGCTCAGTTTAGTATTAGCAGCAGTAGTTTCTGAGTCTAGTCTACACGGGAGGAGAACAGCACACATTTTGCCTTGTTACAAAACCAGTTGTGAGACAGCAGGGAAATAATGGATACTGGGGTCTTAGGTATCTATATTCTGCTTACCAAAGGAGACTATTGCCTAGCATTTAGAGCAGTGGTTAGAAACATGACAGTTAGGTACATTTATTTATCTATGTAATTCTTTCTGACAGGCAAAGGTGGTACAGTAGGTGAAGTCTGCTTCTTTCTGTTGAAGCCTAGTCACACTTCTTGTGACAAGCCATCCTGTGACAAAATGGGCAAGTGATACCTGCTGTGAAATGAGAATCTGGTCAATAATAAAGGTTGTGAATTATGCTGAAATATAGGTACTAGCCTAAAAGGCATTTAGGGCTGCATTTACACCTGACATCTACATGTGTAGCCTCAGTGGAAGCCATGACATGCTGTAGCAGACCTTCAGTTTGGATAATCAGAAGCAGCACCCTGGGGTGCACTGCAGTAGCATCTACGTGCAGATGAGGTTAGACACAAACACTCTCCTTGCCATCACCCGATATCCCAGCACAACCCGCATTAACGTCTGTTTCTTTTTAAATAAACTACTTGTACCTTTTTTAAAGGCTAAGTTTCTTCTTCTACTTATTTGGTGTTTTTAGCCTCGCCTCTTCCCTTTGCTCATGGCTGTCATTTCGCTCCCCTTTTCCTTATCCTGGTGTGTGACTCATGCTACCCCAAGAATGACATTTCTCTGCTTTATTAACCATCTTCAGCCTATCTCTTTAGATCCCTCCTACAGACATTCTCTCTCCTGTTCTCTATTCTTCCCCTCTATCTTACTTCAGTCTCTGTGTAATACTAATAAGAGATTTTCAGAAGCAGAAAGTGAAATTTAGACAGTTAGCTATCATTCATGCCTTTGAAAAATCTCCTCCTACACCTTCATAATTCTCTTGCTATGCAGCAAAACCCTTTCTTACTTTTAACTCCCCTTCCTCTCATCAGCTGTCCCTTCCTTCCTCTGTTCTCTTTATTTGGTTTTGCTTATCTAACTGAGGCCATAGCTATGCCAGCAGATCTCTGCAGTGCAGACATGTCAGCAAAACTTCTAAGGTATGCCGTTATCCTAATAGAAACAGCTTTTGTCAGCCTGCATTACCCAATTTCAGAAGACAGTGTAACTTCACCAGCAAACATGCCTCCTCTTCAGCACTCGTTCTACCTACACATGCGGGAATGGGTTACAGCAGACAAGACTTCAGACAGTCCTTGATGCAGAGACTGTCCTTTTAGAACAAACAAAAAAAGCAACAAAGAATGTTAAGTACAGTGCAAAATAAATATTTGATAGAATGCATTTATAGATCCTGATACTCTGTATCTATCTAATGGGCTAAAGAAGCGGAT
>NW_008825108.1:2719996-2731391 GCF_000699105.1 Pygoscelis adeliae
TGCTCAACACTTCAGCAGAAGCAAATACATCTATTCATTTAGCATAGCTGGAGTGAATAATAACCAATTCTTTTCAGCTCTTTTTTTCATAAGTCACAACTGTTTAGGAGTGATGGAAATTGTAATTTAAAATGGCTGTCTCGTTAGAACACGGGACTGTTGAAAGATTTGTGCAAGAAAATTCATTATAATCGCATAGAAAACAAAGGACTGTTTTTTAGCAAACCTGTTCATCTCATTGTGTACCGCAGCCTAATGATGCTGTACAGAATTTAATTGGCTATATTTTGAGCCCACTACTTCCACTTGTAATGAAAACTAGTACTGAAAAGGTAAAAGGAAATTGTATGTTGGAAAACTATCAGGAACAATTTTTAACTTTTGTTAATATAAATCTCTGTAAACTCTTTCGGGTTTATATTTTACCAAGTTTCTTTGATTATGTTCTAGGCATACACAACCAAGAACCTCTTTCCTGAGACATGAGAGAGAGGAAAAAAAAGTATTTTGTGTAAACAGAGAGGTATCGGATGTACCCTTTGGGAAGTGAATTGCAATGTGACCTAAACAGTCTTCTCCCACACACTGAATCCTCTCTTCTGAAACTACCTTCACTACCCTTGGAAAGCCACAAAGTCTCATTCTTTTGTGCACTTATCAAACTGTCAGCAGTAAAAGGTTAGGAGTAATTTCCCATGTGGCAGATTACTCCACAACAAGCTGGTTTAAGATTTCTTGCATGTCTATTTGAAGCATCTGATTCTAAATACTGCCAGACATTATATACTATATTGGATGGGTACTAACCTATATTAAACTAGATGGAATATAGGTTTAATCTAGTATAGTAAATCTCCATATTTCTGTATACTCATGAACATGGAACAGCGCTTGGCCGTATTCCAAGATCTACTACATTTCTGTTGCATACTTTACACACAAAGTATGAATCACAGTTAGGCCCTCTAAATATGGAAAAGTAATAGTCATCCAACTCATCTTCATTTAATTATACTAAAATGGCTATAATGCTCAAGAAGCCGAGAAGTTAAACAACCCAATTCACTTCTGATGTTAGAATAACTGCTTCTTCCATCCTATAGTAATGTATTGCATATTGCTTTGAAGTCATTTTAATGGGTACCACCCAGTGCCTGGTATATTCAAGGCTAACCACATGAGGTTTTTTGCATGTTCCTGCCTATCATCCCTTCCTTTAAATGAAAATTTCCATTCTTATCGCCTGGTGTGGAATTTTTTGTTTGTTTGTTTTGCTTTATTTTTATTGAGTAAGGCAGGGATATAAAGCAGAGGAAAAAGGAAGAGTTAATGTTTGAAAATTATCTCTTCACATTAGCCACTCAATAATAACCACAGTTCTTGTTTTGAATGCCTGAAGACCATGTTTTCTGAGCACATCTAAGACTGCAGATTGTAGCAAATTTGTTATGTTTCAGGTAGATCTG
This sequence comes from Pygoscelis adeliae, assembly GCF_000699105.1. NCBI lineage: Eukaryota > Metazoa > Chordata > Aves > Sphenisciformes > Spheniscidae > Pygoscelis > Pygoscelis adeliae. Next base: position 2,721,463 of record NW_008825108.1, read on the forward strand.
ATTGAAATGTTTTACTGTTGAAAGAGAATAAACTATAAGCAGTTAAAAATGGGATTCTTCTTGTATGCAGTAATCACCTTCCTTGTCCTGGGAGGAGCTATGATAACTGTTAGTGAGAACTAAGTAAATACTATAGTTAAGATGCAGATTTTGTAAATGAGCAGAGCTCTGGGCAGGCAAACATTATTTGTTAATGAACTGGCCCAATACAGAGAAGGACAGTTTTGAACCAAGAAAACTTTTTTGGTAAAAAAAGGAAGCAGATTCTGTTTTGACATCTTTGTTCTGCTGCACAGCTTGTAAATTGCACAGCAGTGTTTTTTCAGTGGGTTCAGTTTCTAAGCACAGAAGAGAGACTTTCTCTGGCATACTACGTAATCATTGGAAGCGCAAACTGGTGAATCACTATCAAATGGTGAAGCTTATGAATTCCACAAGCTGTAGGCATTGGACATAGTTCAAAGATCTTACAACCTTCACAAATTTAACAACCTTGGATTTTTCCCTTGAAAACAGGAAAATAAAATATAAGGCTTAAAGGTACCAAGAGTAAGACTAAAAGTGTTAATGTTTGTTTGCAAACATTACCTTTGGGTATGCAGTTCTGACATTTCTATTTGTTCACCTCAAGATGCTTATGTTTCAAAATTTAGAATAATTTCTATTCAGTAATTTTTTGGTTTTATACTGCTAGCTGTAGGTAGCCCATTATTTCAGTTCAATAAACATATAAGCATAATAGGTTTCACAATAGCATCTGTTAATTTTTTTTTTTTTTGAGAAAGCAGACAAAATATTTGTAATACAAAATACTGCAAAATTTAGTAAGCACAGATTAGCAATGGACTGTGGTATTTGATTTACATTTTAAATTCCTAATTAAAGTCATTCATCTGTAAAGACTTTAAATTTGTACATCTCTGAGAGCTGAAAGTTAATAAAAAATTTCCAACTTTATAAAAACTGCTAGTGGATTTTCACCTGCTAAGAAAACAAATATTTCCAGCAAAAGGTAGATAATAATGTCACATTTATTATAAATGTATTAATAAAGCAGTTCAATACTAAAATTTATTTATGCTAGCACATAATCCTTACAGAAATTTCAAATCATGACACTATGTCAAGTTTTGTTTCTGTTTGTGTTTCAGTGAATTCTGATATATAGAACACAGATTATTCCAGGACACTTCACATGTTTAGTGATGCAGCAGGAAAGAAACAATATGCAATCATATTAAAACTATCACAAGCTACAAACTGTAGGCAGCAAAATTGTTATTTTAGCTTATGTTTTGTATTTCCTGTCTCCCAAATGCTTAGAAGACTGCTTGGGATTTATGCAAGATACTTTCGCTCTCTAAAGACACATTAATAGCACCCTTTTTGTTGTCTACATTCTAGTGGTCTCATATTATTTGAATCCCAAAATATCTAATCAGAAATCTTGATTTCTAATTAATCTTTGAAGTTTGGATGCATTTTTCATAAGTTCTAAAAATAAAGAGTTCTGCCTTCTGCAGTGGCATGTCATGCATATGTATGAAGGCACTGTGACAAAATTCCAAGGCATTTTAAGAAATGTAAATGAAAGGGAAAACATAGTAGCAAAATATGATGCAGCATTTTAGTCTTTTACATACGGGATGTCTTTGAATATATCAATATAATTAAGGGCAACCCAGTGACAATGGCAGACAAAACAGGGTCATGCACTGGAGTTACAGACTGGGGACTGTTAGAGGTACAGTCTAAAAGTGAAGTACTCATTTTCTGGAACATAACATCTTATTGGAGTGTGTGGATAAGTTTAAACAATGCTCATCCCAATTACACCAAAAAACAGGTAAAGGGGAAAGAACAAAGCTTCTGCAAACTGCTATTATTGAGAACGACTGATTCATAGAATTGTGCAAGCTCAGGTCACTGTTCCCATGTTAAAAGAACTCAGTCTAATTGTGTCAGATGGGTAAGATCCTACGAATGAGCAAATACTTTTTTTTATTTTTAGAAAAAGTTGTCAATTTTTGTACAGGCTCCAAAATAATTCCAACTGGTAGCACAGAGCACCTCCCACTTATCCATACGAAAACCAAAAAACAACCCTGTGAAAATAGCTCAGAGGACACAAAATGGGTTAAATGGATGCTTTCATAGACAGACTTTTACAAAAAATGCTTCCCAGGAGACCTTTTATAATAGATGATGCATATGTGTGTAAACAAGCATTTTAGAAAAATGCTCTCAAATATTATAAAACCACTAAAAATTCTTCAATTTTTGAAGAATGCAGTCCAAAGTGAAAGTTAGCTGGGACATAAGGCAATTAAACTGAGATTCCAGTACTCGACAGTGTCATATAGTCCTTTTTAGAAATTTTTCAAAATTCTCTTAAATTCAGTTCAGGATGTTTCTCTTCCTATACTTACAGATAGAGTGTTCTTGAATCTCATTGTTCTCATGGTTGGAAAACTTCCTGTAATTTCCAGTCTAAGTTTATTCACAGCCGGAGTTGTCTTTTAGCTTCAATAATATTTTCCCCCTGCCAGTATTTGTATCATCAATATTTTTCAATATTCCTCTTAATCTTCTTTTTGCTAGAGTGAACAAGCTTGTTCTTTTTGTAAAATTCAGGTTATCCAGTCCCCTGGTGATCTTATTAGGTATTTTCCTATTTTTCAGCATTCTCTTCTTAATCTGGACACATCATACTACTTCTAAGAGCATCTGCTGTCATTGCCAAAAGATTGATAGAGAAACAGAGCCTCAGAAGGAAGTAGAGAGTGTGGATGGCACTGAACCTATGATGACACAAGTAGGCCACTACAATTACTGTGAAATGTAGTTTTGCCTTGTGCAGCTGCTACCTATGATCATCTTTATCCTCTCTTCATTATGCACCTACATTTAAGTGCTATTTTAGGCCCTGCTTGCTGAACCCCTTCCCAGTGTCTGCTCCTGGCACCTCAGGAGCCTGGCTTTGTGTAGCGTTTCTAAGGCACTGAAGAGACAGAATAGAAAATAACCATTAAAAGCTGAAGAATAATTTTATTGCCTGAAGCTAAACATTTTTCTGACCTATACATAGCCTTCCCTTTGATGACAGCTTTATTTAAAAAAAAAAAAAAAAAAAAGTAGTCTGTTTAGGTTTGTACGTGGAGATGGATGCATCTGAACAACTGCATGTGAGGGCTGGTAGTATCCAGAAATGGCATTCCCAAATAATGCCTTTTCAGCTGTATCTGCTCTGATTAGGCAGAGAGATTTTTATCCACTGTTCCTTTCCTCCACTGGAGAAGAAAGAAGAGGTACACAAAAATTGAGGTAATATATAGAAAATCAATGAAGACTTGACTAAGTAATGGCTAAGCAGTGGAGCCTAATGCAATATTCCAATATTCAGTGCACCCCACTACAACACAACTTTTTCCACCATCTTCTGTTGTTATGTAATATTTATTAAGAGACTTTGGATAAGAAGATTGTGGAGTGTAGTGATCAAACGCTAGAAAAAGTGAAAGCAGAACTCAACTCTCGTAAGAGAAATAACTAATTAAATAGTAATGGGCATGGAATCAAAAACTTGTGAGGCTATAAATCCCCCAACCCCGTATCTCACAAAGCTCAATATCAACATTTAAAATCAGTGAGCGTTTAGAAGGACTAGTGCTATGTTCCTCTTTGACCTTAATTGATGTTTCAGACTGGCATTTCAGTCTTCTGAAGTCGGCTCCTTCCCCTGACACTGGCAGTACCAACAGGAGAAAGAAAAGTCTGGGCTGAATTAGACACAGTTTTCCTTCTCCTCTTTATAGGTGATGCTACCTCAGGACAGAATTAGCATCTGCCCACTCCCATTCCTCCTACTGCAGAGGGAATTCAGTACTACTGCTGATAGGGAGCAGGCAAATCTGCAGGGAAAACGCTGACCTAAAAATGCCTATGATGGGAAGGAAAAGGAAATCCTGAAAGGGGCAAGTATCAAGGGATAAAACCGAAGGATAAAGCACTTAAAAAATGCTAGAGGTAGTATAATAGTCATGGAAGAAGGTGACAGACAGAGAGGTGTGATTGTTGAGTGCAATTCAGGAGAGAGAACAGAAAAACAAAAGAAGAACAAAGTGAGAGAAAAGATTCTAAGAGAAAAGGTGAAATATGGAAGAGGGGAAAACAATGCAAGAAAAGAATGAGTCACAAGTCCTAAGAAAGGTCACAAGAAGGAAAGTAGAAAGTGCAAGGAATTAATAAATAAAAATTACCCAACGCTGAGGCTCTCTCATGTGGTCTATGTATTTTAGTCACCATCCTTAGAATACATTCTACAGATCTTTCAATTTTAAAAGTGTGAAGACTTGTTTTGATCCCTCCTATTGCACAATATGAATATTGAATATGCTGGCTTACATATTTAAATAGTGGAAGAATGAGAAAGAGAAATCATCATTTATTTTTACTTTTTGCCATCTTCTGGCAAAGGTACAAACCTTTGGACTTGGCACCTTGAAACTGTGTGAAGTCACTGCGTGCACCGCAGTGTGGCCTCTCAGTGAGCACCTTTCCCCTCCCCAGGGTGCCGGGAGGCAGATTTCCTCCTGGAAAAGAAACTGGGCCAGGGAGGAGGGAGAGACGAGGAGAAGGCATGCTCCTTGCTGTCTAATGCCCTGTACGAGGTGTCTACATGAGGCATTCAAAAGACAGCAATGGATTCCTCCAGGGGCTCCTTTGAATCTTCCAGAGATGGAGCATCTCACCCGCACAAGGCAGGTGCGGGACAACCAGGGCATCAGGCCCAGCCAGCACGGGCTTATGGAAGGCAGGTCCTGCTTGACCAACCTGATCTCCTTCAGTCACCATCCCTGGAAGTATTTAAAAGACGGGTAGATGAGGCGCTTAGGGACATGGTTTAGTGGGCATGGTGGTGTTGGGTTGATGGTTGGACTCGATGATCTTGGAGGTCTCTTCCAACCTTAATGATTCTATGATTCTATGATTTCCATTGACTGACAGACTATTAGGCAGGGTGAACAGTCTTCCACAAGCCCGGGTAAGGAGCCTTGTCTCCCTCTGACTCCTTTTTCTTGCATGCAGCTATATAGACTTAGGAGTGAGGTGATCACAGGCACCCCAGCAATGGACTGACTTCAAGAAATTTCAGTTCCAGCACTAACACCTGGTTCTTAGGGAGCAATATTACTTAGAAAGATAAACAAGGGTAACACAGATCACTTTCCACAGATCACTAAGAAATCACAGTAGGCAGCCAGCAAGAACGCAGGATTCAGTAGTGCCGCGTGGTGACACTGAGGGTAAGGTGCTCAAGCCCGCAGCGGTCTCCGGGGTTCTCACCTCGGTCTGCCATGGTCGGCTCACGGTCTCTAAACAAAACCCATCCTCTCACTGTCTCCCCAGTTTGCATGGTCACCTGAAGTGACTACAGGAGGCAGGTTTTGGTAATCATCTCAGCATGGATGAAAACTGGCAGAAACAGGCCCCACACGCAAGCAGGTTAGGTACAGAAAGCACCACACAGGTGCTGGCTTGCAGCAGGAGAAGCAGCAGAAGCAGCGAGAGTAGGACAGCTGTAAGGGGTGTGTAGCTTTTTTGCCCCCATTCAAGGCTTCTGCTCTGTCACAGAGACCGGGGGATTTTTGCTGGATTCTGCCCATTAGCTGGTATGATCCTTCTTGTGACCCACTTCTGGTCTGTGTCTCCTACGCACTGAGTAATCCCGCTCGAAGCCATGCCTCTAGAAAACAAGAAGACTGGCTTGTTTGGCACAAAGGTTCGTTTAAAGCCATCAAATTTTATGAAGCAATTTAAAATGGGCTTTCATATTCTATAAATACAACTTCTTTATGAAGGCTCCTGGCATAATCTTCATCCTTCACAGTCAGCCATTATCACATAACATTAAGCAGTTTTTTTCTGAAACCAGTACCCCAGTTTATAACAGTTAATAAAATACCCATGCTTGTACACGCTGCGCAGTTTGTAATGGAGCTGTTTAAAAATTCCTAGATACAGCAAACAACAGTGAGTTGTCTATTGCATATATTGCCGCCATGAGACCTTCAATATTTTCTCTTATACGTCTTCTGTGAGTACCAGAAAATGTTCTGAATATAAATAACTTGACTAGAGAATCTAAATTACTTTAAAAAACAAAGAAAACATCAATATAAGCAGTTCAACAAAAAAACCTCTCCCCCTATCCCCATACTATTGTCTTTAACTACTAAAACAATGTTGAACAAATCTCATCTGTGCCGGAAACCCAAAATGTTATGTTAACCACAGCAAACACTAGACAACATTTTAACTTCACACAAAAGCAACAAAAATATTGCATATTTGTCTCAAAAAATGCTTTCTGCTTAGGAAAACTCCCATATAGTACAGTATCTTGGTAAAAATATATATAATTATGATTTATATATGTAGACAGATATATTTCTTTGTCAGGCTTAAAAATAAATGCATCCTCAATCTCTAAAAGAAGAGGTTCAATCAAACATAGAAGGAATGAAATGAGCAGTAAATTCTACAGAAATTGTTCTTTGAGTCCATGAAATATAACTGCAAACAAGAAATCCCCTCCTAAAGACTATAAATACAGAGTTTCAGAAACACCATAGATAGAATGTAATAATAAATTACATGGGCATTTGAATGATTTAAAAAATCAACAGAAAAATTATAATTTATCATTTTAATAGGATACTCTAGGCAAATTGCAATAGCATTAAAACTCCCCTAGCTGGCCTTAGGTAAACCTTACTTATTCACAGGCCCTGGAGATCCTAATCCAAGATCAACAGAAGTTTACTGCTCATACAAAGTGAAACCCAATTCAAGATTATCTGAGTTGCTATTTTGTAAACACCTGTGAAATAGTACAGTCCATGACATTTTGAAAACAAAACGTATCTCCCTTAGACAGAGGTGGATTGAAAGCTATTGAAAGTGGAAATGATTACTATTATTCTGCTATTCAACATGCTTACTGCTGAGATGTACTGTCCACAACATGTATTGTACATTTTAAAAGTAATTAGCAGTCATAAATCAACAGAATTAAAAAATCTGTAATAAAATTGAGAATTGTGCAGAGATTGTATGAGCCTTTAAATGTCTACTATCCAACAGACTTAAGGGAAAAAAATCACAAGGAAGCAGAGTAAGAAATCTTTTAAAAAGTTAAAGATGGTATAATGACCTCAAACTTGGATTATTTATGATAGATATTAGGTAGAATAAATTTATAAAAGTAAATAATTAGGCTATGAAGGTATTTTGGTCAAACTAATAATTATTCTGATACAATGTAGTAGGTAGCATGGCAAATGCTACCTAAAATCAGCAATGAAGACAACTTGGTAGAATGTCATACAGATTTAAAATAATGAAATAAAAATGATTCTGGCACAGAAAGCTAAAATTATGTGAAAGCAGAAATTGTGAATGAATTCTATTAATTGCATTTATTCTTTGAACTATACTATCTATAGAAGATGCCCTGAACAACATGAACTATAAATATTGGATCCTGTATACTAGTCCACATCCTATTACATTACGACACCTCCATCATGTTTCTTTTTAGCTAAAGACCTTGCTTCCTCAAAATGACCAAAGGTCCTTTTCACCTGAAAAAGTGGAAAAGTCGATAAATTGTGGAAAGTTCCATAAAATTTCAGACTGCCTCTGTATTAAAGCTACACAGTGAAGCAGCGGTCCAGAGGCCATGAATAAAGGATGCAGGTCCATTTTGGAATAGGAGGGAATGTACAAAGTGGCTGCAAAGTTGTTGCTGTCCCAGAAGCCAGCTTTGGATATTTGGTGTACAAAAAAGGCCAGAAAATACTAAATAAAGAGTGATCCAGTGCTTTAATCCAGACAGGATCTTGTTGGGTGAAAGGTGGCTAGCGCAGATACACTTTGACTAGAGGTAGCATCTCCACACAACTAGCAGGATTTTGCCTCAAAAGTGTTAATATTTCAGCACACAGAAAAGTGACACCAGTTAAAGTGACACCACCCCACGTAAAAACATACTGAAGTACCACATCTGCTTTAATGAGAGTTTGATTTATAATTTCATTGTCTAAGAAAAGAGCTGAGCACACTGATTTGCTTTACCGTGTAGAGGTCATTATTCATTACTAGAGAGAATGCTCTCTGTTATTAACCTGGAGGATGCTGATATCTTATATATAATCCACCTTGCTCAAGTGAATGATTTTTAGCAGGAAATGTGGCTCTTATTTCAAATGCAAATTTTCTCTGCATATTGCGTCGAAGTAATGTATTTGTTAATATAAACACAGGAGAAGATATTTTAAAATAAGTGGTTACATGCAGATACCATGAATTGGAGACATACCTAACACTGATTATGTCTTCATATTGAGGTATCAAAAGTAAAAAGCCCGGTCTCAGCTCTGAAGTGAAAACAATCAGCTTTATAACAGCTGATTTGGGTATAACTCATTGCAACAATGAATGGGGATGAGAAAGGGCAGGGTTTTTTTCTGTTTTAAATGAGTTCCAGCATATAAAGTAACTTTAGCAAACCAGTGTCAGCGTGGATTTTCAGAGATTCTGAGAAGACACAAATCTCACTGAAAACAATGGGAGAGAAGGTACTCAGCAATTTTGAAAATCAGGTTATTGAAAGCCTTTCCTAGCAACAGATTATTTTAGCTTTCTTGCTGCAGAACAAGCTTAAGATAAGTGAATCCTGATTTCTGAAGCATCTGGTTTAACTTCTCAAGCTCAGCTTATATTTAATCAAAGAGGTGGACATAATGTTCTGATTATTTTTAATGCTACCAGCCCTGCAAGCTTCTTTTGAGGCTGACTATCCTGGTGGTAGTGTTATCTTAGTCAGTAGATGGCATTAGCTGCCTCAGTGTCATTTTTGCTGTGCGATTTATCAAGAAGTGGGTCAGCTACAGCCTGTGGCTGTGTGTATGTTCCCAGCGGGCTGAGGAAAAAAAAAAGAAGATTTTGTTTTCTCTTGTTAATTACTCTTGCCATATTTTAGTTGTTTCACTGGACAATATAATTAGACAACAAGGAACAGATCCAACAGCATGTACGCATCTTCAGACAATGGTGTAAGAAGTAGGTAGGCTAGCGCAGGCGTTTGTGTTCAGACAGCAAATCCTTCTGCTGTAGGTGTTGCTCAGGATTACAGGGGGTTGGCACTGAGGCAGTGAGGACAGCAAAACTGTTCAAAGCCATGAGGGGAAAGACAGCTAACACAGCTCTAACCCTCTTCTGACCCTTCTGCTCTACCTGACTCCTCCCAGCTTCTTCTATTAATGGAGAGGGCCACGTTAGATGTCAGAGCTAGATGTAAATTGATCAGCATGATTTATATTTTGCAGATTTTTGACATCTAGCCGTTCTTAAAAAGGATGTCTTTCAGTTATCTTCATGACAAACCTTGGGCTGTAAAAATACAAACACGTATATAAACCATAGACAAAATCTTAATCCTGTATTATTCAAATATCCAATGGGAATGTTCAAATATTCCTCTGAAGTGGTTCCAACCCAAACCCTGCAGTTAAACACCATGAAAGTGTGTTTGTACGCGTTTGAGACACACAATCTAAAATTGCCTAGTGCTGAGCAGGAAGCAATTCTCTCCTCATGTAAAAATAATTCAAGCAGATTTTTTTTTCCCTTCCATACTGAGATGAATTTGACAAACTTCAAAGCCCTTTTCGGCAAAGTTTGAAATATTTCCAGTCCCTGCTCCCACAGCCAGTGATTAGAACATGCAACAGGGAGGTGCAAGAAGCTGAAAGATGTGTCTGTGGGTTTCCCACACCCCCACGTATGCCCTATCCACCCAGCCGGGGCTGCGGCTACTTTGCAGTCTAGAAAGCTCTGCTTCTTCCTCAGTCCTCTCCAGCCAG
>NW_008825108.1:2731668-2734875 GCF_000699105.1 Pygoscelis adeliae
CCTGCTGATTGTTTTCAACCTGCAGGTGCTAGTCGGAGAACTGAAAAGATGGTTGTATTCTGTGGGAAGGGGTTAGTTTTTTGGAGGGCATGGGGACGGGAAAATGGGTAGATGATATAACTGGTTTTCACTGTGTTATAGGACACACTGAAAACAATATTTTCAAGCACATTTCTTGACTCTTCTATTTGATGTTTGATTTTCTTACATGGTTTCCTTGATTTTTCTCACTTGTATTTTCAAGGCAACAACTCATAACAGGTATTTCTTATTTGCAGTTAGTGTTTCCTCTTGAAATTTCAGGTGTTTATTTTGGTTGTATATCAGAACCAGAGCAAACTTTCAACAACAGATGTAATATTTTTCTGAGGAACATATATTTTTAATCCACATTGAATATGCATATTATATGTTTTCCATTTTATGGCAAAAATAGTTCTCTGTCAAAAGTACAGCTCTATTATCTTACCTGCCAACTCTGATTAGTGATATATATGACAGGTGAATCCTTATCTAGTCAAATGGTTATACACTCAGGCAAACCAAGAAGTGACTGCATCAGTACCTTTAGTCCAGCTATGCACAATCAGAGACTCATCTAAATTTGCCCTCATTATTTCATACTGTGATATATCCACCCAAATGCCAAGCCAAACCAACCTGGAGTTTTTTTCAAACTGGCATTGCACGTAACTGCAACAAATCAGTTATAAACAAGTAATAAATGTTCCCTTTTCTTAAAACTCTGGATTAGTGGGATTACCCTCTTCCAACCCTCTAAATATAAATATTTTGAGTTCCCTTTCCTAACCATTCAGAGTATTCTCTTGCTGTAGGGGGAGTGGAAGAATAGTATGGCTGGCAGCAGGGAAATATTATCTCGGTTTTGTATGTGGGTAACTGAAGCACAGAAAAATTAAAGGACTTTATCAGGCTTGTACACAGTATTATGGAAAAGCTTATTCCCAAATTTCCCATGCCAGTATCTTTACATCAAAATACTGCAAATACGCTGCCATCCGTAGCTCTCTAAGTGCCAATATAAACCAAAAATGTTGTACTGAAAGATAAAGTCAGAACATAAAAACAAGTAAGCAAAATCAGCAGCACAGTGAAACAGACAAATCTTAAAATGCTGCCTGATGCACTTTCCTAGCAAGCACGTTTCCTCTGCTTCACATTTCAGCGTCTCCGATGTTTCAGTTTTCTATAATGACTAGCTGTGTAGCACAACATCTTCATAACTTGGAGGCAAACATGGGTTTAACGTTTAAATGAGACATTAATATACAGCCAGCTAGCTAGAACTCAAGAGTGTGATGCTTTTTCCATAGTCAATCCTCCAGATAGTAATGTGAAATGGAGAAAAATGAGGATAAAAAGTCCTTATATATACAGAAACCCAGGATACCATTTCATCAAGGGTAAAAGATTTTGCTTCCAGCCATTGAGACATCCAACACTGGAAGCATGAGGCTTCTTGCCAGCCTAAATATGGCATCAGACTAGCAAGTTCACAACATACAAACCTTGCTTCCCACAAGGAATTCTCAGTTAAAGACCAGGAGAAATTATTGCTGAAATAAACTGAGAAAACAGAACCAGGATTCTTTAGGACTATCACCCATCTTGCTCTGTTCTCACAAAATTTATGCCACATGTACAAATGGCAAATTATGTCAGGATAATTATTTATTCTACAAAAAAGGACTTTGGCTTCAAGTTTGAACATCATATTTTTTTCAACAACAAAGAAAAACAATGACAATTTCAGTCCCAAAACACTGACTTGGCAGAAAGCCTGAGCTGCTGTTCTTAAATTCAATGACACTGAAAGCTCAGTAAAATAACTTTGCCTGAGAACTCACAACACAGAAAGAACAAATGAAAAGACCCAGTTCTGAAGGGAAATGAAGAATTTAGAAAGACTCACAACAGTGATCATTCTAGAAATATTTTTCAGGGTTGAAACTTGTATTTGATATTTTAGAAGGAAAATTGGAAGGAATGAAATTTCAAGGCAAGCAGGAAAGTATCAAGCCGTCTCAGATACCAATGCACGTCTAGATAAAGACAGATAATCATCCATATATACTTCATTTCCTGAACAATGCAATGACAATAAAAACTCCACACACATTAGGACAAGAGAAGAGATGATTAGATAAAAAAACAAGTATCCTGAGTCTTTTCAAAACAGAAAAACGCCCCCCAGCAACTCTTCAAACATGAATTGGCAGTCATTATAATAGATGAAAGGTTTTTTTTTAATTGGCAGTCATTTCCAAATTTGCTATTTTCAATGACTTAAACATCTGCTGAAAATTGAGTGCCATGTCTGAACACCCAGAATATTTCACGATGTGCACATTAACATTATTAGGCTATTATATATGACTTTGTAGACCTAGCTGTACACACTTAACACTGGGGAAGCTCCCCAGCTAATACGACTTTCTAAGATTTGTGAAACAAACTCAAATTACCAGATGAAGGCAAGCATTTTGGAAAGCGTGGACCCTTTCCTATAGAGAAGCAGGGCAATAAGGTCAATTATCTGTGTGAAATTATTTATTTTTCTGGGTTTCCTTGTCCTTCATCCAGCTGCATCTCCCCAGCAAGGCCAGGCCTAAGTGGTTCAGTCTGATATATCCTTTTATGCCAGCTGAATTTCAAGCTTTTTTTGGAAGTATGTGCCATTCTGGAAGACGACTTGGCTTGAGTTGTACAGATAAATACCACAAATATTGACTCTTATTTGGCATTTCCAGAGCTTCATAATGTGATTCATACAGAGTCTGTAGTCCTGGAGCAATCTTGAACAACAAATAACATGTAGGAGGCCCAGCTCAATGTAAATATCTAAATAACTAAATTACTGGACTACATCTTACTCGAAAATCTGGCCCCAAATATGAGTAGCCCAATATTATTCTGAAATGTAATTATTTAGTAGAGAGGGTATTTTTCCAACAAGTCATAATGCAGCTTTTCCCTTTATCACTTAGTTAAGTGCTGTACTGATCAGCCCCTTACAAAAATATCATAGAATCATAGAATCATTAAGGTTGGAAGAGACCTCCAAGATCATCGAGTCCAACCGTCAACCCAACACCACCATGCCCACTAAACCATGGCCCTAAGCGCCTCATCTACCCATCTTTTAAATACTTCCAGGGATGGGGACTCAACCACTTCCCTGGGCAG
>NW_008825108.1:2735267-2750869 GCF_000699105.1 Pygoscelis adeliae
GTGCGGCCTCACCAGTGCCGAGTACAGGGGCACGATCACTTCCCTGCTCCTGCTGGCCACACTAGTTCTGATACAGGCCAGGATGCCATTGGCCTTCTTGAACGCCTGGGCACACTGCCGGCTCATGTTCAGTCGGCTGTCGACCAACACCCCCGGGTCCTTTTCCGCCAGGCAGCTTTCCAGCCACTCTTCCCCAAGCCTGTAGCGCTGCATGGGGTTGTTGTGGCCGAAGGGCAGGACCCGGCACTTGGCCCTGTTGAATCTCATACAGTTGGCCTCGGCCCATCGATCCAGCCTGTCCAGGTCCCTCTGCAGGGCCTTCCTACCCTCGAGCAGATCAACACTGCCGCCCAACTTGGTGTCATCTGCAAACTTACTGAGGGTGCACTCGATCCCTTCGTCCAGATCATTGATAAAGATATTGAACAGAACTGGCCCCAAAACTGAGCCCTGGGGAACACCGCTCGTGACCGGCCGCCAACTGGATTGAAATTATCGAAATAATACTGTTAGGCAATACAACACTTAGAAGTTGGAAAGGATAATACTGAACTCCCAGTGATTTTCTACTGGTATCTTTTCACTAATGAAGTTGCATAAATGCAATCAGAAAGCAAATCATCCAGCAGTGAAAATGCTAGCCTTGAACTTTGGATTCAGTTCTGCCACAGAAATGATCTATCACAGAGAACTCATATGGACTTGATGGGTCACTAAAGGATTGACTTCCTAAGTATGTTTTAGTAGATGCTGAGTATCTTGGTGCATCACAGTGTGAAGATATCTGTTCATTGTTGTGAGCTACTAAAATGACAGACCATGAAGATGCTGCTTAATGACACACACATGCACAAAGTTTAATGTAGAGTTTATGAAAAATTGTCACAAAGCTAAGATTAAGAAATTGTCAAAGCTAGCATCATATAATCTCATATGGAATACTAAGAAACATAGAAAACGTAGCACAGGGATTCAAACGCTACATGAAAGTTATGTTTTCCATTTGAGATCTATTGGAATTCATTTTCCAGCCTGTGCTGACCTCCAGGGTCCCTGTCCAACCCTTGGCTATTAAGATAACTGTGACCAACACCTGATCATTAACTGATTTTGCTTATGCAATGAGTTTCCCTCTTTCCCCGATAATTTTAATAAACCTTCTCTTCATCTGCTCTAATATGGATTTATCTCCCTGGAAGAGTGATGGCAAGAACCGTATATAGTATTCCAAGTGGAATTTCACCTGTGCCTTTGTAAATTAGCACATCTCCTTTTTTCTTGAATGTCTTGCCCAGTAACTCTAGAAATCTTTCAGTTTTCCAAGGTGGTATCTCAAGTCACCCATGAACTGACATTTTTTTTTCCTTCTTTGTTGTTTTCAAAGGATGAGAACACAGATAGGGTAGAAATTTTTTATCACTGCTTACCTTTCATTTTGTACTTATACACATTATCTATTTCTAATGATCCTCTCCTCCATCTCAACCCTTTCTAATATAGATATGATCCCTTCTACAAGCTGCCAAAACTTTCCAATATGTAGCAGAGGCAAATTTCTTAAGTTTTCTGACTTTCTGGGGCCAGTTGTTAAAAGAATAATATTGATTCAAGACCAATGTTCCTTCAAGAATTGTGCCAATAACCTCCTTCCTATCCAAAAACATTAAATATAGCTCATCATCACATTTACCCCTTCTGACAGTTTGTTAATCACTTTACAGCTTTTGTACACATTTACAGCATAACTAAGACTTTTTACTAAATATGCTTCCATATCAAATGCGAGAGAGTCCATATAGATCAAATTTATGGAGCTTCCTTTCTCACGAAAAAACAGCTATTTCATCAAAGAACATGGTCAATTTAGTCTGGCATGCTCTACATTTGGCAATTCCATGTGGGCTTCCATTACCTCCATGCCTCTAATTACTGTTTCATTAAAATACCTTCTAAATCCTTGTATATTACTGAGGTCAGACTAATGGTCTAACATTGCCCAAATCATCTTTTAACATGAAAGCAAAAAAACAATTTTTGTGTATAATAAAGTGCCTTTTCCAGGCACACTTTAAATCATAGATTTTTAAAACATCATTTTCTAAATCTAGGACATCTCTAAATTATTTACAGTTTTTGAAAAACCACAGGCAATAGGAAATGAAAATAGGCATGATAAATCAAAAAGAAAACAAAAAAATACGCAAATATGTTATAATTTCTGAAAACTTATGGCAATTATCAATGCTCATTATTCAGATTATTTTAAAACAAATATGTATTTCGATTATTTTATTTTGCTTATTAAAATGGATTTTAAAATAACAAAGAGTCAGAAAATATAAAATAGCTAATCTTTAATCTTGCTTTTCTGGGGAATTAATATTTCTCTTTAATATAATCCTCCTGTCAGGCAGAAATATGGAGGTGATCCTCAGCTGTGGAATTTCTAGACTATAGTGTTTCACATCTCAGCTGAACTGATTTACCAGTTTGTAATTTCATGATGTTTACTAAGGAGACATGGTTATGAAACAGGAGGGTAAACCGGTATCTTAAAAATGGTTTATTTTTCAAATCGACTGCCAAAGAACAAGGACTTAAGTAAACAACATAATATTCAGAGATGCTGCACACCCACAGCTCTCTGAGATGAATGGATGCTTTGCGTTCCCACCATTACTTTAAAGGAGGTTTCTCATTTGGGTAGCTTCTGGGTGCTTAGCTTTAAGAACTCAGAAAAGTCATCTTTGTTTAAGTACCACGTGATGAGTATTGAGAGCACGGATCAGCAATTCTTACGCTGACATAAATTCCATAAAGTAAGCAGTAACATGCTACTTGTAAAATGCTCTAGATGTGGTTTGAATTGAAAATTGTATATACATATAAATAATAGAAATAGACATCTTTGGCTATTAATTTTAATATAACCATGTCCACTTGTAAAACACTTCATATAAATCATTGATACTGTTCTTTAGTGACAAGTCAATGTTGTTCTACACTTCTACAGAAAGGTTTGAAAGATGTTAAGAATTATGTGAAATGGTGTTAATTTAATATTAAAAACTGCCTATGGCTTTGTTTTCAGTAAATCTTTATGTGAGAAGATAACACAAGAGTAAGAAACTTAGAGTTATCTCTGTAGTTCAAGTACCAGTTTATGGGTTATTTAACTGGAAAGCACAATAGATTTACATGTTCTGTTTGTAGTGAGAAAATGCAAAACAGAATAATATCGACCCTCCCTATCAGAGGCACTGAAACAAGCTCATTCATGCCTCTGAAGACAAGAAATCTGTACCCCAAAAATATCTGGAATGAAATTGCAGAATCTTTATTTAGAGCCAGCGTGGAGGACTCAGATGCAATCTCTTGTGCTTATAACAGTACAAAGAGAGTAGCTGCAAAAAAGGGGAGTGCTATAGGATAAGGATGGTACAGGGTGAGGAAAGAGAAAAGTTCTTCAGTTCCTGAAAGCTAAATGCCTTCTTCTGAGACTCCCTTTTATCATCAACTTCAATATCTCTTCATTATAAAAATTGTTTTACAAATCGCTATTAGCACTTTTATGTCCAGCTCAACAACCTTTCTTCCATAATATCATAATTTATATGCACAAAATAATGTGCCTGATTTAATATGCTTATCGGTCCTTGTACTAATTAATGCATACATATTTTCCATCAGCAGTTGAGCTTAGTAACAGTAATTTAAAAAAGATACAAACTGTATCTGTCAAAGTAATCACTAAGCCATCATGAACTCTTTTTTTATCCGTGCCAACATTTGTACCCTTGCAAGTGTGCTTAGGACAGAATTCAGTAGCTTTTAGCACAGCAATTTAAATCACAATGCTTTTGACAGGGAAACTGCAATCTAATTACTACATACATTGGTTATCTTGGGAATCACCTCTGCCAAAGTACAACAGATAGATACGCACTTCTTTAGAATCCTCCTTCACCACAATAAACACAACAGAACAGACATTTATGGAGGAAGTCTGCATCAGTTGTGATTAAAAGGATCTGAAATGCCAAGGATTTAAATTGCCACCTTTGTCTGACAGCAGGTTGCTGGACACAAAGACAGATTTAAAGAGTTGTAAGGACCCCCAGTTAAATTGACCAATTTTGTGCAAACTCTTCATGTTATTTTATCTGTTTTTCTACAGCAGAACCTAATGAGTTGAAGATAGCAGCTATAGCACTGCGCCAAGACACTGCTTCCACTTGCCTAGACCAATAATGTCTTTGGAAATTCATCTGGGGGAATAATTTCTTTAAATGCCCTTCAGCTAGTGAATCCCACCAGAAGCAGTATTTCTTTTCATTGTTGGTGTTAGTGGCGTGCAGGTTAAAAGCTGTACTTCTAAGATAAGGTGTACTTCTCGACCCCTAAGCTGTGCTTAAGAATTGTTATTTAAAATGTTGCTTGGGCAGCTTACAATGCTTTTCCAAGATGCATTTCATTTTACTTGGAAATATTTTATTTAAACTTTTATGGACCACATAAAATACTATGAACTTTTGCAATACATTTCAAACATTTGATAGTGACATCATTAGTAATCAGTACTGTGTGTTGCCTCTTCTTCATGTAACTTGAAAAATCCTTAGATAGATTAGTATTTTAATCGGACCTCTTAGGGCACTGAGGACTTTAAGAGTGGGATTTGTCTCACTTGACTTTAAATACTAAGTCTGAGCTAACAGCAGACTAGGAAGAAAAAACAGATTGGAAAGAGACACCTACAGAGGAAAGTTTATACAATTTTATCTGATTTTTTAATGTATTTATATGATGTATAACTTTTATAGATCTAAAATTAGGTAAGATGAATCCAACTCTTGGCAAGTTTATGAGATGCCATGCATTGCACATGTAATTTGTTTTCCAGAAGACAGCAGCCTGGAAATAATGATTGCCCCAAAAGAAGAGGGTGAATTTTATGAGAATATTAAGTGAGGAAAGGGGAAAAGCATAGCACAGGTCAATATGAGTCTGTGAGAAACCTGAAAGCTATTTTACAAACATAGAAAAAATAAATTTCACTTTGGCTTAAATTATTTTATGTATAGCTTTAGTATCAACTAAGAGGAAGAAAAATGGAAAGAAAAAAAGACCTGAAAAAATATAAAGCAGTTTAGTATTATTGTATATACTATTGCATTTAGACTATGACCAGTGTGTGTGTGTGTGCGTGTATATATATGAAAGATTTAAAGATTCATTTTATTTGGTCAGCGAGAGAATGAAAAGGAAGGGTTTTTTCCATGCATTTGGCTTTTGGAAACATTCACTGTAATTGAATCCATGTGAAAAGGTGGGTTGCTATTTACAAGTTTCATTTATATGAAAATGACCACCTGCTATGGTAATGAAAAAGTCAGTATGTTAAAACTTGAGAAATATCTTTTTATGAGCTATTCCTTCACCATCCTTACAAATATCACAGAACGGTAATAAAAGCTATTTTTCATATTTTCTTCTTGAAGTTTGAAAAGAAGATAAGAACCCTTAATATAAAAAAATACTTTAGTAAGAATGGGAAAAAAGGATTTGACCCCAGTCTTCCATCACCACCATGACCTCCCCAAAACAAAACAAATAAAATTCAATGAGTTTTTGGCTACCGCTAAAGCAATTCCCCATTTTGTATTCAGAAGCTGTAATGCTTTCATATAGCCCCAGAGATGAGAAACTGAGAAACGGCTAAGAAATCTACCTCATTCCCTATCACCACATAATCCTATGCAAGTATATGAAATCCTTGGTTGAACAGTATTGCCTTAGTTATCAATCTGTCATCTGTGAATCCTTTTCCATTTACCTATTACTTGCTATCAGAAGATAGATATGTTAATACCTATTACAGCTAATATACTAGGGTTCTAGAAGAAAGTATTTTACACTGGAGATACTGTGGATGTCTGTACTTATAGGACTGTAATTATGGTTCAGTAGAAATGTGTAACAACTCTTGATTTGAAGCAAAGGAAGCCAAGAGACTGTTGGCAAGTATTTTGTTTGTTCCCAGCCTTTGGAATTCATTCTCCTCTCCAGTTTACAGGGAACCTGACTTGCCAATTTTTCAGACACATTATACAAAACTCTTACATATACTAGAGCATGTGGCATTTGGAAACTGAGAACTTTGAGAAACTTTCAGTTTTTTTAATGTTGAATAGGCTTTTCATGATTTGGAAACCAAAGATTATGCAGAGGTTGGTGGACTCTATAAATTAAACAAAATAGGTATTTATCACAGCATTTCACGAAGACCAAACACAGACATGCTAGCATTGGACACTTTATTAAGTTAGTCATTTGCTACCTGGAGATGACCATAGCAGTAATACTCCTTAACAAGGAGATTTCAATAGGGAATCTAAACACTTTTTGGAGATTTAGGGTTGAAGCTTACAGCAGCAGAACTGAATAACTGGCATGGGTTTTGCGCGTCAGCACTGAATCTCAAGTTAGTTATAAAACAGTAACAAAAAAAGATATGGAAATACTTAAAGAGAAAAACAAACAAACAATCCCCTGGAAAGTAAGGATAAAGGGTAGTCCTACCAGAATTTAGGGCTCACAGATATACAAAATAAGTGATGCTGTTCTTATACAATAAACCTGCTCAAATCTCATGCTACCCTTATCAGGACCATTTAAGTTTCTCAACAGTTCAGTGGCTCAGTAGAAAAATGTGTATAATTTAAGCAGTAAATCAAAGTTTGGCTTTTATCTTCCCTGTGAGGACTCGGCAATTTAAAATATCCCTTTGGCCCAGTTTTCATTTTGTGCAGCTTTTCTATGTTCTGAAGAGATATACTAATGTACTCCCTCTTTGGAACATCTGTGTAATCTACTTCAGCCACAACCAGGCAGAGGCTTTTTCTGCTAAAAGAACCACCTTTGCAAATTAGAATGTCCTTCTGAAACAGCTGTCATTAGACTCAGTCCCTCTTCCAAGCACATCCCACTTGAGGTAACAAAGCAGTCATCAGCCACCAACCCAAGAAAGCAGGTTCAAAGCCCCAGAGGCACTTCTTATGGCTGAACTTTAGGAAATCTGAAGTCTAGACAGGGTGTATCTTATTTCTAACAACCTGCCACTTCTACAACCTGTTCCCCAACCAGAATTTGCTGAAATAAACATAAAAGATTGCCATTGCCTTCAGTTAACTTTTTATCAAGCTTTAGCTGCTTCCTCTTATCCTCACCCTCCCACTCACCTTCCCAATATACGCATCTCATCCTTCTGCTCCATTTTGCTGCTTCCAATTAGTTGTGCTTTCTACCCCACTGACTTTCCTCTGTTGACTCTTCAGACTGCTTTTTTTCATTCCCTTTTCTTTCTTGCAAACTTTACTCCTCTTACCCTTATGAAAGTGCTAGTCACATGTTAATCACAATCTTCTCTTGCCACATCCATTACTTAAAACCCTTGCTATGACCATCTGTAAAAAGACCACTGGTGAGACCACTTCTGGAGTGCTGTGTCCAGTTCTGTGCTCCCCAGTTCAAGAGATACATGGACATACTGGAACGTGCCCAGAGAAGAGCCCCAAAGATCATTAAGGGACTGGAGCATCTGTCATATGAGGAGAGGCTGCGAGAGCTGGGACTGTTCTCTGCAAGAGGTGCAACTGCTCCATCCCAACGAGTGGGAAGTCAGACAAAAATGCCAGGAGGCTTGCATGGATGAACAAGGAGCTCTCAGCAAAACTCAAACACAAAAAATGAAGCACGCAGATGGTGGAAACAGGGAGAGGCAACCTGGGAGGAATACAGAGATACTGGCTGAGCATGCAGAGTTGCAGTTAGGAAAGCCAAAGCCTTCCTGGAATCGAACCTGTCGAGGAATGTTAAAGACAACAAGAAGAGCTTCCATAAGTACATAGGTGATGAAAGGAAGACTAGGCAAAATGTGAGCTCAGTGCTGAATGTGGCAGGAGACCTGGTGACACAGGACATAGGAAAGGCTGAGGTACCTTCTTCACCTCAGTCGCTACTAGCAAGACCGACCTTCAGGAATCCCCGGCCCTGGAGACCAAAGGGAAAGTCTGGAGCAAGGAAGATGTACCCTTGGTGGAAGAGGACCAGGTCAGGGAACACTTAAGCAACCTGGACATACATAAGACCATGGTCCCTGATGGGATGCACCCACAAGTGCTGAGGGAGCTGCCTGCTGCCATTTCAAGGCTACTCTTGATAATCTTTGAACGATTGTGGCAACTGGGAGAAGTGTCCAAAGACTGGAGGAAAGCAAATGTCACTTCAAACTTCAAGAAGGGCAGGAAGGAGGACCCAGGGAACTACAGGCTGGTCAGCCTCACCTCCATCCCTGGGAAGGTGATGGAGCAGGCAATCCCCGAAACCATTTTCAGGCACATGAAGGACAAGAAGGTGATCGAGAGTAGTTAGCATGGGGAAGTCATGCTTAACCAACCTGACAACCTTCTATGATGAAATGCCTGGCTTTGTAGATGAGCAGAGAGCAGTGATTATTGTCAACTTTGACTTCAGTAAGGCTTTCGACACTGTCTCCTGTAAGATCCTCACAGAGAAGCTGATGAAGTGTGAGCTAGATGAACAGGCAGTAAGGTGGACTGAAAACTGGCTGAACAGCCGGGCACAGAAGGTGGTGAACAGTGGCACACAGACTAGTTGGAGGCCAACAACTAGTGGTTGTACCCCAGGGGTCAATACTGGGTCTAGTCCTGTTTAACATCTTCATTAATGATCTGGATGATGGGGCAGAGTGTACCCTCAGCAAGTCTGCAGTCTGTTAAAAGCAAGCATTTCAGTCGGAAAGTGGTAAGAGGACAGCAGGCAAACAATAACATATTCTTCCAAACCTCCCACTCCTAGAGCCAACCGCTATCATCTGTTATCTCTTTTGTTGCTCTTTTGTCTAATTTTAGATTGCAAACACTTCAGGTCATGGATGACATTTTTTATTTGCCTAAGATGTGAACAGCAGCTATACATAAACTATGTAAATGTTTAATAATGATAATAGCAGCAGCACAACAGCAAAATATAGCTCTGTCTCCACCTCCCATTTAATAATCCAATAATCCAAAATAAAAAATCGAATAGTCTACAAATGAGTAAATGTTTTTACTATTTTTATATTAATTTTTCCTATAATCTTTATTTGGATATAATGGAGAGTATTTTCCACCTTAATAATGCTACAGAAAGTTAAAAAAGGAAGAGACCTTGAATTTCACAAATTCAAAGAAAACTTGACTTTTTCTGCAGAATGAAAAGGTTCTCTAATTCAAAAGGTCAGATAGAAAATGTTAATGAAAACAGAACCCAGTCAAGTCAAATAAAATACGAAAATAAACAGGGATTTTGCTTCAGGCAGCTTGAATCTGATTTAAACAGCACTCTTGGAAGAATCCAGCTGTTGTTTACTGAAATGTAAAATAGTGTGCTTATTCTTTTATGTGACAGCATTCATGATCCTTCAAATCAGGATGCAACATATTTCTTCTCAACAACAATAATCATTTTATGTACAATTACTAATGTAACCAATTACCTGAAAGCTAATTATTCAGACTTTACAGAATGGGACAGCTAACCCAATGTATTTTGATTTTAATTACTGGTATTTAATAAGGACCACTGCCAAATACATCCATACATTAATGTTGTACAACAGAATTACTGGTATTTTAATAGTGATTGAACGAATCTATGATCATCTTTGTTTTATAGCCTCAGAGCTTAATCTAATTTTAGCTAGAGCAGAGCGGGGCTATGCTTTGGCAATTACAGTATATTATTCATGTTAACAATTTACCTCTTTTCTCTGTATATAAACTGAATTTCCACGTTGAGACATCGTAATTCCCTCAAGACAGCAGGATAACCCAGAAGGTTCAAAACGATGCGTTATTAAGAAGAAAAAGACACAGCTTTCCTCAGGAATATCACTTGTGGCAAGTTTAGACAGAGACTTACTCAGCCCAGACTAAGTGAGCCCTCAAAATCGTAAGCTGCAAAACCCACCTGCACTTCTATCTAACACATCTCTAAAAACAACATGCAGTCTATCCCCACTTATAGTTCCTGATTTTTACAGAAAACTAATTAAAGGCTAGTGCTACTACAGAAAAGAGTTTCCTTTCTATATCATTGTGCTAAGCTACAGTCTATATAATTGCATATATTATATACATTCTATATTATTGCACTAAATATACAGTGCAATTTTGTGCTGCTTATAAAAGCTAAAAAAGGTCAACAGAGAGAGATATGCTCCCACAATCCATGCTAAAACGTTTATTTCGGTCTCATGGTCTCCAACCTTTCACAAGTGCTTTAAGAGGAGATTGGAAGGAATTTGCTGCCCACTCACTATGATGTCTCATAAAAGGTTCTTCAAAAACGGATCAAAGGCTGTAATTTCCATGCCATTTCTGTCCAATTTCCTTTTCTCTTAATGTTTTCATTTTTGAAATGGCTATGATTGCAATCCAATTTTGCCCACACAGCACTGCAGGTCTAAATGAACCATTTATCACAAACTTTTTGTCTTTTGGCTGTTCATGATTTTATTTGCTTTGCAATTTTTTAATTTCATTTTTTGGTACTACTTATACTGCATTGCAATTACCTTCATAATTATACCTGCAGTGATTTACATTATTCTGCTCCCAGATGCATCATCAAGACTTCTGATCCAACCCAATTGCACTTTAATATTGATGTTAATTTTTCCTCCTCCTCCTCTATCACCAAAAAGATTTTCATACGGATCTTTCCACAGGAAGAACTTTTCTTTTTTGTCCTTCCCGCAGCATGCACAGAATGCTGATATCGTGCATTGCTTTTGCTGAGTGGGACTGCCTTACTTTACATGTGAACCTCACGTCTTTTTTTTTTCAAAAAAAAAATTCATGTATGAGAAGAAAAAAAATTCATGTACGAGAAGAAAAATCAAGACGATAAAGTTTAGTGTATATTCCATTGATTCTCATTAACTCACTAGACAGAATGTCATATTTTGAATAACAATTGTGTTCCTCTTCTTCAACATAAAACAGTACCAGCCATAAGCAGACCAGTTCTCCATCATTTGTCTAAATGTTTTTGAGTTTCTTGCCTCTGATTTATAAAAAAAAATAAATATAAGCTCTTATGACTTAGTTTAACCAACAAATGATCTTTCGAAAGAGATCTTAACACCCTCTCAACTGTTGCCTTTCAAAATTAGGAAAGAAATTTCAGAATTCATAGTAATCTAGCCCTTTACAAAAAAGGCCAAGACCAATATATTTTACTTTAATATTTACTGTTTTCCTCCAATTTCCCTCTCTGTTCCAATACTTAACCTTTAATAACAGTGTTATTTATTACAGCTTACACATACTGAAAGATTAAATATTATTTCATGGATAAATTTTATTGCTAAACTTTTCTTTAAATTTATCTTTCAATATAAAGCAATGTGGTGTATTACAAAATGCAAAATAGATTTGCTTCAGACTTAATGGTCTTTAAACTGAGAAAAATAAACTATATATAATCATTAGGGGGATGATTAAGCGAGACAGACAATAAAGTAATAAATACAGTAATACTCAGAAGTCCCTGCAAACTGGTGATACATGGATAAAATACCTCAGATTTTTGTTGCCACAGTGTTCACATCACTGAGTCTAGTACCTCACAATATTTCAGCTACATATGGACTTCTGGAAAAGTTAAATGAAACCATGGTTGGAAGTCTCTTATTTGAAGGCAAAGGAATATATATATAAAAAAATAAATTTATATATAAATGTATATAATAAAAATATATAAAAATAAAATAAAAACATATATATGTATGCATGTATGTGTACGTATGTATATTTATTTATTTTACACATAATATATCTAACAAAATCTGTGTTTACTAATGATGTCAGAAACAAGGAGCAAAAGTTCCGCCTAAACTTTCATGGATGGATCTGTTTTACACTTGCGCAGACTGACACAGCTCAAAACTTGACGTCCCATTTGGTGAGGTAGTGGAAATCACTGGATGCCCCGCTAAACTTCTATACATATACACCCAGTTCATACATAGCTTATAACCAAAGTTATAAGCAAACAACAGTATATGACCAAAGTAAACTAGAATTTGTATGGAAGTGGATGGGGAAGAATAAATATCAGATGAAATAAAATTTATTGTTGTTTTAGTATAGGCTTTTCCCATAAGCAAGGATTCCTAAAATAACAGAATGAACAAAACAGTGATGGAAATTAATGGAAATACTTTGATTTGGACGTAGAGGCTAGGAGATACATGTCACACAGGAAATGAAGTGAAAGACTTCTCCAAGTTATTCAGCAACGATGAACAGGCAAATAAAATTATTAGACAAATAAAAAATAAACTTTCAAATGAGAGAAATATTCTGTAGGACAAAAAAAAAGTCCTTCTGTAGAATTCTGTACAATACAGAAAGAAGTAAACAAAAACTTTCATTGGGTCTCAGTGCTTGTAAAACCAGCTAACAGTAATGAAAGTAGATGCTTAAAGGAAACAAACCCCTAACTGTTTCTTTACTTAATTTAACCAAGTGAGATTATGAGGGAGTAAATATTAGATGCTGTTTCTAGAGTCTCCTTTTCCATTTTTCATCTAAAAACATGCAGGCCACATTCTATTCTCAGAAATACTGCTAAAACACATAAACTGAAAAAATGACATTGATTTCAATAGAACTAATCCAGATTTATACTTACATAACTCAGAGCAAAATCTATCCCAGTATATTACATATTGTCTGATGGAGAATCAGAACTTCATTTGTACGTGAATGACTTTCATAACACTGCATTCCTTTTAAGGCGTAATTAAAATCAGTAATCAATGCAGTAACACTTACAAGTGTAAGATCAGAAGCTGTCCCTATTCACCTTAAGAAAAAAAAAACCAAGTAAACAACAACTAATTCAAGATAGTAATTTTGGATTCTTCTGGTGTCATGGAGACAGTGTTTGTTCCACAGCAATTGTCAAAATGTCTTTTACTAGAAATGTGATTTTTTGCTCCTAGAGCATTATGATCCATATTTACAAAGGCATTTAGGAATTATTAAAATCTGCTGAATCTAGACTTCGAAATGCTTTGTGAGTCTGAGCTAAGGCTGAGATGCATTTTCTCTCATCAGTTTAATTTCAGTTTTCCCAGCTCTTATGATTCTTGTTCTTACTTTTTTGTGGACAAAGATGAATCTAAGTGATGTTTAGTCCTCTTGATTTTCAAGACAAAAAGGCCAAAATGGTGGCTGCAGTTTCAACAGTGACAACTGCTTTGATTTCTGTTCAAGGCTATTGACCACAAGTAGATTATAATGGCAGAGATGTTTTCTTCATTAAGAGAAGTAAAATCTATGATCGGTAAACAGTTGCTGTATTAAAGTAAGAAGAAAAAATAAAAGTAAAATAAAGTATCATTATTTGTTTGCAAATTTTATCTAATATCAGCTCTTCTTTCCTTCCCAGGTGTGATGCCAATTTTTAAACAGGAAGAAATACTGAAAACACAGCATACAAGACAGTGTAATATGTAACAAAAAATGGCCATTCAATTTAACACACAGAAAGGCATACGTGCACAAACAGCTGCTGTTCCTTACATGGGAAATAAAAAGCTCCTGGCAATATTATTTACTACAAAATTCATGCAGCCAAACTTGTTTAGGATGCCATATATATGTTTAGATACAGCAAAATGTATTTCAAAAAACTTATACAACAATAAAAGATCTCATCAACTGAGAAGTATATAAACAAATTCTATGATTGGCTTTTTGTTTTGTGTCCCTAATTCTGTTGTACCCAAATCTGTTGTCATTGGCTGGGTTTACCTCAGGTGTAAAATGGCATTTGTTGATATGGACCAGTGTTCTTTGCGACTTTGCAGCATGTCATCTTTTATTACCAAGGTCAAAGAAAAAATTTATACTTTCTTCTATGTCTAATGTGACTACCATAAATAAACATATTAAAATATGCTACACTGTATGCACATGCCGACATTCTCAAATTTAAATGATAGAAAAAACATTGGGGAAAAAAGCCCTCAAGCAACAGTTCATGGACATTTCAATGGAATTCTGCTTCTCACAATAAAGTCTTGATTAAAAGTGTGATGAGAATAAAACTTAAATCTCACAGTGGGACTGCACATGAGCCGAATGAGCAATAATGGGAGATAGTTACACAGTTATGTTCCTAGGTTTCTACTAGATTTTTCACCCAAGTTTCGCTAATGTTGCTGTATTTGATTGATTGCAATTTTCTCCACTTCTAAGCTTTGTGCCAGAAAGCAACATTTTGTTCCATTCATCATAGCAATGACACAATGCTCCTTGGCATGTGATATTAATAAAAAGTCATGTTGCCTGGCTCTCTTGGTTGGTCACACCAAGGTTGATTTTCGGTAGCTTTTAATATTGTTAGACTGTCAGTCACATCCCTATTTAAATTTGAAATAAACTTCTGAAAATAAATACATCTATGGAAAAAAAGCCAAATTTAGATAATTTACATTGCATGTCTCCCCCAACATATCACACCCTGCCCTCACCCTCTGTACAGAAGCAATAGAAAGGCCTTAGGTTTGCTTTTCATTCCTTGGGGATATCTTCAGGCCACAAAATGAGATTAGATTCTTACCTGGCCTCCCATGCGGACCCTGTTTGAAGCTCTACCTAAATGCTTTGTAAAGTGACCTAGCACTGACTTTCCCGGTGACAAACCTGCCCATCACTGCTGCTTGCTACTCATCGAACAATGGTCCTGACAGTCTGAAGAGCTTTCCTGAGGTTTTAAAGTAGGCATAGCAACACAGGATTACTGCATACTGCTTGAAACAAACTTCCACCCTTTCTGCGAGCAATGCTGCTCACACCTCATACAAGACAGCTACTCAAGCACATTCAAGGGCATTCCCCAAGAAACAATATGCTAATTCCATATCTCTAGCTAAGCTAGGTCCTGGTGCATACCCAAATGGACCAAAAAAGGAAACTAAAATTGATGATACAGACTGTATAACATAACTATACTGGCAAGGTAATATAATATTACCATATAATAATATCATACATACTAGACACACATATAGATATGCAAATTATATTTATTGATAAGTAAAATTGTCTCAAAGAGTACAAAGCTATACTACAGATTT
Organism: Pygoscelis adeliae; assembly: GCF_000699105.1. Taxonomy (NCBI): domain Eukaryota; kingdom Metazoa; phylum Chordata; class Aves; order Sphenisciformes; family Spheniscidae; genus Pygoscelis; species Pygoscelis adeliae. Next base: position 2,750,488 of record NW_008825108.1, read on the forward strand.
ACTACAAAATTAGTACAGATCTGATTTTAGTCCACACATCTTATGCACTTCTGTTTAAGTTATAAAACTCACAGATTTTACCATTTTAATATCAAAAAGACACAAAACCCCCACATTAGTCTAAAAATTTTACTACAGTCTTGCAACAAATTCATCATTCCTCAGTATTTATAGAATCATAGAATCATAGACTAGTTTGGGTTGGAAGGGACCTCTAAAGGTCATCTAGTCCAACCCCCCTGCCGTGGGCAGGGACATCTTCAACTAGATCAGGTTGCTCAGAGCTCCGTCCAACCTGACCTTGAATGTTTCCAGGGATGGGGCATCCACCACCTCTCTGGGCAACCTGTGCCAGTGTTTCACCACCCTCAGCGTAAAAAAT
>NW_008825108.1:2752895-2768944 GCF_000699105.1 Pygoscelis adeliae
TTCCCCACCAGCCCCTCCTTGTTGGTGAGAACAAGGTCCAGCATAGCACCTCTCCTCGTTGGCTCCTCTACCACTTGGAGAAGGAAGTTATCATCGACGCATTCCAGGAACCTCCCGCATTGCTTATGCGCTGCTATGTTGTCCCTCCGACAGATGTAAGGGTGGTTGAAGTACCCCATGAGGACCAGGGCTGGTGAACATGAGGTTGCACCTATCTGTCTATAGAGAGCCTCATCCACTTGGTCTTCCTGGTCAGGTGGCCTGTAGCAGATCCCCCACTGTAATGTCACCTGTCCCTGCCTTCCCTTTAATCCTGACCCACAAGGTCTTGGTCGGCTCCTCATCCATCCCCAGGCAGAGCTCCATGCACTCCAGCTGGTCATTGACATAGAGGGCGACACCCCCTCCTCGTCTCCCCTTCCTGTCCTTCCTAAAGAGCCTGTATCCCTCCATCCCAACACTCCAGTCATGGGAGCCATCCCACCACGTCTCCGTGATGCCAATAAGGTCGTGCGCATGTCTCTAACTCCTCTTGTTTCTTCCCCATGCTACGTGTGTTTGCATAGAGGCATTTAAGTTGGGCCCCCGATGAAGCTGGGGTAAATGGGGGTAAAGCATCAGCCTATTTTTAGCTGTTTTTATTCTCTTCTGCAGCTTGTCTCCATGTTTCATATTTAAGCTCACCTGTGTTACACATTAACACTTATTGAAGACTCCTGCAGTGGTATGAATATGCACAAACACAAGGAACAGTAAAACAAGGTACTTTATAATGGAAAACAGTTGATCACTTATTTTCCTCAGGAAGCTACAAATTCCTATGTGTAGGGATAAAAACTGTAAGCTGTAGGACTAGCAAATCATGCAAGACAAGGGTAGAAAAATACAGAGCAATGTAAGGACTTGGTAGAGAACTTGTGGAAACCAAGCCTGTTCCTTCGGTGATGCAGCACAGGTCATTTGCATGCAAAGCACTCACCCTGTGGTCAAACCTAAAAAATGTACTCTCTAACTAGCAATCCCATAGCTGACACCAGTACAAGGAACAATTATTTTTGTCTGGTAAAAACTACAGCTGTGTCTTCTTAATGATTTTATTATTTTCCAGAGATCTGGTTATGAATGCAAAAAAAAAATTTAAATATTGCTAGAAGGAAGTATGTTGACTCTACTGTGGCGCTTGTCTTGACCTCTAGTGTTTTAAGGGGGTAGTACCAAAGCTGAGGCTCTGCGGTTTAAGAAAATGGAAGGAGAGGCAAACACTGCACTGAGAGGATATAGCTTTCATGAGACAAACTGAGATAACAGAGAAAAGGATATGATTTTGGATATATAAGATCAAAATGGGGGGCTGTAAGGAACTGACCTGATTTAAGGGCTTATTGATATTGAAAAGAGGACGTTTTGCCTGCATTCCTCCTTACTCCTTTCCTTATTCCTGGCTATGTGGATCCACAAACTCTTTCCACTCTCCTCGATGTTCAGTGGCCCGTGCTATGAAATAATTCTGCTTATCAGTACAGCTGTAAACTATCTATCTTCTACTACTAATTTATCTTTTTGCTGGATTAGTAAAATGTATTGGCTCACAGGAAGTTCCCGAGTTAGGAGAACTGGTGAGTGCGCAGACAGGGAAACTAGATACTCCTGACTTTGGTGGCAGGGAGCTGTTAGACCACAGACAGAAACAATGACATTCAACCCTAAAGGACAAATATACAGGCAAATTATATTAAGAATCAACTAACATTAATAACTTCTATATCTATTGGCAGACACTTGATGGAGGGAAGGATGGGGAGAATTTTTTTTGTATTGGGAACATTATATAGTGGTATCAAAAGTCTTAGGATTTTGTGTACTCTGATTCATGCCCTGTAAACCTCCCCACCCCTTACCCCATGGTCACCTGTGCAGAGTTCATGGGAGCCCTCTAGTTGCATGTAATTCTTAGGAATTCCACAGCACTTCTTCAGGAAAACAGATGAATGGCTTGGACCACCCTGCCAGACTACAAACATGAGATACAAACTCTGTGAAGTCTCTTTCCTTCCTTTTATTCAGCCAGGAAGGAGAGTCAAAAGATATGCAAAGCCAGATACTAAGTCAAACAGAGCCATGCATTCCCAGGGCCACGCTGACATGCTTGGGTTACAGTGAGCTCAGATGTCATGACACTGCATTGGGACTTACCACATGGTGATGAAGTTCTACGAAGCAAACACGGCCACTTTGCATGAGAGCAGCACGCTGCAAGTCATACTGTTGCTGTCTGCCGCTCCGTTTGAAAGGAAAGCTGTGTGTTTATTCTCACACCTGTGATGTACACTACTTTCACATCACAGTTGAAATTTTATATCAATCTCCACCGTCCCAATACTTTTCTCATCACTCAAGCAAAATATCCACCACTGTGAATCAAAGATGTATTGTAAGTAACTCAGATTGTAATTTGCAGTGTTCAATCTTTTCTGTTCTTACTTTTTTGCCTTTACTATATTGCATTCTGCTTCCTCCATTTTATTATTTTCAGTTAGCTTTTTCTCACAAATGTTTTAATTTTTAATAATACTTAAGTAAGCAGCCACTTACTACAGTAATTACTCTTTAAAATTAATTAATACAATGAAGTGCCATGATTATGAACGTCTTAATTATTTGCATAGAACAGATAGTACAAAAGTCTGGGGCTCTTTTGCGAAGGATGCTGTAGTTCAAGCAAACAAAGCAGTCTCTGTACCATGTAATTTATAGATAAAACATATGATGTCGGGAGTCAGGAAGTCAGTTTGCATCTTCTACAGGTAGAGAAGTAGGGAAGACTGGAGGTGAGGTCACTTGACCACATTCACCCCATAACAAGAAAAGCCACAATTTGAACCTGTCCCTCCATGGCTTTTCAGCAAAATGAGGCGATTCAGAGAGTTTCAGAGAAGGGCTTTTCCTGCGGTGCTGATACAGAAAAGTTTGCTGTTAGCTGAAACACAGTTTTGGTTTTATGTTTGCTGTACATTAGACGGCTCAACCATTTCAGTAGCTTCAAATCTAGACAGTGTGGCAAAGATTTCAGTGTTTTATCAACTGCCATCATGAAATCTTGAAAAGTTATTGTTTTCTTCCACAGTGCTTTGTACATCTAAGATATCCAATTATATCCCCTTAAATGCTTTGTCATAGGCCACCTGCTCAGACAGAGCTTTCATAAGAATTAATAAAGCAAGCCAAGTACCTGAAGAGAAAATGCAGGGCCCTACAGCATGTCCTACAGCAACATGGGTTCTATAACATGTCAACTAAGTCAAGGCACTACAGGTTTTATAGTTCCTGTGGTATACCTGCAGCTGAGACTGGTGATGTTAACATCAACCCCCTACCCTTTTCTCTCTCAACTAACATCAGGAAATGGAATCAGTACTAAAGCATCAGAAATTCTGTTACTTTACACTTTTTCTTTATCTGTCTCCTTCACAAAAGAAGCACCAAAAAGAACTAAAGAGCCTGGAGAAAGTCCTGCACACTGAGGAAATAAGTATCAAATTCTGATTGCCAGGCATATCACTATTTTGTGCCACAGTGAATCTGTTAGCTACTTAGAGACTAGGTAAGGTGAATGGGTGAAGTTTGTCATTATGCTACAGATATTTTTATAGTGATTTGAGTTCTCTTTTTTTTTAGTAGTCAGGGAGATATGTGCAACTACATATATGTCTTCTGCAGAACCTGAAATCAAGGAGGGAATATTCAGTAATAATACTGACAATAAAAAACCCAAGAGATTGCAGAATTATTTCTTCTTAAGCATTATCGTGTTATCGTCTGTTCTTTTTCAGGTTCTCTTCTTTCAGTGCTCCTTCTTCATTAAGTTCTTGTTTGGTAAACAGAGTACACAAAGTACAAAGTACTTTGATGCCAACGGTCTCACACATGATCATAAGCAATTTTTATAACTGATGCAGAAACTGCCCAAGCATAAGGTCCACCTGCCTGAGCAGTATAAAAAAGCTGAAAAGCAACCAGATGTAGACAAGTGTGAATTCCCTTCACATTCCTCACTCACATATAGCTCCCACCTGTTGATATCAGCAGAGCAGCCAGAGCAAACCTCACACCAGCTTGCACATATGTGATGGCATTAGGGCCAGGTGGCATGAATTAATATAGTCCCCTTGATATTCAGACCTACACTCAGCTTCAGCATAGCCTCGATCTGCCCCCAGAGCTGGAGTGCTGCCATTAAACCAGTGCTATGAGTAGAGCAAAGTCAGTTTTTTACTCAAAAAAGTTAACTCAGATAATAAAAAGTAAAATTCTATTAATGATAATCAAGTGTGCTCACCCGATGGATTTTCTCGCCTCAAGGCCAACACTAATCTGCAGAGTGCTCAAATACCTTTTAATTAGTATGACACATTAATACTACAAGTCATTTAACTACCCTTTCTTACTTAAGAGCCAAGAAAGTGAGTGGAAAAATCAAGTCCATACAAATCTGAAACATTCTTGAATATTTTCTCACTTTAGCACATTTACTTACCACAATCTTTTCGAGATCATGCTCACTTAAACACTTGCAGAATTCTTACAAAGATCTAAAATGGGACAGGGCAAAAGAAAATTCCTAAAAATACCAACTCATACTTTGGAATATATTCTGATTCATTTAGAAAGTACTGCGATATAAACACATAGCCACAATCAAGGATTACATTGTGCATATCTGTTTTTGTCATACGGTAAATTAAGCAAAATAAACATTAGAGTAACAGAGTATTTTTTAAATGGAGGAGATATATACACTCCGTATTTGAAGTCTGTAGTTTAAAGCAAATGGTTGCAAATCTCTGTACCATGAATGATAAAAAGTAGTTTGTTCTTAATGCTGCTGTGAGTTCTTTATCTTTCTGTGTTTATGCACATATTTTCAGAGATCTATGCAGATACTTGCAATGGTACTATTTAAAACCCCTTTGTAAAAAAAAAGCATTACAATATTAGGCTAAAAATGAAAAACATTAAAATATTTCATTTCAACTAAAATATCTTATGCTTATTCTGATAATCTAAAATATTTGTCTGAGAGAAGTAAAATGTGTTCACTTTTGCTCTTTGTAACATTTTCGACTTTAATTTTATACTGTGATTAATAAGAACTCATAATAACTTTTAAGTAATTTACTGGAAGGGATGTAGTAGTAATGATTGAAAATGTCATATTCTAATGCCACAGCCTGGTAACTGCAAAGTGGAAGCTAGTGTCAAATGGGTCTTGTAAAAAGACCAAGTATTCCTTACACAGTACACGGAAAGGTTTGATGGGGGGTCACCTTCAAAATTGTAGAGATATTCACCCATAGTAAACAAAACAAAACAAAACAAAACAAAACTAAACTAAACTAAAGTAAAATCAAGTCAGAACAAGCGTGCTGCTGATACTTGCAAAACCTTCAAGAGTAAGCAGACCTCACATCGTTACTTATATTTAGATTCCTTATTTGTCTTATTCTTGGCTCTGAAAGTAACTTGCTGAAATTAAAATATTGTCTTCATTGTCAATGCTAAAACAGTATGATTTTTCAGTATTATTCTTGTGATCGAGAGCCAGCTGGACGGTAACACCCCATGGCCAGTGGGTATGTATAGAGGCCTATTCCAGCACACCCCATGTGCTCCGAGACCCGATTACAGCCACGCATTGCTGTCAGCGCAACTCAAAGCCATACCTGCTTTGCTGACACACAGAGGCAGATCAGAAAGCCAGAAGGGACTATTGTTATCACGCAGTCTGACCTGCAGTATTACAAAGGGCTTGGGAATTCCCAGAAGAAATTCCTATTTGTAGCAGAGATTCTGTCTTAGAAAATCGCAACTTTGTTTTATAAACTACCTGTCTTACAGAATTCACCATCGCTATTTTCAGAGGTGTCACCATGGTTCTTCATTTATGGTATGAATTCATCTACTTTCAATTGCTAATCTGTTTACATCTTTGCTAGGTTTTAAGCCTTCTGTTTTCAGTTTTCTGTTCTCCATGTATACAATTATAGACTAATATCAAGTCTTCCCTTAATGATTTTGTTTGCTAAGTGAATTCAATAAAACTCCTCATGATAATATATCACTATACAGAACATTTTCTAATGAGTCTTGTGGTTCTTCAAGCCTTCTTCAGGTTTCCAACATCCTTGCTGAATAGTGGGAAATAGGATTAGGTTTTGTATTCTCTAGCTGCACAGAGCAGAAAAGATAAAATGATCTCCGTTTTATTCTATATTGCCCTGTTATACATTCAGTGATTATATTAGCTCTTGTTGGCTACTGTTCTGGATGAAAAACTAAAGCTCTATCCATTATTACTACTCATTACAGCACCTAAATGCTTTTCCTGGGTAGCACTCCCCCATTCTGTAACTTGAGCTGCCTGCCTTATATCTTAACAGTTGTGCTTATAAAACATATTGTTTGCCTCAGCAGTGTTCAACCCTTTATTATTCAAGTCCCACACCTGCATTTCCATTATTTTGCCTGAGACTGATGTCAGACTGACAGGCTTATAATTACCTAGGTTATCTCACCCATTTGAAAAAAAATGTTAGCACGACCTTAACTCCCACAGGCTTCTGGAACATCCCCAGTGCTCCAAGCTACAATGAAAATCGGTATTAAAAATCCAGAGAGTTCTGCCAATCCTTTACAAATATTTGATATAAGTTACCCCAATGTACTGACTTAACATTTCCAGCATTAGTAACTTCAGTGACTGCTGGAGTAGAAAGACTTTCATAATCACAATACAGTATGAATATGGCAACCTGCTTATCCTCACATACAGAATAGAAGTATTTATGAACACTCTGGGCTTTAGCTCCTCTTTGTCTGCCACAGACTCTTTATTCATTCAATCAGAGCCATCAATTCTATAAAGCTGGCTAAATTATTATTACTTAGTCCCCATTCCCCAGAAATGGGACCAAAGTACGTCAAACTTCGTAAACTCTAAACACGTATGTGTACGTGATAAGATGCAAGTGGCAGGGGTTAGCCACAGAAAACCATAATTAAAGATATTTTTAAGGGAGAAGAAAGACTTTAATGAAAAGACTCATCGTGACAAAAATCAGTATCCAAGAAGCTTTTCCTCAAGAACTCTGAAGTCCAGACAGTTCTATGCTCATTCTTTATGTTTGCAAAATATTACTCTTCTTTCCCAAGAGCTAAACTCCTGCCTAATTATCTACAAAAGCAAAAAGAGCAAATACTTCCGAGATTCTACCTAGCAGAATAGCAGTAAATTTATTGCAAAGTTACAGCCAAGTAAGTGAATTTCATAGAAGGTTCAAAATAATATTTCATGCTGGACCTTTAACATTGAGAAATGGTAAGTAAAGGGGTCCCAGAGGCATAGAAAGCAGCTTGAAACTCAAGAAACCCCTGGCAATACACAGCTGGAGAGAATGTGTTAAAAAAGAGAACTCTTTAAATAAACAATCCATATGTCTTTCCTGTTTGTAAATTCAAAATGCACAGTCAGGATAAAGCTTTTATAATAGAGATGCAGGACCATGGAAATAACTACCTTTGTATGGAATTGGTGACATTCACAAGTGGTAGGGATGTTTAATAGGCAGATCTTTGAAACAGTATCGGGCCCAGGATGTGCAACAAGAATGACAAGTTTGTCAACCATGTATTTAATTTTTTTTATACAAATGCTGAAGAATTTGTTAAAAACGGTGGGAAAATAAGCAATCGTTCCACAGAAAAATTAGCTGTAATAGGCTGATTCCATGATGTTCAAAAATCTTTTTAATGGATCCTGAAATCCCCCAGTTTTCACTGCGAGTGTCAGCAGAAGAGATTCCTTTTCTAGGTTGCAGAATTAGACCTATGCATGCAAGTGCAAAGTTATATTTTTAAGAACAGGGCATTATTCTGCTACAGATATTTTCAAGCACCCTACCTCTGTATTCCCTGGAAATCAAACACAGAGCACGTGCAAACTCGCTATATAACCTTAGTCATATTCACTGACATTATTTTCTAACCTTTTGCATGATACTATTCCATTTTAATACAAAATACTTCAACTGCTTGAATTAACGATTTCTTTACTACTTGCAATTCTGGCAATATTAAGACATGATAATGCCTACCCTTACATTTTGTCCCCTCAGTTATTACCTAGTAACAGACTACTGACAACAGCAAACTTGCTAATATAATCATCAGCAACGATAAGAATATAAAGATTTAGAGAACTATTCCAGTTCCCAGTCTATTCATCTGATGATGTGTTATTTTTGAGCTCTAAGCTGCTAACCTTTTAATCTCACAATGTGAGTGTCAACTGTGAGTGATGAGGCAGACACATCAGTAAACACCTTTTTCTAGGTGCACCTGCATGCACTTGGCTTCGAGTGACACATCGTTCCTCTGAAGGGATGTTCTACGGGAAGATGTTCCCCAACACAAACACTCTCAGAAGCTGCCACAGCTAGCAGCAGTGAAACCAAACCAGGACAGATGGAGGAGTGTTTTCTATTGACTAAGAATACCATGTGGAAAAAAATAAAAGAAGTTTTACCACCAGGAGATTAACACTCAAAAAGGTGACAGCTTGCTACTTCTGTATTTTAGTTAGATTCAATATTATATTACTGAATTGGATTAAAATATTAAAAACTTATTTTTCTTTTTGCATAGGAAAAAACCAGGAATTTATAAAAATTAACTGTGGCTTACAAAGTCTTTAAGGAAATTATGTCCTTTCATTCTTTTCCAATATATTATTTGAAGGAAACAAGTAAAGAAACCACAGTTTTTTTTAAATGAAAGACACTAAACTTTGAAGTTACGCTCCATCGAATTTTCTTAAAACCAAATACTTTTATGTGAATATTTACACTTGGATTATCAAACTGAAAAGGCATTTAGCTGATGTATCCATAGGAATGCATTGAGAGCATGGGCATGCTCTCAATGCAGTAAAAAACAAGGACAGAGGTGGGCCAGCAGTATGATGGGCCACAGTGACTATGGTAAGACTATGGTTAAGAACTGCTGGAGAAGAGGAACAGCAGGGTAAGACACTGCCTCACGAGGTGGGCAGGAGTGTGGATCTCAGCAAATGACTTGTATGAACACTCAGCTGCAAGTGAGTACGTGCTGGGAAGACAGTGAAGACCATACTGCAGTAGAAACATGGATGTGAGATCTAGCTCTTCAATTAGATTGAAAGTGCTGAATCTATACAATGTTGTTTCATATTGCCCAGAAACATTAAAAGTATATTTTCATTTTTCACTAGTTTTCATTTTTACTAACGGCAACAAAAAGGCTTTATCACTACTTAAGGATATATTTCCCCTAATTTCTTTTAGGTTACACTGAGACTTGAGCATGCAACAAGAAATTCACCAATATTCAACACACGACACATGCACTCTGAATCTGTTTTTTAATCAGGTGAAATTAGTTTTCATTCTGAATCAGACCAGCAGGCTATATATTTTCAAGTCACACTTGACTCTTTGACAGGATTATTTTTCTATGTAGATTAAATCTTAAAACACATCCTTTGTAGTATTTGAGCTAAGTGTCATTGCCAGGTATTGGAAGCATAAGTAAGCACATAAAAATAAAATAGTAAGCAAAGGAGGACAAGATATGGGTGGGGAAAATCAAATCTATTTCTTAAATTTTGCTGCACATGCCACACAGAAGAAATCTATGTATATTCTTTTACTATTCAAGGAATATTGATGCTGCTGAAGTCAATGGCAAATGTCCTGATGAATTTGAGGGCACAACATGCAAATATTGATGTATTTACAAAGAATATTTAATAGTATCTGCAATACTATTCTTTGAGAAGAAAGTCCTTTTTGTGACAGTCTCATGACAGGGGATCGAACATAGGTCAGACTCCCTGTTTAGCATCTCACGTTTTAAAACCATTCTCTAATCATTAATACCTTCAAAGCCAAATGCTGCTTAAAAGAGGGGGTTGTTTCCTCTCATGATCTGGAAATAAAAGTAATTGCTTGCTATTACATGTTAGCTAGAGACAAGGGAAGCAACAACAGTTAATGAAAGTTCTTTCACATTGGACAAGTCACCCAAAAATGATGAATAAACATATAAAACAACAACAGGAATTATACGGAAAGAGAAGATTTCATTACTGGATAATTTAGCTTGTCCACTATCTTTGTAAATTCTCTCTCTCCTCAAGTGCAGAGAGTTCTTTAATAACCAAAAATATTTAAACAACTTTTCACACAAAAAACGACTAGTTTGTCCATTGCTTCAAAATTTCCTCTCTCACACAGAAGACAAAGCTTACTGCAAAGGTTTTGGATGTGCATGCCTTAGTTCTTTATATACACACACATCTACTCGGGAAGAACATAAATGTATTTTGTAAGTTACGACGTGATAAATGGTAGATTTATAGGACCTGGTGCATTGCAACTGGCTGAGTGCTCTTAACATAAAGTGAGACACATCATTATTGTTGCTATAAATACTTCGCATTGTAAAATCATACTGTACTTTTTGTGGCAATACAAAACAAAATAATACAAAATCGTCTCTGTTTCTGGCCCAGCTGAAACCATAATAATCTCTGAATGATGCCAACAGAAGCTGAACTGAATGGGCACAGGCATAGCTTCCAGTTTTTATAGGACCCCAAATCCGTTGCATCATCACAGCTCCAATACAGATAACAGCATTATCTAATTTCTTAATTAAATCAGCCAGCTCTCTTTCTTGTAAAGTGAAATGTTTATGGCTCATTTATAAGCCATATTCTTTCTTTTGCCCATCAAACTCTACAAGATGCTTTGCACATTATGCCTTTAAAGAAAAGTAGAGATGCAAAGTTCACGTGTGCCTGAGGTCTCTGGGACCTGAGGAAAACTACTTTGGTGAAGAGCTTAAAAGATAAGTGTCTGAAATATCATTCTAATGTCATAGTTAAGCATCTGAGGATAATGGTACCATGAAGAAGTTAGCTGGTAAGACAAATGTATACATCAGGAAGATGAAGACTTCCTGTGTATTGAGTTCATCTGTTCATTCCATAAATGTGCAATTGTTCTCTCCTCATCCTTTTTTCCTGATTTTTAGGCATACGGAGTTCCCACAGCTCTCAGCAGGTTCAGAGGGAGCTTCGAGGTAGTTACCTCAGTAAAGCTCGACCTAGAATTTGAGAGCCTAAAAAGCTCAGAACCCTACTTCAAAGGTGAATATTTTTAAAAAACTGCCTAAATTTATCTGTTCCACTTTTTCAATTATTTGTTGAGCAATAATAATACTGCCTCACGTTTACAAAGCACTTTGGGATCTCCAGCTGAAAGATGCTATACAATTACTCTCATTAAATCATTGTTAAAAATGAGATTCCCTATTATGCCCATTTTCTAATCAGCTGAAGAACACTAAGTTCAAAAGTTCACCTTGATTCTAACTGGATTCATAATCTGTTTAGGAAATTGAAAAAGAAGGCAGACAAGGGGCAGGAGAAAAATGTCCAGTGATAACAAAACAAAGGGATAAGAGCAAGTAAAATTAAAGAGACTGTAAAATGATTCTGAGAAGGAATGAGAAAAAAATCAAATTATAAGTATGATTGATTTCATAAATAGAGCGCTAGCAACATTGGCTTTGTCTTTATTCCTACTATCATACATCATACACAATTCCTAATAGGGTTTTTTTTTATTATTTAATGAACTTCCCCTATCAAAATTCCACAGAGAAGAAATGGTTGAGAAACCAAATGATTTATGAACCCTGACTGCCCACAAAATACTTTGAAAGGTTAATTTAAGATATGTCAGATTGTAGAAGGTTTTTTCTGTAATTATGATATTGATCTAATATAAATATAAAGCCACCCCCTCAGGCTCACAGCTTTGCAGTAACCGGTACAATCACTTCCCATGAAAAACAAGGCTAAGGTCGTGTTGCATATACTGTGGAGCCAGACTTCTTGTTGATACCAAAATCTGTATAGTAATGTTTTTGAAGGTAATTTTATCTTTATTTGAAATTTCCACCACAAAACACATTAAATAGATATGATTTTAAGAAATTATTGGGCACCAGTTTTTAGGAAATTGATCACTGTGATCTAAATATTAAACTTGATGAAACACCTGATCAAGTTTTTAATGATTTTTGCTTCTAAGACTTATTTTCTTAAAGTAACACCTCCACTTGGTTTGGCAAAAAAAGTAGTTAATGTTGATACTAGATGAGGGCGTCATATGTCAGCATCAAGCAAAATCATTTTACACTTCTCAGGTATTTTCCCATACCTTTTTTCAGAATACCATACATCCATAGGGCAAAAGCATGTCTGACCCATTCATTGAACCATCTGCTTAACTGAAGAAAAGTATCTTATCTTCCTTTCTTCCTGATATAAAAACCATACACTGTTTATTGGGGAAAAACAGATAACCATAAAAAATAAAATCTTTATAAATAGTAACCCAAAGTTTCGATTCACTACCAATGCACATACAACTCCACCAAAACATTTGCTGTTTCCAATTCTGTGAACTAATTGTGCATTTCCCTTAAGTATTTTGAGTTTCAGATATGATTTATATTTCCAGGAGGTGGACACAGCAAGCTGCACGGCAAGATCATCTGCCCTAATTTAATTGACAGACACTATGTTCCTTCATAGTCAATGGTGAGAAACAGCTCCCTTAGAAGATGAGTCATCCCATCCTATAATAGAGGTTGAAATAAAATAAGATTAATTGCCCTTCCCTTGGCTGTAAAACCAGCTGAGGTCTGTACTGTAAATTTACACACCCGACTTACAGGTATCTACAACTGGACAAAATGAATCCCAGTCCTTAGTTTTCAAATCATTAAAATTAAGATGAGAGAGCGCAATGATTTTAAAAAAAATTGCTGCAAATGATCAGTTTACCCTGGCCTAGTCATTTTTTTCCAGTTTCAACAACGGTATTAATCCATTTGACTGGCACTGCTGACTGCAAGTTTTCACCTTCACGCTTCATATGTTAAACTATGTCAAGCCAGCACTGCTATCTGATCCCATCCACGTTCTGATGTCTGCAAGCTCCAGAAGTGTGGTGAGGTGCAACTGAAGCTCACCTATGGAAACAAAATGGCTGAAAATACGTTGCAAAAGCATTGCAAAGATGTATAAATGTTCTAGAAAGTGATGCTGTTGGAGAAGGGAGAGAACATTCTTGTAACATATTGAACTGACAAAGTAAGTTTCAGATCTATCAGAAATACACATCAGTAATTAATACAGCTCGTAAAAGAACTTAATCATATTGGGTGAGAATTTTTGAGGTGAGTTGACACTGCATGCAGGCAAGGTAAATTGAGAATACAAAATACAGAGTCACACATCAACACTGTATGCTCAGACTTGGCTATTTTACACATAAAACTTACCTGGGGCACTGATAACCACATGCAATGAAAGATGCAGATTTGGCAGACAAAGCACAATTATCCGTTTTATTAATCTGGTCCTGTCTGTGCTTTAAATCAGGAAGTGCAGGGTGAAAACTGCAGTGAAACAAGTAGGAATTTTGTCTAAGGAAACTGAAGCAAAAACTTCAGAATTTGGCCTTTACAAGTTAGAATTTAGCTTTCAAGCCTTTGCAATTATTTTTTATTGCTTACATCACGTAATATTGCTTTAGTGCCACTCAACAGGAAAAGATTTATGGTTCTATTTTAAAATAAACTGGGTAAAAATATTTTGTAAATCAATAGCCAGTCTGCCACTATGCTGCAAGTATTTGGCAGGAAAAAAAGCTGCTCATAATGCATTTCAGTGCAAATTTAAAATTTCTTGACTCCAGCAAAACTGATGCAACTCCCAATTTTTTTTTATTCCATTCTTCTTAGGAAGCAGTAGTCCCTTAGCAGTGTGATATTTAATCTCATCAGGCTGTTTTACATTTGTGTTGATGAAACAGCAGATGAGAACATGAGGACTATAATTTGATGCTACAACTATGGAATTGAATGGATTGATGGATTAATTTTTTAAACAAGTTGCATTAATAGAAAAAGTCAGAACAAGACCTAACCACCATGTTGATTTCAAGTTGCAGAACTTCACAGAAACTTTGGCTAATTCTTCTTTGAGGCTATATCGTCTTCTGAGTACCTGAGATATAAGGTTAAGGCTAAAAAATGACTGATGGATTGGAATTCTCCCAGTAAAGTTAATTGCTGAGACCTCTTCCACTGTCATTAGGCTGTAAAGTGGCAACAAACCGACTTTTGAACCATTTCATCTACCTTCTCAACTTCCCATCCTTCTGGCAATGACAGTAAGACTGTACGTTCAATAAATATATCCCTTGCTTCACTCCCAATGCTCCACCCCCAGAATCCCCTACAGCCTGCGGCATGGGTACCCCCTGACAAGCTCATCCAGAGCTGCGCGTAGAGGGGTCTGCACAGAGGCAAGTGCACTCACCTTAGCAGCGCTGAGTTGTAAGGGAGAACTAAGACTGACCTAGCGTGCAGCTGGCAGGAGGAAGTAACTCACATTTGCCTCGAGACTGATGGTAGTAGAGACTAGAGAGTAACGAAGAAGTGATCTCTGCCTGGAGATCACTACTGAGAATTAACATGAGGAAGAAACTGGCAGCAGGAGATGAAAGAGATAATGATTGGATATTTGATTCGGCAAACCATGACATGCTTAGACCAGGAGGCTGGTGATATAAACACAGCATGGTAAAGCAAATAGTACGTTCATGAGACCTTGAGGTATTTGAGGAAGATCATCTGAAGACCCCAAAGCAACAGACTCCTGTAGGCATGACAACTGTGTGGAGGCATGGCCTCACAGGAGGAAGCACGGAGCCTCACCTGTTGAGATAGGTGCATGGTCCATGGCTTCCCTGGTGTAGCTGGGGCGTCGGCTATAGGTAGCGTGCAACTGTAGCAGGCTGTGAGTGAGTTAGGGGCATGTGTTTGTGTGTGTTATAAGTGTTGTTATTTGTAATCGTTGTTTAGGTAGAGCTTCTTTCAGTATTATTGCTTTACTACTCTTAGATATCATTGTCTTATTAATACTAGTTAATAAAACAAATATTCCAAATAAGCAAGAGCTTGTCTGTCACTGGCATGGCCTCACCCACACAGTACACCGTGACAACATCAGGTGTATGGTGTGTGGGTGGAAGGCCCTGAAGATGATCGAGAGCTGCAGACCGATGTCTCTGTGCCAGGTCCATGAGTGCCCGGTGAGGCAGCGGCGGTGACGGCCAGCAGCTGCGGCTGCCCTGTGACACTGTGGGGCACACTGAGGCAAGGTCTCATACTTCTCGCCTTACTACTATTACTGTGAAACTTTCATGTTCACCTGTGACAAATTTATCATCCTGTCCTCTATAAGGAGTAGTTACAATCCAAACACTATCATTTTCAAGTACTACCATGACAGTAACTGAACAAAGATAGATATTCCCCTTTTGTTTGGAAAAATACTTGCATTTGAGAAAAGGGAGAAAGGACAATACTGAAGAAATGAAGAAAATGGCTTCAAGCCTGTGATAAACTATTTCCAGTTTCACACTTGCAATGGGGGCACTTTCCTACTTTCTTGGACACAATTTCTTCCTTGTCTCGGTCTGATATAGTGAAAAGTAAGATCTTTTCAGAAACTAGCAGTGGGCTAACCAGCGAGGTTAGGGAGATTGCCTCCACATATACTAAGAATATGCTCTGGTAAAAAATATAGCTATATATGATAAGATTCCTTTATAATCTCTTGTAGGACAGAGAAAAGGCAATTAGGACAGAAGGGTCTTTGAAAATGTGACTATTCTAACAGTTCAGTACATGAAGATCATGTGCCTGACCTAATACGAGTTAACAACAAGGTGAGGAAAAATCCTTTTCTTCATTTACTCTACAAAAAGCCATTGTCTAGTTTGTACAAATCTATTTGTGCTCTAATTACGCATTTGTATCAAGTACTGTACAGGTGTTTGTGCCACAGAAGCCTCATTTCAGTTACAATT
>NW_008825108.1:2768995-2814163 GCF_000699105.1 Pygoscelis adeliae
AGCATACCTAAATTAGCCATTGCCCAGTTTTGCCAGTAGTTCTCTACTGTGATGGTCAAACGTTATCCCAAAAGGTGCCAAGAGAGTCTATCTTGCAATGGCAGAAAGTAGTAGTTCTTAGCACCCAACAAACTTTACTTCTGATCTAATATTACTGAAAGTTAAGGTGGCAGGAAATTCACAGTTTTTTAGTAATACCCCGGAACAGTCCACTATGAAAAATGTTTTCCTGGAATTGGTCGTTAGTAATCTCATTCTTTGCAAAATGAAAAATGACTGTAATACGCACACGATATTAGGAACTAAGACAAGTTAGTACAGATTTTCCTTGAATGTCATATTTGGTTTTTGACTTACTGCAGAACAAAGGTCCAAAGCTACTTTTCTCTCCAGTACTTTTTTTTTTTCTTTTGGCATTGAAAGATAGCTAGGTAAAGATGATGATGATGTTCATTCACACATTCCACTGAAGTTCATTCCTTTTCTTACTTCTGTTGATGCTTTTGAAAAAGTCTAAAGAAATTCTTTTGGTCTAATTTATATGCACTTCCTATGCCTGCATACTGCCAGTTTAGATACGTCACCTATAATAACAATGAAAAATTGCTGTGTGCCTCATGCTCTGTTTTTTTCATTTGCTTTAGAAGCTCACTCCAGCTACCGTAACGGAGTTCAGTTGTGAGCAGTAACAAATCTAATTTAACCTCACTAAGTCACAGTTTTTTCATCTTAATAGCTATTCTGTACAGCCTGGAAAACTCATTAATGGAAAGACTCTCAAGTCTAGTTCATGTCTTTTATGGGAATGAACTAGATTACCAAACAGAATGCGTTTCTTAAAAAGATAGATAGCTTAAAGACATCCTCCACTACAATTGTCAGTACTATACAATTATTGACACAAGCAGTACCTGCTTCTTGTAGCATCTTGAAGAATCAAGTGTGCTTAACAATATTGAGTGACATACGGAGAAATTTAAAACAAAGACAACCAGTAATGTTCAGTTTGGAGGTGAGCTCAGTTACTTGTATTACTCAAGAGGCAGCAGCATATTCTTTCATTTACCACTTTGACAAGTGATACTAGTTAGACTGACATTCAGAAGTCATTAGCACCTTAACACGTCATCACGTAAATTCTAAGTTAACCACGGATGCAGCAGCTCCCGCTTCCTTCCATCCTGAGACAAAACTTGTGTCTCTCTAATGTGAACCTTAGGATAACTCACAGCAAAAACTGGATAGCTGGGTCTAGCCTATAAGGCCAAAGTTACTTTGCCTAGTGTGTCAGAAATAACAAGTGAACATCTGTGGCCCAAAGCTCTTAAATTGTAGAATTCTTCTCGGAAAGGAAAAAGAAAAATGAGAAAAGTAGAGCCAGATGTAGAGGAAAGAAAGGAGGTGATCACCATAAGAAACATGTCTTCTGGGGGTGACTAAAGAGAATCAATGCTTTATGCTTTGGAACAAAAGGAAAGACAAGAACTTTTTCCCATCTTTGCTGAAAATGAAGAGAAGAGAGATGCTCTGAATATGCTAAGGAACAGGACAATTTATTTCAATATAATCTTCCTGACACTTGCCCATTTCCAAAGCATACCCACTTCTGGTATGGTAGAAGCAAGATTTTAAAAGCAAAACAGTGCTGGACATAGCATGACAGCATATGTTACTGAAACAGCATCAAGACAAGCCAAGGACAAAGTAAACTCGGCTAGAAGTGAGTTAGGACTATGGACTTACAGCAATATACATAAACACAAGAACTATACCCCAAATTCTGAATTATCAGTGGCTACAATAGCCACAGAATTTTGTAATGGATGAAGACAAATAAGTTAAATGCTATTCTTACAAAGCCTTACAGTAAATAAATATTTTCAAAGAAGTCAAAAGGACTTAAGCATACAATAGAAGAGTCAACAATTAATCTTTCTTAATTTTAGATGCCTACCATATAGATATCTACAGCTGAACTAGTCACCACTGTGACTAATAGAAGCCTAATAAATGTATTAAATATATTTAATAGTGCCTAGAGCACTTACTTACAATTCCTCTCATTGTAAGTAAAGACTACATCTAAGACAGGGTGATTAATTCAATCTGCAAGTCCCTATCTTCCCCACAAATGTCAACAATATGGGCATTTTCATCTGACCTAGTCATCCGAAAGGATCTTTACAGTCAATGGACTGTAGAGTTAGTATTGACTATATTGGACCAACCCATTGAGTTCTAGGGCACAGTTTTCTGTTCTTAAATCAGATATCGAAAGCAGACGTGCCACTGAAGTGCCTACTTCTCTCCACTGACTATGAAAGAAACTATGGGTCACTAAGTCATACATGTATCCCATGTATTGAAAAATGTCTGCCTTAAAGTCCACAACTGTGAACCCTCATGAAGTGCTACCTTGTTGCTTCTGTAGGGACGGTGAGCTCTAGCTTAGAGTGAAACCCTGCTTTCCACTCAACCCAAACTGAACAGTCATAGGCCTGAACATTTTTAAGACTGCTGATCCCTTTAAGTCTTCATTTTCATATCTTCCTGCATTCTGACCAAAGGAAAAAAGGAAAAGGAAGAAGAGAATGATCGCTCTGACTTTGTTTCAGGATTTTAAATCAAAATTTCCTTTCTGGTCAGAAATCGGGACTCTACCTAAGGAAAAAAGTTTATAGTTTTAGTTTGTGACAAGAAAATTAAAGAGATCCCTCATAGCTGTAAAGGGTGAAGTATCATCAGTCAACCACGACTTCTAGTAGCGTAGGGTGGAAAAGTTTCCCAGTGATAGCTTCACATCCTATCACCACACAATAACTTAGATCTGGATATCTTCATCCCAGCACTGATAATGATCTCCCAATTCACTAAGTCAACATCCAAGTAAACCAAAAAATGGTTCAGGTGCTGAATCCTTCCTTACAGATACATACCATCCTCCAGAAGTAGAAATGGCTTACTGACTGCGATAAAAGTATCGTATCTGATTGCTATTCCATAGCAAGAAACACTCCTATGATGAATACACATCGTGGTAGGCCTTGGGTAGCCTGCTTAACTATTAAAATACACAACACACAGTAGGAAACCTTTTCCCTGCAGCTTCTTATGAGGATATGCTTTAATAAGTAGTTTGAGTGTTCTCCCGATTTCTGCTTAAACTGTGAGTGCTGAAACACTCACGAAGAAAAGAAAAACTACACTGTATTGTTATCTCTGTGTATTCAGAAGCTACCTTTAAGGAATCCCAAAATCATGAGACTGGCATACTGAAACTTTTTTTTTAAACTATGTGATAACTTTCTACATGTAAGGATTTTGAGCTGTAAAACAACAGACTAAAAGTTTTGTTTCCTTTTTTTCCCCAGAAAGAACTAGAAAATGACCTTAAAGAGAGAAGAGATTCTCACATAAACATTTCAATTCCAGGAGGTGAGGCTTTAAAAACATTCTCACCCCAAATATTGAGAGGTTTATAACAAACCACAGATGTTTGGTTTCTGCAAACAATGACCGTGTTAAGTTCCTCTGCATTTGGTAAGAAATAATAGCCTCTCCATTAACCTGTGACTGAGAACCACTTTCATCTTACTCTTCTGTGTTAACTGAAGTCCTAATTGCAAAAGTAAGGCTAATCGAATACAACACCTGGAGAAATGGGTTGGTTTTTTTTTTTAGCATTTAAACCTCATTTAGCTAAGTAAAACAAAAAACTGCAAAATTCTAGATTCAGAGGAAACTTTTTTAAAACACAAAAACATATATTTCACTAAAGAAACAAACAAAACCCCACATAAATGTAATTTTAGTATTGCAATTTTTTTACTTGCTCTACATCGGTTGGACTCGATGATCTTGGAGGTCTCTTCCAACCTTAATGATTCTATGATTCTATGATTCTACATGCAAGTGGGTTTTTTCTGTGAGCTTCCCAAACATCAGCCTATCAACAGAGAAATCGCATCTTTGCTTGCCAAGATCAACTTCGAACACTCTGCAGATTTAATTCTGAATATAGTCATGTACCCATCCCTTATTTGTATACTTATCATTTTAACTTCAACATAGTACCAACACTTTTCACAAAGAAGGGCTGTCTAAATAAGTGCTAATGTTAGGAGTATGCATTTTAACTGAATTTCTCTTTCCGACAGTTCCAAGTATATGCGCTCTTTCATAATGATTTTGTGGTCATTACTACTTTCCACCAGAAGATTTGATTTCCGTTAGAACAACAGTAACAGCAGCCTCTACTGCTTTGAATGCTTGAGAAGTTCTGCTATTCAGGGCTGATGTTTAGATAGAATAAATCTTACATAAACAGTCAAGATGCTGTATTATATTACAATAAATGTACAATGAAATAAATATATGTAGCGTATACAATTTAGAAACACTTTTGCATTCATGTATGTGTAATGCACATAACAGTAAACCATAAGATTGTCTCACAGGAATTGTCTTGTACTGATAGCATATCTGTATCAAGCTAAGGGGAATAAATAACTACAGATTAAGACCTATGCTTCTCTTGATAGACTACTCCAGGTACCCTCAATAACTCATTTAAATCTAGCTCTGGTATCTTTATATTGCACCGCATCCAGCAACATAGACTAACTATGCATGTTGATCCTTACTGTGGCTTTTAAGAGGTACAGCAAATCAAACAGTAGTAATAGTATTCAAGAGTATTGCATTGCTAGTGGAGAGAGAGGCCAAAAAAAAAAAAAAAAAAAATCAGGAGACAAAAAACGTGGACCACAGTGTGTAACTTAAACCTGTCATTGGATGGTAGGCATATTCATAACAGAAAGAAAAGATTTCTCATTCACAGAAAAATCCATGAGATGACTTTGATATTTTATTTGCATTACCAGAAATAGTTTAGGCAGCATATTTCTGTTCTGAGTGTAATGCTATTTCCTTATTTGCCAAATGGTTGAGAAACTTAATAAAATACAGTGGAAACCACAACTTAGAAAACCTTAAAAAGAACCATCAGGAAAGGAAAGGTATAAAAAGCAAATCACCTTCAAAATTTATCAGATTAATATATGCTGGAAAATTTTGTATCACAGCTCTGTCTCAAGTTATACTGGTGCCTACCTTGGTTTAAAAATGTACTCAATATTCAAGGCTGCAGGCTTGTGTGTTCAGTTTTAACTGAAGGAAATTCTACTAATTACTTATTAATCCAGTACAGTGATTTTTCATATGCTTTGTTCATACAGAGTAAAATCTGTGCCTTTAAAATTTTAATAGATGGAAGCTAGACCGAGGAGATTGGTGAATATAAACAGATTCTTTCACAAGCATATCAATGGTTCAAATCCAGATAATGTTTCTGGGGACCAAGAAAAACCATCTGTTTAGATGCCTACATGAAATGAGTTGATGATCTTAAACGGGCGTATGTTCATCACCTGCTTGATTGACACACATGCTGATAGATAGCAGAGAACTGACCTATTTTCACATCAAGAGCTGAACCTAAAGAGCAAAGATGAAGTATATTGCTATGGCAATCAGCAGAAGTTTGTATTAATACTGTTTATAGTGAAATTGTTCTGCAGATAATAGAGAGATAATTCCAGTTGTCATCAATTGAGGTTGTTATGTACTAAATTACATAACAGAATTGGAGTAAGGGACAGTCTGTTATTCTCAATGTCTACATAATGTTTTTCACAAGTGGTTTTCTATCCATGTAACCAAAAATGTTCCTCCAGCTCAGAACAGTCAACTTCAAAATTTTATTACAGTGGGTGAAAGCTGGTTGAATTTTGACACAAGGTTTAAGTTAAAATAGACTGACCTAAATATGAAGCATCTCATTCACTTTTCACAGTTATCTATCTTTCTTCTAGTTCAAGTTGTTTGTCTCCCCATTTACATTTTTTCCCAACTCTATTTCCGTTCTTTATATGGTTCTTGTAGTTTACTCTCTGAACAAACCAGACTTTACTTTTACTACAAAAGTAATTCAGAGTTAATGCTTTTATCTTAATTTTTATTAATCCAGGCAGAAAAAAACAGATTATGCAAATAGTTCTGAAACTAATACAGAAGCCAGGGAAAAATAACTAACCTAGAAAAAAGTTTTTGGAATCCACTGCATAAACTTATTATTCCTCTCTCGCACTCTAACAGTATGTGCAGTGTAGTGCTTATGCACTCAAACATGGTGAGCTACCACCACCACCCCTGGATGAGAATTCACATTGTCATAGAGAATACTTTGTGGATTTTTCCACTTCATCTGTCTTCTCAGAAACTGTCTTCAGTAGCAAACAGGCATTGGAACAGTGACAAAGTCTAAGATGTTCCACCTCACACCTTCACCTTCAGGCTGCCATAATCTACAAAAATGACCATGAAGTCTCCAGGCAATTTTCCACCCGGACAGTTCAAACAAATAATTGCTGAAGGCAATAGCATCCTGTGGCTTTCTTATACTTGCTTCTCTTTTAATACAAAAAGGTAGATTTCAGTAATCATATGTAACTGTAACTTTCATGCATGGCAACAGCCCTGTAGAATAAACCGTAACTAAGCTTTGATTGATTATCTGTGTCCTAAAATAACAACAAAATAACAAAGATCCTAAAGACAGACTGGCAACAAAGGGACCAAATCCTGTTACATGTTATTTGTATGGGTTTAGATCATGACATTACAAATCCACACTAGCACTGTAGTGCTGGGCTGCCGAAAGTGCCAGCAAGCCAGGCTTGATCCATACGATGTCCATTTTATCTGCCCATGACTTTACAAAGTGTTGCAGCAACTTGGCAGAACTGAAGTCATCCTCCCTTTCATGGCGCTACCTCTGCTCCAGGAACCATCACAGAGGAATCAGTTCACTGTCTCCCCATACCCTCCTGCAAGACTTTGAACAGCATTTGTCTGTAACATGGGTACTTCAGCATCAAATACTTTCAGATAGGGACTGCATTTTTTGTTTCAAGTTTCTACGGTATTTGAGCAAGTTGGCTCTTGATCTATAATGAGTGCTTTCCTTACTATCACAATAGTAATCAAATTCCATTAAGCACTAGAGGAGGTAAAATTCAGCCCAACTACTGAATTTCTGCTGAAAGCCATTTATGCTGGTTTTACAGCAGGCTCAGAACAAAAAGAAAGCACAGCATCATCATAAGAATCCTAAATCAGCTTTTATTTTAAATTTCAGTAAAGAACAAAGATCACAGTGAAATGCTTTTCATTCAGGAGAAAACATATCTATTCACATGTAACAAAGAAGAGAATTTGGTATTCCTGCGACCCTGGATAATAAATGTATTAAATGTCAGGCCTCTGACTTGGAACCTTGGTTGGAGATCCAAAATGCAAACGTTCTCCATGCAAAGGTGACCTTGTTCTTTAATGCTGATTGAAGCGAATTGCCAGCAATGACTTCCTTGCATGTTCACTCTGTCCATGACCTTTCTGCTTTGCTTACGATGAAGACAGATGTTTACTGCCTTCTTCTGATAATTCATTACAATTATCACCATTATTTGCTTGGCAAGCTTGATTTAAAAATGCACTTTTTGCCCTGCCTTCAACTGAGCAAGACCAAGAATAAGGTGAAGGTCCATCTTCAGCCTTTTAAGAAGGCAGTCCCAGAATGGTAGATGAGTCATAGTAAAGAACTCTCTCCATGCCTATTCCTTTAAAGCTAGCTGCTAACAACCGCAGTACCCTGCAAGGAAGCTGTTTTCATCTCAGAGGGTCTTTGTGATTACTTGACCATGTCTACACTAGGAATACGTTGCTGGAATAAGTGTTTTCTCTGCCAGTGACTCCTGATTGGTCTTGACAGGCAATCAAAGTCTCCCACCAGGTGATCTGTTATTTAGTTA
Organism: Pygoscelis adeliae; assembly: GCF_000699105.1. Classification (NCBI taxonomy): domain Eukaryota; kingdom Metazoa; phylum Chordata; class Aves; order Sphenisciformes; family Spheniscidae; genus Pygoscelis; species Pygoscelis adeliae. The sequence continues at coordinate 2,776,867 of NW_008825108.1, forward strand.
CCAACACACCAAAGTGCAAGCTTGAAAAACTAGCTCGATGCGTGTGGCTTCCACCTTTTTGTAGCGGGGGTTCCAAGTAAATAAAGGAGCATCATGTTTAATGAGAGCTCAGTATCACACTCATCTGTAACTCATTCCAAAAGGAAAGCACAAGGACAGACAACAGAGAAAGATCCCACATTCCAAATGGATTTTGCCACATGAAAGATACGCACAGAGCACTCTCAACATCAGTTACAGGAAGACTGCCACAGTATTGTGGATTACAGCAGTTTATTAGAAAGAACATTTTCCACCGTACCTAGTATCTTTTTCAAATCAAACAGTAGAAACTCGTGAACAGTCCAGCTATTGCCCTTGAATAATGAGGGACGGAGGACAGAAGAGCAGCTCTACCTGGCTCCGATAAACTCAGTTCTCTTCAGGATTGTAATGTTGGTATAACATAATTCATCAGAACTCCCTGAAAATACACAGGGCGGACCAACTTTTGGACTTAATGTAATTTTCTTTTGAAATACTAAAAGTTGCAGCCTTAAACTTTCATCATCCTCTTAGTGTGAAGTAGAATATAATTTACAAAAGTAGTAACGGTGAATATCATTACATGCTTAAAGTGGCTATGGATTCATTCAGATGTCATTTTTTGCCAACTTTGCATTTGCTTCATATTGAATGTTAGATTTTTTTCTTCCATCAGAAATACTTCAAACGCCTTTCATCACTCTTTTCTATACTGCTTAATTACAGTTTATTTTAAGCGATGTTTTATGGTACGCAACATCCTCAGAAAATAAAAGTACCAAAAAAATCTATCCTGAGCAATTTAAATCAGAGCACTTTAATATATTTCAATTCAATTAAAGAGTGTCTCACTCTTTAATACCCACCCCCCAAATCCTTTATCAGTTAGTATGTAGTGTTTCTATAATAACTGTATGGACAGCTCCATTAGTACTCGATTTTTAAGTCGGCAAAACAGCATGAAATATTTATTTTACATTTGAATGGGATACCTGAGTAATACTGCAATAAATACATGTACTGAAATATTAAATGACTTCATCAAAACCAGGCTTAACCTAAGAAAAGTTGCTAAATTAATAATTTGGATAAGATGCTGCAATTTAGTGTTTACACATCTTTCAGTATTTAAATATTTTAAATGATTAATTGATAGAGGATTTTATGAGTCAACTTGCTCTTAGTCTCTTTACAAATCCACCTACCGTCCAAACAGTAAAATTTCAATATTCTGTGGGGCTATTTTCTCTTCAGGCTGCTCATTTTTTTCCCCAAGAAACTTCTAAGTCTAATCCTCACACAAGAAGTATGAAGTACATTTTAAAAATTTCCAGACCAAACAGAATTAGCTCTACAAGGTCTGACTGCCTTTAACCCTTTCTCTTGTCATCTCTTCTTACTGCTGTCGATCCTCGTTCCCCTTTTTAGTGCATTACTGGATGCAGTGTTTATTATGAGACAGGTAACAAACCAGATTTACTTCCAGAACATAACATTCTGGATCCACTTAGTCCAGAACAATTTCCTGTCACAAAGATAGTTCCTTGGTACTTGCAGACACCCAACACAATCCCAAAACACATGAAGAGGATTGGGAACTCACAAATAAGAGTGACGGGATCATCTGTTAATCACTAGAGAAAACAAATGTAATCATTTGAAAGGAGATCACTAGCCAGTCTGTTCTGCCTCTGAGCACTTCTGAGTTGTGGTCAAACAATAACCTTCACACAAGTGAAGGCCTTATAAGCCAGCTAATCTTATTAGTTACAGTGATCTTTTCCTTTTTGTTTTTTTCAGAGTTACAAATGTTAATATGATTTACAAAATATATAGATGCACGCTCAGATCTCTAATGCTAATTGATATTCAATCCTCCAATGCACACTTTTTAGGGATAAAAAAATCTTGAGGAATATGAAGGTGCCCCAGTGAACGTGTGAAATGCTTCTGAAGTCCTGTAAGTCCTCCACCTGCCCATGTTCATAGACCCTGAAGCAATGCAACTGCAGAAAACTCAGTGGCCTGTCCAGCACCCAAGTCAGCCCTGAATGGAAAGAACAAACAAGGTATTTTAACTTCCTTCCAAAAAGAACTGCATGTCCTTATTGACTGATTTTTACACTCTTCCCACACTCATGTATGGATTTCAAAAGCAGGAAACACTAAATATTACCATGAGATTGTTCTTGTATTTTTTACCTTTTATTTCAGAGCAATGTATAAAAGGGAAGTTTAAGCTTGGTCGATCCGTGTAGAGATGGAAAAGCTTTGCAATATTCAGATGTAATGGAGAAGTATTACACATTTTATAATTTCACAAATACTAAAATTAATTCAGTGGTGATATAAAAAGAATGTTTACTTTACCCCATTTTGTTTGGTCTGAGTTATTAAAACAAACCCGAAATCTTATCAGAAATGTTCATTTCTCTCTAATGTATTCTACATTTCTGATGTATTTCTCTAATGTATTTCATAAAAGGTATTCTAGAATCATAGCAACTTTGATGACTGAAATTAAATTAGAAAAAAAAAAAAAGTCACTCCAAACTTATTGTTCAGACACAAGAAAATACTGTAATAAATGCATTTATATTCCCAAAACATGCATTCTTGGGTGAGTGATTACTTAAGATTTCCATGCACTGACAAGGGCAAGTCTACAAGGAGTTTCCAGAGCTGGAAATCACAAACTTTAAGCTTTTGTTCCTACAGAATGAAAAAAATCATCAACTCCATATATTTTTTAATTCTCAAAATAGCACATTTGCAATGATGTTGGGGTTTTTTGGCAAATTATTTTCAATTTTCAGTTTAATACACATTCGAGGATTTGGATGGGAGGCAATATTTGAATGAAGTAGTAGAAAATTTCCCATTATATGTCGTCTAGGGTAAACTGTTTTCATGACATGAAAGAAAAAATGTTCACACTGTTAAAGTAAGCAGTTTTCAATACTCCGGTTATATTTGACAGCCTGAAATCAATGGAATTTGCTGAAGGATCCTGCTTTGAGCTGGATTGAATACCAACCCTGATTTAATCTTATTGCTGTCTTGATATCAAACAAGTGTTAAGCATAAGCAGACCACCGCTAAGTAGTGCACTTACACAGACAGTGGCTTCTGGTTTGTGCTTTATGCAGTTATTTCCACATTTATACCAGGGAAGCTTGAAAGGACAAAAAAAATCAATACTAATATAGTGAACCAATTCAAAATTGTTCTCCAGAATATCTTGTTTAGTTTGCTGCTCACATACTCTGAAATCATATGTGGCAAGCCATCAATTTTGAGATCACGAAAAGTCTTGTTTTTCTCAAATCAGATCCATCTTAGGAAAATGCATATTAGCTCAGAAAAGAACATAAGAACTCAATAGAATTGCAAAATCATTAAGAAGCCACCACTGACAAGATGTAGTTCTCCCCCTGGACGAGAACAAATGTGCTAGATCCACAACTTTCTGAACTGTTGGCACCATTTCTGGCTGTTTCTGACTGTTGGCATCATTTAGCTCATGTTAAAGAGCTGTTATTTTTCATAGAACTAATGTTCAGCGTGCACTGATAATCATGCTCCTTTAAACCCTCAGAAGTAGGTTACTCACAAATCACTACCTTTTCTGAACATCTTGGCATGCATGCCTAACCCTTAAGTGATCAGAAAACAAAGAAAATGAAATCACCTCTTGGTAGAGACTCAGCCATAACGGTTTGAAGGCAGGCACGTGAAGGGAGGAATGGAGCAGGGGGAGAAATTTAAAACAAATAAAATAATGCCATTCTTTTTTGAAAATATAGTTTCACAGGAAAAATGAAAACAATGATAGTTTAGGAAAAAATACGACAATTCTAATGGATAAGTGGCCATTACAAAACCAATAACATAGTATGTCCAATGGAAACATGTTTACTGTTTTGCAAGCCAAAAGAAAAGAAGAATTTTGAAACTTGAATTCAATGTCAATCGGTCAATTTTAGAAGTTAGAAAGGTTAAATTATGAAAACAAAACATGTATCACCTAGAAAAGTAACTTCCATTAAAAGCGTGATTTTGTGTTAAAATAAAAGTTGAAAACAGCTGTCACTCTTAGAATAAAGATTGCCTGGAAATTCTGATACCAGAAGACAATATATCCCCTCATATCTTCTGGAAGGGATAACGCTCTGCCTCTTCTTTAGGCAAACACTGTATATAAAACTTCAGCAGTGGCATAGTTTGTATGTGCTCCTTTAAACAATATTGAACCACGGTAAGTTCAAACTACAGAATAATTATTTCTATTTCAATCCTTATCAGGATATAGAATGTTTTCAAGAGAACACGAAGTTCGTGTCTGAAATATTTTTAACTAACTCTAGAACTAATGTTCCAATATTGCTATAACTGGAAAAGATTATAGGTTTCTTCTCTTGCTTCTGATCCAGCTGGTTTATTCTGTGCATTTGACAACAGTTGATGAATAGTTTCTCTGCCATATACTCTTTTCCCTTTCCTCCTCTCCCCTTCCTTCCCTTTCACTCTTGAAGGGAAGAAAAGGAACACTGAAACAATAAATTATTTTGCCTAAATTAGAAGGAAAACTCAAGTAGCAGTGGTGTTCTTGAAACTACTTTAAAATACAAATCATTAAATTGGCAACATATTATACACTAATGGTGCACTTGCAATTACCAGCTTGTAATTCAGTTGAGCTAACAGGTGACAAGCTGATAAATCCTAAATAGTCTGACAAGATGTCCCCACTAAACTTAATTTCTAGCTTGTAAAAATATCCATTACATATTTCTTTCCTTGGAATTTGATTTTGGAAGAATTAAAACAAAACAGGCTAGGCCTGTTAAAAGTCAATGCAGAGATTTTTCTTACCAAGTTAACAACATACTGCACAGGCTTTAATAAAACTGTAATTTCATAAGCCAGGGCTAAAAAAAACTATGTTTGCTGCCAGCAGCAAGCAGGAGGTATGCTGAACAAAATCTTACTGAAAAGGCAAGTCTAGGGCAAAGTAGCAGTGAGGCTTTGACCATTTTGCCTTTCTCCATAGGGAGTTATCCCACACAAGACTAGACAGAGAGATCATTTTCACCCCCAAGTTGTTACACAGTCATTACTGGGATAGTCCCTGCAGGTAGCAATCAATGAAACACAAACGTTTCAATATGGATTGGCAGGTGTTTTTCATCTCAGTCTAAAGTGAACAGAAAACTAAAAACAGCATGCAGAAAAGATGCCACTATTATTTGATCTAGATTAGCCAAAATTCAGCTAAAATAGAAATACATGGTGAATTCTTCACACCTATACCAGACATCTGCTCTCACTGTCGACATCTATTCTTTACATCGTTTATTGGGATAGAAGGAGACTTGTACAAAATGTAAAATATGGGAAGCAAACATCTACTTCATTTTAAATTTCCACATCTAGGGCGTCAAAGTTATTATGCCTCTGAAATACTATTTTTATGAATTGCAAAACAAATATTCAACAGAAGAATCCTTAGCACTTAAAAAAATGCTGTTAAAGCATCAACTTGTTCAAAAACAATGCTACTTAAATACACTGTGGCATTTCCCCGTGATTTCTGTGTAGAACGTGTTATATAATGGAGCTTGATTTCTATTTGCATTGAGGGCAGAGACAACAAATGCTGTTCATATTTCCTCATAACTACAGCTAATAGAAAGAGTTCAGTGCTTCATGAAAAACCAAACTTAGAGGTCTGGAAGTTTTCATCCAATAAATAATTGAGAAAAAAACCCCACTTGTATAATTTAACAGCTGCTAAATCACTAATTTTAGGCCTTTTTTACTACTTCAGAAAACATACTTGTGACTGCTGTGTATCATTGTTAGAGGCTTATTTAACTCAAGGATTCTATTTTGGGAAAGATGAAAGATTCTATTTTGGGAAAGATGCCATGATTTTTTAAAAGTGGCTTATTAATATGAAATGGAAAAAATTAAGTAGGGTAGGTGGAGGAATATTTTACAAATTCATGCAAATCACCCTGATGGATTATAAACGTGTATGTGTGTGTACAAATCTAAAATATAAAAATTATTTAACTGAGAGTCTGCTGTGTACAGCAAGCTACGGCTTTGGGAAAGAACCATGTCAAATGGCATTTGATGCTGCTCAGCCAGGCACATATAAAGGCACATTGCACCAATAATATTTGACAACACTGGCTGTGCTTTTTCTGCTTCAGTGGCTAGCTTGTCCAAATTCCAGGCAAAGCAACACACAAATAGTTTATAAGCAGCTACACTGTCAGCATCATCCTTTCAAAGCAATGCCCACACTGGTTTCCTAATAAACATACTTCACATTTCAGGTTTGAACTGATGAAATAACAAGAAGGGGAAAAAGAGAAATCTAGTAGCCTCGGGTCATCAAAAAGACATCATTTGAAAACAAAATTACCACAGTTAGCTTGACATTCAACTTCAATGTCCAGTAAGCACTTATTTTTCTTCAACAGTGCTTCCAATGCACTTCCCCACGTGCATTGCATTCCCCATGTGTGTGTTTGCACTTCAGCAAATACTGAGCACAGTTCCTGCATCTGGACAGAGGTTTGAATAAAAATGTCTTACATTTGACAATAAAAAGTAGATACGTCTCAAAGCACTGAGTCTGGTAGATGCATTTTCCTAACGGTTGGTAGGGATGAATATGCATTATGAGAATGATGTGTGTGGAAGTCAGGAAGGGACAGACTCCTTTCACAACTTCCACAGCCACAACAACAAATCACTTCTGTTTCTCTTCGACAAAAGTACTTCTCTTCTAGGGTTACAGCAACAGTACAGCTTGGTTTCCATACCTTGTTTCGCATTTTCTTTCTTCTGGAGTCAGTGGAGGAGCATGGAGACAGTGGATGTTTGACCAGGGCTTCAGCCCAGAGGCACTGTCCCTCCCCATGCCAAACTGCTTGGCCTGAGCCGTTAAACATCGTTTAGCCCAGCCAGGAAGGGCAAGTCAGCAGGAGACCACAGCCCTACTGCTCTGGGCAGGGACTGAGCTCCTTCTACACCAGCACATCAACAAAGAGCTGCAGGAGCTTCTGCGGTCCTTTGAGAAATAATGGTTGAACTTTAAAAAGTTATCATGCCTCTGTTATTGTGTGGGGATAGCGATGATGTGTAAGCTCTCCTATACCACTTCAGAGCAAATCAAAGAGAGAGGGGCTTAAACTGCTCTCAGTACCGATGATTTCTTTCCAGAATCTTTATCCATCTTCAGTCTCACCTCCGCACTTGTAGCTTGGGAAAGACTCCACACTCACGAGCCTTTCTTCAACTGCGCAGAAGCACTGCCACGCAGCTCCAGGCATGGCATGGGAGCCCTCTGGCTTGAGCTTTAGCTTTAGATAGCCCAGACTTAAATATTAGCCAAGCTCCAAGAATTCACATGCAGCTCACGTGGCTTTTCATGACCCTGACAACCGAAACCAATGGCAATGCTTATGTGACTAACCATTCAGCCAGAGAAGTAGAGGATTCAAAAGCCTGTATCTGGTATAAACCGTTTCACCACGCAGCCCGCCATGACCCACCACGTTCATGCAGTGCTTGAAGCTCTCACTGTTCAGAAAGTACAACTTATTTCTAAATATCGTGTAAATCAATCCTTTTTTATGTCTGTTCTCTGTTGCCCTTTACTACCTTAGCAGTAGCTAGTGTCCTCCTGAAGGGTGAGGGGAGAGAAAAAAGAGCACTTTTTTTATTGATGTAGTGACAGATCACGATACAGCTTCTTCCCAACTTTTGTGCTCCACCCCCCTGGGAATCCTATTCTGCTGCTCCCACCCTGCAACCCCAGAGAGTTAACGGTGGCTCCCAAATACAACCAGGCTGAAGGAAACCTCTCCCCTTGTGCTAGATTGGGTTAATACATGTGGAGCCAAACAGGGCCCAGCTATATTTCATGCAGTGTGTCAAACAAATTTCAGATTTGATCTCCCTCTTCTACTCTTCCTTCCTGCTCATCTTCGCTCCTTCACGCATGGACACAAAACAGCGTTGTACTACATGCACTCCCTTCAAACCTGTGTTCTAATAACTAATAATCAGCATTAAGCTACCACACTGTATCCTTTCAAATCAGCCCCAGGAACTTAAAATTAATTATATTTACTTATTATCAAAATGGCATCAGGTAGTTAATACTATTACAAAATCACAAAAATTTAACAGTCACTTAGATTACGTGATTTTCATGCAAGTGGAGCTCTCATTCTAGGAAGGCTGAATCCTGCATGAGAGGCGGGACTACAGAAATTTGGGCCTAACTTCTTCCCCCGAGATCTAACCAGCTTAACCATGACCAGAAACGGTCCAAAAGAATTACCTTTGGGCTTTTGCGGACTACATTGGTTGATGGACAGAGACCAGAGGCTCACAGTATTTCTGGAGACAGGTCTTCCGATAAATTCCATCCAGCTACAGTGAAGCACAGACCGACTATAGGTGTTTCCCCCACAATGGTTTAAGTACATGGCAGGATAAGATTATTTCTGTTGTGCAGCTTCCCATACTGAAATGGCATGAAAAGCTATGTGGGACAAGGGAGTAGCAGGAAGGAGAGAAGGAGAGGGATGAGACCACAAGGTGTGCCCGGAAACTGAAATCATGTATTATTTGTGGGGGAACCAGGAAAAGACATCTGACCAGTGCCCAAGTGATTTTGTTCTCCATTTCGTCAGAAATTATCCTGTCTCTAACTTAAAATTGTATCCTGACTGACAGCCCAGCCTCATTCTGTCTGCTGGCTGGGGACAGTCCGTACTTTCAGACAGTCATTACGAGGACGCTCTCACAGAGTTCTCCCTCCCAGCTTCACTGTCACATATGGCAAACAGGATGTAGGGTTTAAATGAAAAGACGAGGTGAAAATGAAACCACTGCACTGATTAACTGGATTTTTGTGAAGCTGTTCATCTTCCTTGGTTACAGAGCCCATAATCAAAGATAACCTAAGATCACCACAGCAAATTGCTAAACCAGAGCTGTAGGTCTTCATTTATGACAATTCTTTCGACAAGTCAAACAGCTCACAACATTTTTATTTTTTTTTCTCCAGGAATTAGAGTACAAAAGAGAGCAGGAAGGGCTAACACAAGGAACAAAATGTTGTCAGCTTTGTTCAAAGCCTTGTATCGAGTCTCTTAACTTCTAACCTCCCACTGTTCTGTAATACGTGGATCAGCAGTTTTGTCACTTCTCACTATCCCAGATGCAGCCTTTGTACTGCTGGAAGCATTTAAGTCAGTACATTCCAAAAAGAATTTTTGCTAAATCAATCCCAAGCTCATTTCTGTTTACATTTACTTACACATCCCCTTTGCCATTATACTGTCCAAGCCTTCAACATAATTGCCACTGTAGGATAACATATTTCAAGTCACTATCTAATTAATATTGTGGTTTTATGTTTAAAAATTAACTAAGGAAAATAGCTTGGTACTACCATAGATTCATAATCTACAATTTTTACATAGAAAGACACCATAATAGGATCTCCTTGAGACACGAAATAATTAGCTACACATTTTATCTAACTTGTACCTTCAAATATGGAAAGGAGAAAAAGTCACAGACATGGACTCAAACACTTTTACCTCAATAGAAAAGACATTCTTAGCTGAAACATGCCTTAAAATACACTGAGCATGTGTATATGTGTTTAAGACGCCAACACAGTGTCTTCTACAACATACTTCTACAGAATGGTGAATTTTCAAGAGGAGATTTGGAAAATAAAGAAGAAAAGAGTTTTTTCTTAGCATAGAAAATATCTTTTTTAATGGTAAATGCCAGGTCTAACAACTTTCTCTAACTTCAGCCTTATCAAAATACCCACTAGTCAGTGTTACGACCTATATTAACTTACTGTTTACTTGTTCTCTTCCTTTCCTACAATATTCCTATGATGTTCAGTGAATGGTATTGTCTGTTGAGCCAATACTGGACTAGGAGTTTTAAGTATTAGTTTGGTTGGTAATTTTTTTTCCAATTCTGGACTGAATTATATTGGCAGAGTTCTGTGAGAAAACCTGCATATCACTCACCCAAGTAAAGTGTTCCAACTCCAACTAATAACACTAAGCCACCATTTTCAGCTCATTAAATTCACTCCTCTCTTTTACAATTAAAAAATTGTAAGTGTAAAAATAGGAACATTTGAGTAGATCATCTATCAGTATATTAAATGTATTTTTGCATTAATTTGCAATTCTATATTTGACCATGATATTTTCCAAGGTTCTGACAATCAAAACAGCAAAACAGCTTGCTGTAAACACGTACTAACCAGATTTCTTGAGAAAGGAAGACGGCACAATATTAAATGAGTTTACGAAAATAGGCTTAAGTTCTTCAATGGAAGTAAACTGTCACTTACTGGAAGTCTAACACATACTTCATTTATCCTTTCATGGCAGTCATTTAAATCTCAACACAATGCTCTATTAGATACTATAATTGAATCTTTTCTTGTTTTGTCCTCCAGCTTAATGAGTATGATTTATATACTAATTTTAATAAAGAAGTAAACTCAGCAGTTTACTGTAAAAGATGTCTATCTTCAATCCACAGCTTATGAATTTTGTCATATAGAGAAATATACAAGAAAGTATTTTAAACACTGTATAATAGGCAACAACCTCAGGCCTATTCTTAAGAGCTGTCAGTACTTCTGATTATGTGAGTCTGTTTACTGTGCCAAATATATTGGCCATTGAAATTCCCACACTGCATATCTTCCTCAAATTGATTAAAAATATAATACTAGGGAAAAAAGGACATTTTTGGAAAAAAAAAATTCTCACAAATCTTTCAAGAAGAAGTTTTACTTCCCAACCTGTTTTCAGTCTGGCAGAAGGTTCACCCTGGCACCAGAAACGTGTTGATTTCTGTGACGTGTCTAAATCCGTCTAATCAACGAACCTTCAGAAAAAAAAAATCCTCAGTTCATCCATTTGCAGTAGAGACTAAAGATCAGCAGCTACATCCCTATCACCAAATTTCCGTCTGCAATCAACTTGTTCCAGCTAAGAACTGGAAGGACCAAGGATTTCTACTGTATAGGAGAAAATTTTAGGAATATTGCCGCAGTGCTACATACAGGTTCTCAGAATAAAAGGACCATCTTTCCTATAGGAAGCCTTACAGGCAACCAGAGAGTATGAAAAAGCATGAAAGACAAAGACTTGATTGGCTTTCAATCAGAAAGAAAGGAATAGATGAAGATAAGAATCATCTTCTAAGGGGACGGCTGGTCAGAGTGTATATGTTTGTATGCCCTGGGACCAACACTGGGCAAGGAAACTGGACGGAGAGAAGGGATGGAAACTGGAGGCAGTGTGAATGGACACGGCCAGCCCAACAGCCCGGGGAGGAAGGTGAGCCAGAGAAGAGAGAGAAGAGAGAGAAGGCAGGCAGGGACCGGGACAGAGGCACACAGGGGCAGACAGGTGGATAGAGACTGGAAAAGAGCACACAGGGATGTGGCAAGCCAGCATGAAGAGCTCAGGGAAGACTGTGCGTGTGGAGAAGACAAGAACTATTACAGGTGGAAGAAATCCAGAGAAAAGCATCAGCAGTTGTGGAAACAGAAGCAAAGAGCAATGCCATACAGAAGCGCTCCCCCACCAGTATCTGGCTTTGAACTCAGTTTCTCAGTACTTTTCTGCTCTCCACAAATAACTGTGAAATCTGCTAACAGCGTGTCTTGCCTCCTTCCAGTTTTAAGTCCCTCCAAGGGAGGCTTTTAATGCATTATATGCTACAAAAAATGTAGCATTCTGAAAGAATCAGGATGTTAAAGGTCTTGTGCTCATTGGACACACAAAATGAATGGACACTCCTGTACATTATGTGCCTTACTGACCCATTTATAAAATGGAACTAAAACCTTTTCCTCATCATGTGGGTGCTGCAAGTTTCTTAGTATCCAAGTACCATACCATTACCCTTACTAGATAATAATGTTAAGTATCACAGAAAAGCCCACAGGAAAAAATAATAATCCCGTCTTCAAAGAAAGATGTGAATAGCACATGTAAATCTCCCACTAAACAATGAGGATGAAACAAAAGTCTGAGTATCCACTGTTTCCCTGAGCATTCTGCATTTTGCTTATATTCTGGAATCCTCTGCCTCAGTTACTTTAGGATATGATTACACAACTAAAATTGCATATGCTGAAGCCAATGGCAAGGCTTGTTTATTACTAGCAATTCCTATTTTCCAATGTTTGATTTAAAAACTGTACCTTTTTTTTTGTCTACCCATGTGTGTGGGTATCTACAATGCATTTACAATTATACTACATTATCATAAGATTAAATTAATTGTACAAAAAATACATAAAAAATTTGTTGGAGGCTTTTTCATGATAAATGATTTCCATTCCAGACTTTGGCTTGTGGCCGTTAAATATTAAGAACTGCTTCCTCTTTTAGTATTTTCACCACTGCATAGCTATAGTTTATCATTTTGGAGTTTTAATGCCAAAACAGGAGAAGGTGTTCATTCTTATGGACATGAACCTACACATATCATTATACACAAATGTAAAAACACATGCATAATTTAATATACACATACATATTTTCATACACAGAAAAATAAATGTGCAATAACTCCTCTCTTTGTCCCTCTCTCCCCACACACACACTTCAGCCACAATTTTTTATGAATATATATACGTGGGAAAAAGAGTACATTTGGTTTACAACCACAATGACAATCCAAATGTAATCTTTTTCCAAGGACAAGTATAAGTATCTGAACACTGAATTTTTTTTTTGCACAGGACTGAAAATGTGTTTTGTTTCCTATGCTAAAAAAACCATTGTCCTCATTGAGAATACTTGTTGGATACATAATGAATAATGAAGCATTATAATGTGATGAAAGTATTATTTATAATGGTAACACTTCGAATCATCGATAGAACATTACTTGATAATGCAGTCTTGTTATGACATGTTAGACCCAGGTCCAGGGTCTCCTGTATCTAATGTCGTTGCAGAATTCAGGATGGATATTTAAAAATCCAGCAACACAAAAAATATTTTGCAAAAAGTTAAGTTTCTTACCTCTACTGGTGGCCTTTTCATACTCATTATATATTCACTAACCTTCCATTCTACTTTGTTGCTATTCATATGTGAAGAATAACACTAATTCACAATGAAATAAGTTACAACAGCACAGAATTCACTTGCATTATTTTTAGACAATACTGAACTCATGTATTCAGATTTTTTTTGGAGACTGTTCCATGTGTTTTCTCACCTGCAGCAGTCATTGCATCAGATTATTATTTCATTTATTCAGACATATGAATAATAAGCTGAAGGCTAGGTTTTTCAAGCCATTAAAAATGTATTGATCTGTAACCCATTAGCTCATTTTAAACATTTAATTTGTCCAAGTATAATTTCAATCCACACAACTCCAAATCAAATCATGGACACATAAATCAAAGAATACTGTGTTTCTTCATGAGTCTTTTGAAACTGAACTGGCCTTAGTCTGCAGATTTTGAATGCCTCGATTTGTTGAAGTGGTGGTTGAAAAAGAGGGTTTCCACCTTACTTGGGCTTTCCTGATACATGCAAAGAAGCAAGAGTTATGCTCCATTGAAAAACCTAGGAGAAACCAACCACAGTGAGATACTCTTCCTTCCAAGGTGAAAACATGAACAGATTACGTACAGACTGGACAATGAGCATTTACGATAGAGCAACTGGTTAGCTGAACAAAGCCCGTGCTTTAAACATGTAGCATTTACACGGGAACTGAGGTGGCAAGCTCATGTTCATTTCTGCCTTAGGTTTGACAAATAGATGCCAATCAATGCACGGAGGATTCTGGAGTACGTTTCTGTTGCCCACTGTAGTGTATCATGTAATTTCATATACCCAAACCGGGTTTGATTGTTCCAGCCTTCCAGACAACAGGATTTTTCTGAGTCAGCTCTGTGGAAGTCTGCAAGCTAATTCTTATGCTCAGGAAAACTCAAGCTCACAACATCTTTAGGGGCAAAATGGATAAGCCCCTACGCTCATATTTTAGCTGAAATGTGACTGGAGGAGGGGAAGTGGCAATAGGAAACTGGAACCAAGATAGGATGGAAGGAGAAAATACTGAGCAGAGAAGTAAGATAAAAGTACAAAAAAGGAAAAACGGGAGGCCATTAAGTGAATACTTAAAAGGGGATAAAAAGATTCCTCAATGAAAATTTGGTGTGAAGAGGAGCAGAATGATGTAGAAAAACAAAGGCAGAATAGGGAAAGTGAAATTTATTTTTTGTAGAGGAGGCTGCCTTAGCCAGCTTTTTTAATTTAAGACTTATTAAGAATCTAGCTACTTCTAGCAACAAAAACATAAGAAGACTGATGACTTTGACAGAGAAAGGATGATACATCGCCCCCCCCCCCCCCCCCCCCCCCATAGCAGTGTGGTCACTCTTCTTATTCCCTACTTGAAGAACTGACAAGGTAGCAAAGCTTATAATGCCCCTTCAAGTTCATTAATGTGACTAAAATCCAGACATGCTTTACATCTGTTTTTCCAGTGTTTCAGAATGGAAGCTTTCCAGACTGATAAAGGATCTATTGGTGATAAAGAACTTTCATTTTGCTTGAATGGCAATTCCAAATATATTTTTCATAATACAGCCCAGATGTTGTGCTCTCATAAAGCAGCAGCTCTGAGAAGCTGTAAGAGAAGTGTCTTTCTGAGAATCTGTTTGTGCATATTTTAGCCAGGGAACTCTTCCACTGGAGATGAAAAAAGCATGTGTTTGTGAAATTATACTGACCTTGATAAAACTGCCCTAAAATAAAGAGATTTGAAAATGAAATAAGGAAAATTTAAAATTAAAATATCATTCTTGAAAGTTTTATATTGAGAAAATTTCTGGATTTTGTCTTAAAAGCTGTTTTTAATTTTATACATTATACATTTCAATTTATACATTTTGTATATGAATTCAGGTCAAAACATGACAACAGACTGTTTTGTTATTGCTATTGCATGTAATACTGATCTAAGTAAGTTGTATTTATGGATCACAATGATTTTTCTTTGTACATTAAGTGCTCTGTGGGAGAACAAGAGACAGTGATCATAAATTGAAACCTGGAAGTTCTAACTGGATGTGAGGAAAAAGATTTCCACAAAAGGACTATTAAGCATTGGTACAGGTTGCCCAGAGAGGTTGCAGAAACTCCATGCCTGGAGGAAGTGCAGAGCAACCTGGTCTAAACTCAATTCCTGATCCTGCTTGGAGCAGGAGGCCAGGCTGGGAGACCTGTCAAGGTCCCTTCCAACCTGAATGATGATGTGATTCTGCGGTTTCAGAGACAATCAGATTGTTTCTCTTGCTTCCTTTGCCAAAGATACCTGCTGATAGCAGCTCGCCTCTCAGTGTGCAAAATGAGGAACAAGTATTGTAACCAAGTAGTATATCCTCATCCTCATTGCTTTATGGTTTATCCTCATCCTAAAAATATCATCATGACTCATGGTAATGAGAAAGTTTGATACTAAGATTTTGAATCAGAAAATAAAATAATCAAAGTGCTATGTGAAGAATTACTGTATTCCAGATCTCTGTGTTACGCTGAAAGAGAAAAGAGCAGTTAATCTAATTATAAACTGAGTGCTTATCATACTTTAAAAATAAAATTACATAAAATGGTTAAATAGAATATTTTATCACAGGTATTAATTACAAAAATAGTGAATTATTGTCCCAATACTGAAATGTCTTGACAAAAAATGACAAGACAGACAAACAGGAAACCAGTAGGGCTGATATGAAATTACGTATCTTGTTACACTTATTTCTGACAAATCATAAAAATAATGTGGCAAACGTGAAAAAAAATCACACGTATCTGAACAGAAAGGATTATCTGTAAATGCTTCATACACAGGTATCAAAATCTTTTCAGAATAGAAGTTCAGAATTGTGATCAATGTAAGTTTTAAGCTATCTGTTGCGCTTCCCTAATTCTGCAATGACACGTACTGCTCAGTTCCAAGGCCGGCAACGTAGGGCAGCTATGCAAACAAAAGAGTGGCAGAGTTTTGTTTAATTGAGAAAAACCTGGGCAGTTGAATCTAATCTGTTTATTTTTCACATCATGCTAATATGGTATTACAAAGACAATAATCATATTACCACTATTATTAATAAGATAAACTTACATTTGTTATTAATGAAGCAAAAAAGAACAGTGGTCTCTTATGACCAACCTTCATGGCAGGCTGTATTTTTATCATTGTGGTTTCCATGATCTGAATGGTTTTAATAAAATTGGGTACACAATTAAAAAAGGCCCTAAGAGAAAAGAGCAAAACTCTTAAATGTAAAATAGATGCTGTTTTAGAAAACAGTAACTGTTTCTCTAAAGGCTTTCATAGCTTACCATAAAACTTCTGGAGGTAAGAATAAACTATGACAGTGAACTGATAAAGATTATTCAAGCCAGACAGAATTGCCTAACCTGGAAATCTAATCTTGGTGAAGCCAATAAAAATGCAGTATGCACAGGTGTAAAATATATAGGCTAAGATGAATTTTGAAGATCAAGGCTGATAGTTATAATTAGCTATGTAAGAATTAAATTAACTCCTGGACAGTTATCCACCTGGAAGTAAGACTGCAAAAAAAGTTTTATGTTTTTAAAACTGCATAATTGTTTGCCATGGGAACTGTCATTAACCAAAATGTCCTTTTCAGTGCAGCTTTCAATTATACATATAAACTTCACCTCTTCCCCCCCCCCCCCACCCCCTTTTTTTTTTCCCCAAGTTTTTATAAATATTAACCTCCCCCCCCCCCCCCCCCCCCCAAGCCCTTTCTTTGTTCCTCAAGCTTTGACATAAAATATTAATTTAGGTATAAAGAATGAATATAACTTTTACTGTGGAACAGAAAATAACAGTCTAGGCAATGAGAATTGATCATTTTCACAGCTGCCTGCTACCCCCACTGAAATTGGGATAATTATACACAGTCCAGAAAACAACTGCACTATATAGTAACTTTTGATACAGGGCTATTACATATTATTCCCAATTCTATTAAAGGCCATTATTCACTCCCTTTTATGTACTGAAGTTTCAGGAGACCATGAACATGCCCTACAGTAAATAGACTTTTAAAAACATAGTCATAAATTTAAAAAATAAAACCACACCTTTTCAAGCGCCACTTACAGAAGACTACACAATTACAGAATTTAACTGTTTTATATGGAAAGGTAATTTTTTTTATTCTCATAGTCAGTAGCCAAAACATCATCTTGGGACAAAATTCAAAGTTTCGCCTACCCATGTGTGAACCACTCTGTATTCCTTCAATATTTTTGTTTAAGCTGTACTGTGACCTGGAAAGTCCAAGTAGACATCATAGTAAAAGACATGGAAATTAACTAGTCTCTTCTTCCATAATCATAAATATCTAAATCACCCACCCACAGAAATCAGGCTTAAAGAAAACAAATATTTACTAATCGCCAGCAACGGACAGAATGGTGAACTAAAGGGAGTTAATTAGGCAAACTCCTTTTGCTAGGTTACCTCAGATACGCATCTTTAATTAAAAAGCTAAAAAATTTACCTGTGTATCTTGGCAGCTCTACTGGAATAAATGGGTGGCATTTTAGTAATTAAAATTCAAAGGCATCATACAGTGCTTTGAATCGGATAGGCTCAGTCTCTGGGGAAGGACTATCTAATGGGCTCTCCTAACACTCAGCTGCTACTTTAAAAAGCAGCATTACTGCTTTTGTAAGCATTACATGTACAGCATTACTGTAACCTGGGGGTGAACTGATTGCTTGTCCTGATAACAAGTGTTATTCACCGTGAGCACTAGAGGAAACACTGAGTTTCCACAACCAGGCATAAAGACAAATCGCGTAAGTGGGAGAAGAGTGCAGGAGCAAAAACAAGTAGACTACCACATGTTATCTGACTTCCTGCTCTGGATGTGACAGCTTTAGCAACTGCCCATCTCATAGTGGTGACTGAGAAATGGAAAGCCAACTTTCTTAAAGTACAGGGTCTCCTGGCACGTACGATGATCATGAAAAATTCTTGAAGCTATTTTCAAGGTCTCAAGTTTCAAGGCTCATAAGGTTAGACAATATAGACACTAACAAATATTTACTAGCCACCTGCACTTCCAAATGCAATAAACAAACACAGAATAAAACAGTAAATGTAAAGAACATACATAGTAAGATGCATAACACCAAGAATATCGTAATATCAAGCATAAATAAATAGAAAAAAAAAAAAAAAAAAAAAAGAAAAAATGCCAAACCAACCAAGGAGGGAAAAAAAACACATATCATAATAGAAGAGAGTAAGATCCTCTAGAACTGATTCACCTTGGAGAGCATACTGAAGCAGCTTGACTACTTAAGAGAGGGTACGTATTTATCTGTGTGAGGACTTGACTGTCTATTTATTTTATGCAAATATCTTTTCCTTGGTAAGCAAAGTCTTCTACTGCTCTCCATAAAGGTACTGAAATTGAGTGATGTGCATGTACCATTATCAGTTTCCCAAAAACCCAACTGAATTACAATTGTCCATTAATGATGTACAAAAACTACACATCCAAAACACACTTGAAGCCATTTAATCTGTGAACAAGCATCAATATAAACTACAGACACCTAACTGTGAAAACATCTGAGACAGCATTCTACATCATTTCAGAGTACAACTGTTGCCTACAGATCAGACACCATTTGTCACTGCCAAATATTTCTACTGGTTTTTTACCAGGCACAATCTAGAAGAAAAATGTAAAGCTTTCTGAATGGCTACTCATATTTTGGGTGAAAATGACAGAAGTTCTACAGAAAATATACTGGAGGTCAAGGCAACCACAAGAGAAATACAACTAGCGGCAATTTTTCATCAGGGTATCTAGAGGAGCTTACTAGTATTTTGACAAAATCTTCACCTTCATTCTTCTAGCTCTAAGCTGCCATTGCTTTTGTTTACCAATACAGCTAACTCATACCTGTAACAAATATCCTTTCCATTGCACCTTTTTTGCATCTTTCAGATGTAAAGAAATATTCACCCTTAAATAAATAAATATTCACCCTTCAGAATGCAATTCTTGGCCCTCTTGTCTTAAATATACTGCTATTACCTCTTAACTTACCAAAGAACATCACCCTTATTTTAACCCTGCTCACCCTTATTTCTTTAATTTCAAACTCTTGCCCTTTCTGAGATAAATCGATATTACAAGTCACATCAAATTCTAGGCAACCAAATAAATTTCACCCAGTCAGAGAAGTAAGAGGTAACGATACATGTATTAAGTATCTTAAATTAATGCAGTTACTATGGAGATCCCTTTTAAATCTAAATAACTGTGATCTTTTGTCCCTCCTCTTCTGCATTATCACTGCAAGTCCCTAATTCTTTCTTTTCTACCCAGTGCAGAGTACTGTATCTTCTGAGTATAACTATTTCTACATGTGGCCTAAAAATAAATTCTGGTCCCTGAAAAATAAATGGGCAAATCCTTCTTCCTACTGGCATCACACCAAGTCCAAACATGATAACTGAACTTAAGAAGTAAGCAACGTGACAGCTGATGAATGCTTCTATTTAGAAACATTCTCACATCTCCTGTTCTCTAATTTTGGGTTTTCCTTCTTGGTATCGGTCGGGTGTTTTTTTTTGTTTGTGACATCTAAAATTGTGACTGGAACCCAGGGTTCATCTGCTCCTCCTGCTTATCCCCGTGAGAAGTTCTAACTATACCTCAATTAACTTTAAAAAAGCTTACATATAAACGTTATCTAAATCTCCTGAAAAGTGTTTCTAAATCCCCAGTTTGAGATAACTTCCATAAGGCAGGTTGCACCATAGTATAAAATCAACTGACACAGCTCCAGTCATTCTAAATCTGTGAGTTTCAAGTCGTTAAATGAATTGTTTAACTACCCTGTCATAACTTTCTGCTAAAGAAGTTTTGACAGCACTTATGTTGTACTCCTAAGCTAAAAAAACGATGAAGCAACACTTTGGTAATGAGAGTGTATGTCTAGGAATAGGCAAGGCTGAAGAGGGACAGGTATGCTGTACGCCGATTCGCCACACATTAAGTTTGGCAACACAGCGGTGTTGAGCGCTACAGAAATGCCTTTACTCATATCTCAATCAGCAACTTTATAGAGAATCCTTACAGAAGGCTTTAATGTGTCCTCATAGCCATGATGTTTTTAAGCAGCCATGATTCACAACTGTCATAGAGTTCTAGTGTTAACTGCTTTCCTTGTACCATACAGTTCACGATACTCTGTAACTCATAACCTGTCTCTTTCTCCTTTACTGACCAAGAGATTAATTCTCAAAACCAGTTTATTAGTCAGTAAACACAGATTGTTCAACAGTTTATTGAACCCTGAACACATTTTTTAAAATCTCCTATTGATACTGCACAGAAATGGATGTGCCATTTCTGAAAAATAACAACTTGCTTAATCATCTATATTTATTTTCAGCGTTGTATCTGTATCACTCAGCTGACTGATAGTTCCACTTTGGTGGCATTGTTCCTGGGAAGCTAATGTTGAAGAGATGCTGTAAACCCAATTTAATATATTGCAACAAAATAAAAGGACACTTAGGATTAATAAAATAGAGCTTTATTTAGTCCGTAGAAACAAGCAGATCATTCAAATAACCCCTCAAGGTTTCATAATCTTATCATAACATTTCCATTTTTATATGCTAAATCTTAGATTCCTTTTCCCAAGTCTAATACTGTATTTTTAATAATACACTTTTCTTCATTTAAGACTCCTAAAATTGAGCCTCACTGTAAAAATGAGTAATTTTCCAGAGCTTCTGGTTGATTTCTTTCAATTCAGCACTGGAACTTCAGCTGAGAGAAAGCTATTTGACAACTGAGGACATAATGTTCCAGCAAAACAGAAGAAAAAGGCAAGAGAGACACAGCGAAAGCAAGCGAGCACGCACACATGCATGCAAGAAGAGAAGGAAGAAACACAAACATGGGGTTTTTTTTGAGCTCTTGGTACAATATCTAATCAGGAGAAAACAGAAGCTCTTCAAACAGATCAGACACAGTGTGCCATAGGCAGATAATTTGGAGAAAGTACTATGTGCTAATGCTAAGGGTTTAACTATCAACAAAAAGGCACAAAGGCAGTGTATTCATGTAGCATGTATAAGCAAATTTAGTGTGTTCTATCTGAAATGATGTAACCTTATAGCCCCATGCCCATAGTACACAGAAAAGGCAGAAGGAGCAGGAGCAAAGCTACAAAGAGTTTGCTGACTGGGGTAGAGGTGCCCAAAGAGCTCCGAGCTTACGTCAAGGAAACAAGCACAGAGGGAAAAGGTACAAACCCCAGGTTCCCTCATTGTTCTGTAGCATGACAGTAAGATATCCAGGCACGGGGAGGAAGGAACATATATAAAAAACAAGTACTTTCTGTCTAGATACATTGCTGACCACATAAATGAGTACCGTCCCAGCTTGAGTAGTTACAGCACTCCAGCAGATTTAAGTGAAAGAAGCCATATTTTATCCCTATTGTTATCCTTTCGAAAGCACTGTTATGAAGAAGATCAGGGACTATGGAAATTAAAAAAAAAACAAATCAGGTGAAACTGGGGACTGAGGGATCTTCTCCAGAAGAGCATGGCCAAGGTAGGCCATAGAAGGGAAACTAGGATTTAGGTAGAGCTGCCAATGAGACAGTAGCAAAGGCAGAAACACGGGGTTATAAATAAAAATGAAAGGAGAAAGGAGAATCAGAAGCAATATGGGGCTAGATGTCACAGTAGTTTGTAGCAGATTAGGATAATTATACCAGAGCTTTCCTCTTCCCTAGCCCCACCTCATTATTCAGGCTTGTAAAATCTGCTGTTTTTTCCCAGGGGAATGAATAGGGGAGGCAGGGAGAGCTTATATCGGTAAAAAATGCAGCAAGAAACTCTGTTTGATGTTTGTAAGATTTGTTCACAGTCTTGTACAGGTAT
Organism: Pygoscelis adeliae; assembly: GCF_000699105.1. Taxonomy (NCBI): domain Eukaryota; kingdom Metazoa; phylum Chordata; class Aves; order Sphenisciformes; family Spheniscidae; genus Pygoscelis; species Pygoscelis adeliae. The sequence goes on from NW_008825108.1 coordinate 2,798,977, forward strand.
TTTCAATTTTAGGAAACACCAAGCAAGCCAACTTTTTTTAAAGTCATAGTTACTTAACAACAGATATAATCTCAGTGTCTTTTAACATGCATTAAAAATAATTAGGTACTGATGAGCACATTTATCAGACCAACACTGATGCTTTCTAAGAAGTATGCGCTGTTGGACAAATCAATATTCAGAACAGTCTCAGTGTCTGAAAGAATAACGATAAGTAACAGCAGTACATAGTTCTGTAGTTCTTCAAGGTCTTTGCAATACCTGAATGGTGTCAGCTCATTCGTTACATGCCAGTAACAATACTATCAATTTCACTACAGGAGTGAATTCCAAACTCCCTGGAAAGTTGTTATGTGCCACCACACCCATTTTTAAAAGGAAAGCAACTCAGGGGGTTTAAGCAAGTTGCTCATGTCCACTAACATATCCTTGGAAAATTTCAGTATTGGACATCTGGATTTCTTCCATGCCTTTTCTTTGTTTTTTCCTCTTTTTTTTTTCTTTTTCTTTTTTTTTTGGGGGGGGGGGTGTCTACATAAGAACTCCTCAAGCTGTGAAGCAAAATTTAACAGGAAAAAGGATCCCCAAATTAATTAAAAGTAAAGTTAGTTAAGTGAATTTCTCTTTCGGAATAGCACAGTGAAAATGTGACACAAGAGATACACATTAATGAAAAAAGAACTTCCAAGAATCACAGCAAAAATGCTTGACAAGCACAAGAAACACTTCCCTCTAATTCAGGATAGAACTTAACAGTGTGATCCCTACTAGTACTGTCACAAAGAGACTGGAGGAAACGAAGTCTCACTATTGATCAGTCACGAAGGACAGCCCACACACGAATGGGAAAGTACAGCTGTCACACTCTTGAGAATGCCAGAAAGCTGTGAAAGCCATTGTATATGATCCATGATGGGGTTGGATAGCATCGCACCGCTTTCCACATGCTTAAAATCACTGGTTCTGCTTCAAAGGCAATTACTGTAAGTAGAATTCTAGTTGTGATTTAATATAATGAGCTTACTCAGCAGATTATTAATATAAATGACAATTATTACTTCTGGAGGAAACAGCCTTTGAAATACATGTGAAAATAGAACAGAGAGAGGGCTTGCAAAGCTCCTGTGCATTAACAATGGCTTCATATAAGTTATATATAACCTACCTTTTTTTGAACAACTGTTTTTAAAGGAAGTCAGGTTTCAAATTCTTTCGTTCTTTTCAAATGGATATGGAACTAGTCCACAAGGATTGGGATGTGGACTGGTTTTCCAGAGTGCAGCTGGAGTGCCTGCACTGACAGGTCATAGCTCCAGACACCAAGGCTGCGAATAGTCACATTTCAGGGAAAATACAAAAATGGCGACAATATAGCAACTGAGATGTAACAATTCCTTATTATAAGCATAGCTGTGTACTGCAAACATTTAGAACTTTTTGAGGAGCATATGGCTTCATATATAAAAAGCTACTGCTTCTATTCTCCTTAAGAAATGTCTAAGTACATAATTATAAAGTTCAGATGTAATTCCCATTTTAAAACCTCCCTAAATGCATATTTGCCCAATAGACCATAACTCTCCAAAAGGAATCATTGTTACATGCAGGATAAACTATTAACAGTTTAATAGCTAGCAGATTGTTAACTAATGGTTTAATGCAGTTTAAAGTTCTTAAAATTATTATCCCTGAAGTAAAATTAAATCTTTAAAGAAACTATGTTGGTGTTAAGCATTTCATTTAAACTAAAGATTCAAACACTGAGACGTGCTTCTAAGAGCAAAATTCTATCAAAAATGGTTAAGGTTGCACAGTCTAAATGACATCTTATTCCTTTTTTGTCATCCTTCGTCCTAAAACAAATGTTCTCACTTGGCATCACAACTTACAAGGATGAGTGCAATAGGCTTATGATATAAGAGCAGCCTGGGCACTATTTCTGTTAGAAATGAAAAGGTATTGGGAGACCTATTATGTGAAAGATCAAAGCGTACTGCTGTATAGTACTAGCAGAGACCTCCAGGCTATCCTGCATTTTACACAGTATTGCCAGACTTTGTAATGAATGTTTGGGAGTTATCCTTGGAAGCTCCAGCTCCTGGATCCACGTGACTGCATGAAAAATCTCACCTTTCAATAAAAAAATACACTTCTAAACCTCGAGATTTTGGAGGGAGTGAAGCAGTCATGGAATTCAGGCAGTAATGAGAAAAACTCCCAAATGCACGGCTCATGGATGAAACAGAATCTTAATATCTTTAATGGCTTAACTAAAGCTTTTTAACTGGCGAGAGTGGAAACATGGCCTGTATGTTATGTGCTTTATGACCACCATGTTCAAAAACTCGTGCCTTCAGCTCACATCACTGTTGTTCCACTTATTAGCATAGCTACAAGAGTCACGAGTGTGAAATACATCAATCAACATATCTGAAGAGCCCTTGTGCAGAGGGTCCTCTCACAGCAAAACCATGTCTTTGCCTCTTTAGCCTGCAGTACAAAACTGAAGGTATAGCAGCAGAAGCACACTGCGGACACACTGCTAATGTATTTTATATATTTCAGAGCAATCCTAATCTCTAGCTGTTCTAAAGTATATCCCCCTTGCCCAAAAAACCTAATCTAAGGAATCATGTTTTTCCAAATATACTTAATTTTGAATTTTGTATTTTCAAAATTATTTATTGCAAGAAAAAAATCTACAGTGCCTATTTTCATGCACTTCAGATATCAAGATAAACACAGCAGATTAACAACATAAAATAGATTTTTATGTGCTATCTTTGGTAATGGCTTCGTGAAACATTTTTGTTTACATGGGAAAGTGAGTAACTGAATTTCCTATTCTCTTTGCATTTTCAGAGATAAATGTTGTCAATATATTAGTAACTTAAAGATATGATTGCAAACAGGTCTAAGATGCATCTTTTCTCATTTCTGAAAAAACTTATTTGAATGAGTTTCATTCACATAAGAAAAGCTGTCAAAATGTGCTGTTTATGATGGCTATATGTCTTCAAAATAAGATTTATAATGCAAAACTTTGAAAGAAGGAAACAAAGAAAATCATCATTGAAGAACAAACTCATACTCGGAGAGGATCCAAAACTGCCAAATAATGTTCCTTAGCTATCACCAACTGGGGAGTCACCTTAACCTGTATGTATGCAATCACTCGTATCATATCAGTTATTTTTTGAGTTAACCTTCAAGTACCATAAATGCAAAATAGCTGAGTTGACAAGAAGGTCTATCCTCTTAGTTCCTAATCAAAGCGTAAGTCACTACAAGAACAGTGACAGAACAGTGACAGAACCGGCTATCTCCAATTCTCTAACGAAACGTGTGCTGGAATTCACCTACCAGGAATTACAAAGATACACATTGGAAGCTAACCTAGTAGTCTTTAGAAGAGGATTGTGCAAAGAGGTTAAGAATTACAAACAAAAGGTAAGTACTGATTAAAGCTCGCTCCCACAAAAAAAGAACACCAAACTGCCCCCCAAAAGCATGCAACACTGCAGATGTCTATTCATTTTGTTTGATTGTATTTAGAGACAGGACTACAATAGCAGTTCCCAACGTCAGCAAAGCTGCATTATGATGACACAGTATAATTCTTCTTACTCAGAGATTTTAATCACAAATATTAAATACAGTCAGCAACTAAAAAGTAAAAAAAAAGCAAAACAAATTATCAACGTCCCCATTCAAAAATACAGGTAACAGAGCCGTAATAAAAACTGCAGGAGAAAAGAAAATTTGACATTAAAACTTCTTTGATATGTGGATCATAGAAGCAGTTCATTATAGCAGCTTCTTGGAAGTTGCCTCAGTAATTGTGTAAAACTGCTGCCATGTGTATACACAGTATGACTTAATGCAAAAAAACCCCCTTTTTTAAATGGAAACTTGATGTTGCTCTGAAAGAGCCTGATTTAAAATCATAGCCAAGTTGATATTCAATGTAAAGTTTAAAAATAGCAAATTATAGTACAGGAACACAGTATACAAGACAAGAAAACAAGCACAAGTTAGCCCTACTGACTGAAGCCGACTTGTGAAATTTCAACGAGCAAATTAAGCTAATAAATGTTTTGCTTTTGAAACCTAATGTGCAAAGGTGGTTAAAGTCTACTGCAGCAGCATCAGCCCATGCTTTTGGCTCCTACACTTAAAAATGGTGCTCATTTCTTTCACTGTTTCTTGATGGACAAAGCAGCAGTTGGTAAATACACTTGTATTTCAGAATAAATATATACAATAACATTGAAAAATGGAAAATACAACACACATTGCCAGTGCAAAACTTCCAAGTAATAGACAAAATATCAGCCAATAATTTATTGAAACCATTAAATGGCTTAAATGGCTAAATTCCTAGCTGAGAAAAATATGATTACATGACTTCTGGGGCACTTGGAAAACACATCATTTGAAAATGTGTCTAGAAAAGTATGTGTTTACCAATTGAAGAAAAAGCTGAGAAGCTGCAGCAGATAAATTAAATAGTAGAGAGTAATCAATCACGGTGCTAAAATGATAGATGACAACTAAACTGAAGCCCCAGGGAAGTACAAACACAGAGCCATTTTGCAAAATTAGGTTGCATAACTAGCATACCTCAAAGCAGTACAGAATCTAAATCCGTGTCAGAGATCTCACATTAAAAAATGCAAAGCTGTGTCTGTAATACAAGATCAATAAAAAAAAGAAAAATGAGGTTTTGAGGCACAGAATTTTGTAAGCATGTGACTCACAGAGAATATACTACTCTGAATAGTCTTAACATGATAACCAAAATAGAGACAAAATAAAAAACCTGTACACTATGCAAATGTTACTATATAATTTACCAGAAGTTCGTACTTCCTCTGTGGGAGGAAAAAAAAAAAGAAAAAGAAAAGTGAAACTAATTTAGGGGAAGACCTCATTAAAGAATTCAGGTAATGTGAACACTCAAATGAACTATTTTATTCAAGCCTGCAGTATATGCACATGAATTTTAACGGGCAATGACAAAACCTGGGAGCACAGGGAATGAGGGCACTTCCATGCTGCTTCTAGGTAACTATATTGCAATGAAACACTGAAATCGTAATGTGAGGGTAGATTATTGTGATTAGTAGAGAACATTCAGAAACCACAGGCTCATTTCTTTTTGAAGGCTCATAAATTCAACTTTTACAAAACTGACCCTTCCAAAACCAAGCTACTTCATCTCTGGTACATTACATACCTCTAGATATAATATGGTAAATGGTAAAATATAAAACACGGTAGCTTTCAAAATAGATATTAGGGTAAACAATGGTAATATCGCGTGCTCATGAGCTAATGGCAAGTCTAACATGAATTTAGTTCCTCTACATGTAATGGAGTCAAACTGCCCATACAATAATTTTCAGCAGGCCAAGCCTCCTCTCATCTGCTTGCAGCAGAGCGCAGTTTGTCCATCCTCCTCCTGCATTAGCGCTTCGTTTGTGCGGTCTCCTGATTTATGGCACATTACCTGAACTTGTCTTTATTAAACAAGAATAATGAAAAAACTTTTATTAACCAGCAGCCACCAAAGATGTCAATTATTTGATAAACCAAAGTATGTGGCAGATGAAATTTGATTGCTGCTGACTCTGCGAGGAGAATGGACACCTTTTTTGGAACACATATTGCAAGATTTTCTCCCTCCTCCACAAGGGATGACTGCGATCTTTTGCAGTATCAAAGCCAAATGACAAAGGCCCTTGCATCTAAAACAAAGATGAGAACAATTAAAACCCAGGAAATATAGTATATATTATGACTTTTATTTTATCCTCTTCTTAATAAGAACAGTATTAATTTTATCTTCTTCCTATATCTGGAATCCAATATTTTTGCCTCTCAGCACTGAATACTTTAAATTTTAGGGTTTAATTCAGGTTGAGAAAAAGTATTTTAAAACAAAGATCCACAATTTATTCATCCCAGTGTCAGAAGAATGACTTGTTGCTTAGCGTATGAGTAACATACAGTTCACAAGGGTGTTTTAAGCAGGCCCTTAAGGTAGCATACATGAACTTCCCCACATGACTGAATGTATAGCCTGATCAAGCTGATAACATTGCTCCTCACTGATGATGGATGCGAGATAAATGTAATTTTATTTCTGTTTTATTACATTCCAAAGAGAGTGTTAAATAAATTACACATTACAAATGTTAAATAACCACTGTACAGTTTCATTTCTGTAATTATACATTCATTGTTAGATCATTTGTAGTTTATAATCGTAATACCATGACTGATAAAATTAACTGATGGATACTATGAAAAGGTTCTGTCAACCTACTCTGCCAGCAGGAGAGAGAGAATTTGTATGTGATGGAGTACCAATAATAGTTGATTAATTTTTTCTCACTATACAGAAATAAATCCATGCTATTCTGAAACAGCTGCCTGTGAGTTCTGGCCACTTGACACAGGAATACAAGTGAGGAGAAAATCTTCGAGTGTCTGCAGTAGTGAAATTTACTTTCTACAAACAGGTCTATAACAACTCCTGGATTTTTTGTATACATACATCAGTTGAATTATACAAATTGCTTGGAATTGCTAATACTTATGCATGTAACTATCAGTCATCTGCTGCCAAAACTTAAGATCCAGGGGCAAAGCATAATTGATTTGGTTGAAGGCATCCCATGCGTTAAATAACAACTCCCAAAAGTTCCACCATACCCTTCTGCATGTCAAATAAAAATTGCAAGAGCTGACCCGTATTACAATATGTTGCAACTCTTCGCAAATTCCTTAGACTTAGGTATATGGCATTATTCTGTGCATTATTACCCGACAATACCGATAATGTTCTTGGTCTGCAGAGTATATATTTGATACTAGAAGTAGCAAGCTCAAAATTTGCCAAAGATCATTGGCAAATTCTACATTGGCTACATTCTGCAATGCAGCTCTGCCAAGAGGAAGAAAAGATGGCCCTGTGTGGGAGATGTGAGGAGAAACTATGAAGTTGGAGCAGATTTGCTGTGTAGGTGAAAGACTGGAAAGATAAAGGGTGAAGAAAGGTATGATAGCATGCAAGGAATATAAACCACAAGAGTCACAGGGGGAAAGAAGAGAAAATGGAAGGAATGATTGGCAGAAGGAGCAATGGAAAGTTAAGAGGAATAATAGATAAATAAGAGTTTTGAGAAGTCTTTTTAAAACTGATTTTTTTTCTAATGATCTTCTGGAACATATGTATGATTCCTTATATGTCTAAAAAATGCCTACTGGTAGCACAGTTTAGTACATGGTATAAATAACGATACAGATTTTCAAACAAGCATTACAATGCCCTCGGCTTTAGTGAAATGTGACACATTTCCTTTCATGTTGTCTTATTAAATGTGATGTTAAAACCCATCATTGAACTTGGTTGCCCAGAGAGATACTGGACATTTTTTGGCTATTGAGGTTTATACATGCTCTTTGCCACCAGAGAGTTTTATTTTTACTGCTTGCCAAAAAATCTTCACGATTTATTTCTACCCAAAATTAGTCTGTTCCATCCGCCAGTTTGGCTAAATGAATAAAGATTTAGTATATGATAATAAAATTCCTTCAATTATACTGCATGATATACTGTCAAATGTATATTCTGTAAGCCGAATGGTGCTGAAGAGCATGTATTCTCTGTACATTACTTACTGTCCACAATCTTCTACCACAAAAAGGCAGGCTCTATTAGCACCTAGCATAGAGGAACTGTTGTGTTGGAACTGTTAATAGAAATGCCTTAACACACATTCACCCGCTTTGGTTCTCAAAGGATATCGCCACCTTTTAATACCCAGTAATGCAGTACACCCGTACACCCTGCTACGTCTCCCAGGGCATATTACTTAGGACTGGCAATAAAAGCAGTGTCTGTTCTCTACTGTATCATGACTGGTACTTCACCAGCAGACTGAGATTTTTTTCAAAGGACAACATCAATAATATCATCCACAACACAACCATGGCTCACTTTCTTGTCTCAGCGAGTAGTCTTAATTTCTTGATGTTTTATAAAGCTGTAGTTATCAAAGGCCAGTGCAGCCGTGCATTGTGACTGGTCATACTGTGCAGTGAACAGCACAGCTCTGACCAGGGCAGTTCAGAACAATTAATCAGTGATTAAGTGGTTAACACAAACCCATAAAACTCTCTTACTTGTGTCCCCACCCAACAAGATCTGACTACGCTGATAAACCTATGTGGTTTTCTGCAAAATTTCAGGTGTGAGCAAGCGTTAGTGTAATACTGTTTTTAGCTTGGTACCTTCTACTATTACAATTCACTTTTACTGAGAAGAAAAAGGCAATCTTTTCAGTATGGGCAGCGATGAAGACACATTGTGTGGATTATCTGGGCCTCTTACCTAAGATGATTATAGGATTAATAGAAGTCTACCCCTGTGAAATGAAACTGAGTTGGATAAAAGGCAGAAACGCTCACTGCACTAATTTCTTACACTTGTTGAAAGAACTGCGAATAAGAAAAAATACAAAAAAAATGGAAGTACAAATAGTGTTTAGCTTCAGAGTACATAATGGGGTCACTTACTGTTCACAATACAGACTGTGTGCTTAACTCTCTTCTCTTTGTTTATTCAGGACTCCACGTTTCTGTAAGAAAAAGAAATACATGCATTTATCATGTACATAAAATAAATTACCTAGCTTCATTTGTGTCACAGAAGTTTGCTATTTTCATATTTAGTTTTCGTTTACTCCAAGATTTAAAGCCTTGGGTTTTCGTGAAAGCGTCCAGAAGAGAAAATCCACATCGCTCCTTTTCCTTAATAGGCAAAGTTTCCAGTCTTAGGTACTACAATAGCAGCAGAGATGGAAAATCCACAGGTTCAGGGGACAAATCCCTTCTGAAACCTCATACCAAATTCTGGGCATCTGAATTGCATCTGGGCACCTGCAGCTCTCCCCAGTTCAGGGAAGGTCACAGGCTTTCACACCTGTGAGGTTGGCAATCCGCTGGTCAAAATTAAATTCTCACGCTGTATTAGATCTTGGCTGGATTACCCGATTAGACTGAGGAGTTAAAGAAGAAACAACATGTACCTCCAACGACAGCCACAGCCCCCCCCACCGCTTCTGGAGGAGAGTGGGGCACGCTGCAGAGGGGTGTTGGATGCCTCACTCCCACTGTTTCATGCAGACAATTAGCATAATAAGCACTGATCACAGCACACCAGCTGCTTAGCCTTTCTTGGGCAGTTTGCAGGCATCACAACAGAGGTGAGTTTTAAGGCAGGATTTGAAGGAACACAGCATACTGGCTTTGCAGATTTTTACTATTAATGATTTTAATGAATAAAGGTTGCATGAGAGAAGGGAGAAAATTGGGACTGATGGGCAATAAGGGTTGCAATAAGGGCAACACTAACGTGAAAGAGCAGGCAGGATTCAAGCTGTGAAGGCACTTAAATGCGAAGATGACCAATTTTGATGCAGTTAAATAAAGGGAGCCAAATGCACAGTTACCAAGATAGGTAAATGTATTTTTAATTTTACATCAACTTTGTCAGAGGAAAACGAAACTGCTGTTATCTAAAATTGTCAAACTATATCACATCAACCCTTACTCTGGTCTTTAAAAAAGGCAAATCACGATTTCATCCAGCATCTCACTCTAAATTAACCAGGCTACCATCCTTCATGACTCACATAATAAAGGATTCAGAACATAACTGCTTAAAAAAGCTAATTTTACCTTCTTTTTTAGTAAAAAATCATTATTGCCTTCTGTATAGTTCTGTCAATATCTATAATAATCACTCACTTGCATGTCAGCCTACTGAAGGAACCTGTTAGGCAACAAGTAACAGCGGTTTGGAGCTGAGGGCTATATAGTCCATGAGTCTGAAGCATACAATATTATATTATTAAGTTTTAAACTTTTTTGAACTGTAGGGATTAGCTCTTCTAACAGCCTATTTTGTTATGTCCTAGATATCAGTGAAGAGTCGTGGAGCACTCAAACAATGCAAAGTTAGCTGGTCAATGATATGAAACCCTTATTTCGAAAGGGTTTAGAACAATTCAGATGCTGGTGTAAAACACAGCTGTGGGATCAACCCACTTCCTTCCCAGAGCTTGTAATACATCTGGCAATAGTCTTAGCAGGCCTCACATAGCTTGGTGCTCCTTATTAGCTGTATAAAATGTCCTGGTACAGGCCATGGCAGACCTAATCTGAAGTACTGTACTCCAATACCTCTTGAGCGGGTTCAGCCAAAACTTTGTCTCTCTCCCTGTCATTCAAGCCCTCCCATACTGAGGGATTTGAAATTCAGACACACTCAGAGACAGGTTTCAATTAAAAGCTCTAATCCCAACCTTCTCCCGGGGTTCAGAGCCAGGGTTTTGGTTCAGGTCTCTGTGTACGTCTTGCATTTGAACAGAGGTAGCTGCAAGCGCCTTAGAGAAATTAACACACAGAGTCACACCTGCTCTGCGGTACACTGTCTCAATCTTCCCCTGTTTCTCTAAGCTGTCTGTGTCAAGCTGTGTCATATTATTACTGAGCCTTTCAGAAGATTAACTATTTCCTTCTGCTGCCAAGACAGAAAACGGAAAGGAAAGACAGATGTTTACTTGAGTATTAATTGGAAATAACTGAACAAAAATACAGGTTATGTGCTAGATTAGGGAAGCAAATTTAAGCGAAACCATGAGTAAGTGTGGTGCTTCATTAAGTGCAAACAGAGACAGCCCGCCTGCTGCCTTGAAGTTGACAGACGAAGTTTCCAAAACACATGAAAAACATAATGCGGCTCTGGAATAAATAAGTAAAAACCAATCAATATAAATCAACAGTAATCAAGGAGACTAAATATCAGCACTCTTTGCAAGGATTTGCAGAGCTAAAATACAGAGAGAGAAATAAACAGGAAAGATTCGCATTTCTAGAGAAAGATCAAAAAAATTACCAGAGAAATTCAACTGCGTTTCTATCACTTACTATTAAATACAGGCTATTTTTTATGAGATGTGTTGGAAGATTAATTCATTCACCCTTGGTTATGGACTCCTGTGGGTCTTCAGTGCAGGAGATTCCCTGCAGTGACAACTGTATTTCCAGAGCTACAAATAGCATCTGTCACACCGCTAGTATCTTCCAAGGCTCCGTTTTCATTTCAGTAATATTTGCAAGGGAAGACTTTTCCTAATGAAAGCATTGGAAATATCAACAGAAACACATTTTGATATGCCTGAATACATCTTGTAATATTCCTTTGGAGCATAATCTATATTTTACAAATGGTATCTACAGAAGATACTTTAGGGCATGTAATTTTACGTACATAATCACATAACTGATCTGCAACTTCTACTTTAGTTAGTCATAAGGATATGCAATCAAAACAAAGCCTTTTTTAGTTGAATCTAAGCTCTCTGTTCCCAGTTACCTTCAGTGGTAACCAATTATGGAAATAGTGTAATTAAGCTGGGGGAGAAGAACTGGACCTCTAAAATAAACAAAGTTCAGTCAGCCACACTGAATTTAAGAATATACATACTATCTTCGCTCATGAAATGAAGAAACCCTACTCCACTGCAAGGAAGGGATTCTTTGCAGTTTTTCTCAGGAAACTCTTGTTTAACTCATACAGAAACATCTACATTTATTACAGGTGACAAAGAACATTTTTAGCATCACAGATTCATGGCAAAAATAAGCCCCTTCTATTACATGCTTCAGTATTCATTGTGAACTGTAATACAAAAGACTAAAGGGAAGTTGCATGGTAATTAAAGATTTCTCAAGATCTCTTAGGCCATCTGCAGTTTTTTTATTCTATTACTATTTTTACAGCTAGGAAGAACTGCGTGATCTTTTACAAATTTCATGAAGAAACAATTTTTGTCTGTTTAGGATTATGGGCTAAACACTCATTAGTAGAGCATATGGCTGTTATTTGAATATTTTTCTCTCTCCTCTTTCAAACATTGAGGAATAATTTTGCAAACTGAATCTCGATACTCTGGAGAGAGAGCTGCTAATACATCATCATTATGGTTTAGTGACAGTTTGAGAGCACAACTGGACAACATTCTTGTTATGAAGAACTAAAAGCTCTGGAAATCAGTTTCAGGACAGTTTTGGTTTTGGCAGAGCTGAAACTTAGCCCAGGTATGCTGAGGAGTTTATTGATCGTCTTTCAAACCTGAGGACATCCCTTTATGCGGCATATCTGGGAAGTTTTGAACAAACCATTTTGAAATTTTGGGTGGCGAAATGAGAAAATATAAACCAAACTTCAAACAAAAAGCATCTGGTGTTTTAGCCTACTGAATTTAGCAGCGCAGCCTCAAAACCCAACTCCAGTAGTGTTAGAAATGAAAATGGGAATTTCAAATTTTATTCTCTGCTTTAGAACTATTTCTAAGAGAGAAAATCAGATTAATTGAAAGTGGAAGTTATACAGTATTATGAATAGACTGACATCCTGTAAAACATAGAACTGACATCTGGGAAAATGAGGCTAGCATTCGATTATGAAGTTTAAATTAGCTAATAACCAGTACAGAGTCTGGATAATTTCTAGTTGCATAATGTGCAACAAATTAAATGTATTTTGAAAAAAATGGAGTTGTGGGCATTTATTAATTGCTTCACATATTGAAACAGAAATTGTCATACATTATGAACTTTACAGTCCTTAATCATACGCATATTCTAATATTTTATGGGCTTAATTTGCTCAGCATAAACTTTTTACTGTGAGTAACACTGATTTTGTTGAAGCCTCAAATAAGTCACAGAACAGATCTAAGGATTAGTTTAGAAGGGATTTAAAGCGCACACTGTGAATCCCTATACAACCACCACTTAAAACACTATCCGTTCAGGCCCAGATGGATTGCTATGGCAACAGAATCCCAAATACCAGGTTTGTAACTAACAAAAATGTAAATTATCAATGAACTCAGAGTTGTCTCTCTTGGACACCCTCCTATTCAAATACCAAACCGTATGGTTAGAGTACAGAGAAAAGGTTGATATGCAATTTCCCCAGCCCAGTGAGCACTAATCCCAAAGGATTTCATTAAATCTTTTGGCTTAAATTTTTATTCTTGGAACAGCAGTCAGCAAGCAGGGATTACATTAAAACAGGCACTATTGAGGTCACGACTGACTGAATTCAGGCCTGTAACATTACAGAACAGAAACTAATTTTAAATACACCCCCACAAAAAAAACCCTAAATAAGCACTGCTCTAAGTTACCATATATTAGATAAAAGCATTCTTCCCCTTGTACCCATCACCTTGCCTCCTTGCCAGTAAGAAATGATGGAGAACAGTACAGAAGAGTAAAATACAATATACATATTATTTGATAAAGAGGTACACAGATCACGGTAGAGGTGATTGTGCGCAAACAAGTGAGTTGCAGAATAATGAATGAAAGGAGGCTCAGTAGTCTTTGATATTCTGTAAATCAAAATCCAGAATAAAAAGTTCTCTAGCAAATAAGCAAACCAGAAAAAAAAGTACTCATTGCCACGTTCACTGCAAATTTCATGAAAAGTCTGATAAGGGAATAAATAGTGGTAGGAAAGCTAAGCACTTCTATGGACCCCCTTTTCTCAGGCTGTATACAGAATGGGATTAACACAGTGAGTGCCACAGAAAAATATACCCACCAGCGCACACATTTTGGACTGCAACAGTCCAGACGTTTTTAAAACAACCTAAGGCTTTAAAAAAAAATAAAAATTCTCAGATGTGTGCCTGCCATTAGGTGTCAGTGTACAGGGAAGAGAGATGGCAAACTTCTGGCTGTAAGAGCTTGTTACCAGATCCTCTGTCCTCTCCAAACTAGGAGGAAAAACCAGGACAGGGAGTAAGTTTGTGGACATGGATAAATATGGATGCATGCTGCTGGTTTTCCTAAGGGAAAGGAAACAACTATTGAAACAGGAAATGAAAGAGAAAAGATAAACAAAGACAAGGAGCCATTTTTTTAAGACAAGGGAGGAATGTAGAGCAACAGAATGAAAAAGAAAAGATACTGGTTGTACCACACACTTCCTGGTGGGGCAGGAGAAATTCTCCCATCCTCATTCATACACAAGCATTTATTCAGCACGCTATGGAAAGACAGACTACCTGTATAGGGGAGCTGCCACTTGGACAGCCATTTAAGTTTACAGATATTAACTAGATTGCAAGCTTTTGTTAGGTCTTGACATACAGTATTTAAATATTTCAGCCTACAATTTAGCAGAATACACATGCGGTGTCACTGTGGCCGCTAGTGGTAAAAGCAGTATTTAGACCCTGCTTCCTCTGCCCGTTCAGTCCGTGGCTCGGCTATCCCCACCCTGTGACCCATGTGGTTAAAGTCGAAGACAGTTTTCAACTCCAGGGATTTCTCTACTTATGTGACGGACTCTGCTTATTGCAGAATTTGTCTCTGGGAGTACTTTTTACAGTACTGGCAATGAAGCTGCTTTTTTTGGCCTGTTCACTTGTATTTAGTTACCTGCTGCCTAGGGTTCAAAGATGCTGCTCACCCGTGGCTTCCTCAAAATTTCAGTTCTTAGCAGATTAAAGATCCAAGGGTTTCAACTCCATGGAGGCTCTGCAGTCCTTTTTCCATAGGAAACTGGCTAGTCTTTTCTTGCTTATACTCCACACCTCCACCTGTCATACTGTGTTTCTGCTACACACAACTCATACACAGGCTAAGGAGTAGCTACTAACCCTCAGTAAGTGCTAGCTGTTCCTCAAGTGCCCCTGCATCTCTCTCTCAGCTATATGACGCTTCTCACATTCTCAGCTTCTGTTTCTCCTACTAGCCCTGCGCAGAACATGCCCTGCTGCTCTCCTTGGTTCTCAGTCCTGGTGGATTCAGATCTCCTGTTGCTCATCAACAGCCTTTTCCAGCTTCCGCTTTATCCTCACGCTTGACTTGATGTTAAAAGAGCCGTCCACTTTGATATTTCAACCACACTTAGGTCAGTATCATAAATTCATGATCAATAAACAATCATATGAATCAGTGGGCACTAAAAGATTCTCTTTTCATGAAAGAAAACCTATTAATGGTGATAATAAGGCCAGTGACAATACAGTCACAAATCGGCATCTGAATCAACTTAAGCTTATGTTCTCATGACAACCCTCGGCCATACGCA
>NW_008825108.1:2814207-2814508 GCF_000699105.1 Pygoscelis adeliae
TTCGGGCAGCCCTAGCATTCCCCCCAGTATCTATCCAGGACAACGTATGGCTCTTCCTCTACTAACACACATTTCACAGTGGAGCTACTGTAGTCCTGCCGTATAAATGGGATGTCAGATGTGCCGGAGATGTGGATGTACACCAAATGCGGCACAGACTCCCAGGAAATCTTTGCATATGACAGACCATTAAAGTAGACAAGCTGGATGTGTTCACACTATATAGGGACACTTCAACCACTTTGCTGCATCTGCCACGTCGTAGCTGTGGAGCTGCTCTGGGAAGAACCTTCACAGTGCA
>NW_008825108.1:2814553-2824931 GCF_000699105.1 Pygoscelis adeliae
TCAGCCATTTTCTTAGAAAATAGTAGAATTTTCAAGCTTTACATGAAGCCTACATTTTTCTATTTGCAAATATGAACACCTGAGAATACTACTAACATTTATTAGTAATAAAAAGCCCTAAAAACATTATACATCAAAGGGTAACTTCATTTTCCTAGGTGAAAGTTTTCAAGGCTTCAGCTGAAAAAAACAGCACTCCTGACATGGCATTTCATCAAATTTAATTCCAAATATTTTCAGGCTTTCCTAGACAAAAAGATAAAGAGCTACCATTAGTTTCTGAGTCATTTAAGAAAAAGGAAATCCAGTCCTCCACAAGTTGCTTCGTAACACTATTTAGACTAGATTTCTTGGATTATATGAAATGATAAGAAAATAGTTCCTAGCAAAATTGGTTTCAGAAGTCATATTTAGGTTGCTTGTTCAGCTATAGACCAAGATTTATTTAGAAGCACAGTGAAGGTTTTTAATCAGTCTCCCAAATCCTTCCTAGAAAGATAACATAGATCTTTACATTAATAGCTGGTGTATTTTATGGAACTAACACAAGCCATCTAACTGTAAACACTTCAAAGAACTTCAGTACCTTCAATACACACTCGGCTGCATTCCAGTGTTTGGAGATTCAAAATCTAATTGCTTTTATCACAGGACGAAAGAACCTGCTGCAATATCCACTGCAGGAAGTGATGATACATTACATAATGCTGCTGATCTTTGTGTTCTGGAAGTTTGGCACGAGGGTTTTTTAATTTATTTCTCAATTCTACTTTACAAAAATGCACTAATGTGGGCAAGCAATTCACCCATAAAACCCGATACTGAGTATCAGCACCTCAGCAGACTAAGCAACGTAATCTATGGACGAGTTGTTCTAATAACCTTTCTGTATTACCCTAAGGAGACTTACAGTGGCAACAACTTCAATACTTCCTGGCCATTTAAATGCATCCCTTCAAAGATAACTTTTTAGAGTAAAACAAAATTCTGAACAGAATTATTCTGAGGGTCACCTGGATATGTACACTAAAAGATCATAATTCACTGTTGGTATAATGTTAGCCCACACCTTCTCTCATATACTCTAAGTTTTATTCATGCTGCTGTTTTAATTCTCCTGAGGAAAATTATTAAAAAGAAATATGGAAGCCTACCAAGTCTAAATACAGACAAAACCAAGTTACTGCCTTCCTTTACTAATCGAAGAAGTAACAGCCTACATATTGCTCAGATTTCTGGTAGGTAGCAAAACAAATCCTCAACAATTTCCGAAGCTGCTATCCATGATCTCTCACATTCATTTTAACGTTGCTTGCTCTGCACCTACCATGCAACATCCTTTGTTCTACACCAACAGCTCTCTGTTCCCTTTCACCTTCCTGTAACTATCTGGGGGCTTCATATCCCAAGACTACTGTTGTCAACCTTCATGTGAAATTTCACTGCTCTGATGGTCATAGTTGGCTTTTCCGTTTTGTTGAACCACATTTTAAACTAATAAGAGAATGAAATGTCATCAACTTAAATGAAGATTTTTCTTTACAAGAAGAGATGATGCATTGTACCTTTCTGAGGTCAGCAGCAGCAAAGAATGAAAAACTCAAAATTAAAAACCAGACTGGAAAGCACTGATCTTTTGTACTGGTACTAGAATTTATTAATAATAGGATCACTAAATAAAGTAAGCATACTTGAAGATTTTAAAGATTCCTTTCCAGTTACAACATATGTTATTAATTAATTTACCAAAAAAATGTTTCTAATCACTCTACTACGGTGTAGCATTGAATTAACTTTATCATAAGAAAACAGCAAGCAAACAGTTATACCATCATCAGTGGAAATACTTTATAACCTTATGGCTAGACAATTAGGATGACAAAATCATGAGAAATTAGTTAAAAATCCAAAAATGTTTGCAGCCTTCTAATTATTTATGTTAAAAAGTTAACTGTGCTATTTTTCTGTCTTTGATACATTTGTCACAAGAATGGATTACTATTATGAGTCTGTTGTATAATCACAAAGTCTGTTGGAAAATACGAATCCATCTTGTACCGTGTTCTTTGTCTTCCTCAGCATATTAGAATTGGCCCTCCTCACAGTTGGTCAAAAAAAAAGTAAGCAATTGTTAAAAACTGCATTTTGATAAGTTATGGTTCTACAGTAGAAACATCTAAAGAAATGGATTAGCATGAAAATAACAGGATTTGTGGAGATGCCCCTGAAAAGTAGAGAACTGAACAGACCAGTTTTTTTAAAATCGTCTGTTATATTCACATTTGTCCCATTTGTCACAGTCTACTTCTGACACTGTCAAGTGTCTGTCTTATTTAGTACTGTCCAGAACATTATTTTTTCAGTGACTGTCATTGTAGCAGACAGCAGTGTCTCCTGGAAGGGGCAGTATGTAGCGCCATTACAGAAGTAAAAATGAGATGCGCTGATCAGTATCACTGGTCCTCAAACACAAGTGATGAGATGACCAGTCAGTAGATCTTTCTAGTTCTTCAGTATTTTTCCTTTTGCCTAGACACAGAGGAGCAATCACACAGACACCAACAAATAAACCAAACCAAACAAAAAACCAGTAGACAGAAGCATTGTCTGGGTATTAAATATGTAAATGCCAAGAGCAATGCAAATGGGAGTTTACAGTCAGGCTACAACTTGCTGAAGAAACATATAAGCTAAATTACAAGAGTGAACCTTGAGTGACAAATGACAACAGCCTGTGAAAAGTACTGAGTGGATATGTAAGTGGCCATGGTTGCAAATGCTACCTTGATTCTCAGAAGCTGCAAAGCCAACTCAGCGGCAGCTGCACAGTTCAGCAGAAATGTCTCATACCCCTGAGATAAATGGTCGTCAGCCTGGCTGGCTGTGCAAGGGAGAGAATTTAGTCATCAGAGCTCTTAACCAAGCGCAGGTGATGTCTCAGTGTAGTGTGGCTAAGTCATGCTACTTTCTGTAGTCAGTGGCACATAGTAACATACTACCTGGCCACCTTGGCTTCCTTCCCTGGTCAACAAATTGGGTAGGGCTGGCATCTAAAGTACATTTCATCTCCATGCTTATGCAAGCACAGTAAAAGTGTTAACTAGCCTATTGCTGCTGGGATTTGGGTCTAAATTCATAATAGTGTAACATCATCTACAGAGATCATTTCAGTATCTTAAAACATTTCTTTACATAGTATGTGCACACGCCAGACAAATGCGTCTGATTTTGCAATCCTAAAGACAAAACTTTGAAGCATCATGACTCTTTAATCTTGAAACTACAAGCAAAAACCTAGAGACTGGGGAATTCAGGCAAACCTTTTAAACACGGGTGTCACCCTGGGCTGTGACAGAAAAGCTTAACAGCCAATCCTTGCAGATTACATGCAAAGATATTATTACAAAAAGTAGGATGAAAGACAAGTGGTGGTTTTGCAAGTCTACAGAAAAGGAAAAAAGGAAGCATCAAGTCCACATTCAGCAAATCTGATAGCCTAATCAAAAAG
The DNA here is from genome assembly GCF_000699105.1 of Pygoscelis adeliae. Lineage (NCBI taxonomy): Eukaryota > Metazoa > Chordata > Aves > Sphenisciformes > Spheniscidae > Pygoscelis > Pygoscelis adeliae. The sequence continues at coordinate 2,818,062 of NW_008825108.1, forward strand.
TAGCACATCAGACATTGCAGAGTGTCGAGGTACAGATGGCTAGGAACATTAAAAGAAGTAGTTATCATTATTGTTCCTTACATAGTTGGGTAAAGAAAAGACATCTTGATAGTGTATTTGGCTATGAAATCAACTTCCTCAGCTAGATATTGCCAGAAGGAATCTAATGGAAATGTCTTCTTGGTGAAAATCAAATAATTACCTTGTAATTACCATCTCATGTGTCACATTTAATGTTAGCATCTCTGAATCAAGGAAAATTCAAGAAAGGTCTATTTGAAATCCCTAAAAAAACCATATGGCAAATATTTTAATTGGGCTACTTTTGCTAATGAAGCTAAGTATTCCACATAGCAATATTTCTCCCTCTTTGTAGAGCCAAATGTTAATGTAAACCACCCTTTAATTTAATCTTCCTATCCATCTTGAGGAAACCTGTTTAATTTTTGATTATTAGAGTCTCTGAAATATAGCTTATTCAGACCAAACTTTAGCTACTTCATAAAAACTACTGATTTGCACTCAAATAGCACACTGGAGCAGTTTGAAGGGAAAAACCATTTGTTCTGTCTCAGCTGATGTATAGCGTAATTTTCTGAGATTCTTTCATCGCAATTTGCAAACACATTAGCTAAGACTATAAAACAAAAGCAATCTGTACTACCCATGGCCCAGAAGACGCAGAAGCAGAAAGTTAGAAAACGTAACAAATGTCTGCATCATCTTGAGGCAGAAACACGCTCTACCTCAACACAGAACATCATTATCCAAAATGTGCCTCATCCATTTTTCTAATTGACAAAGCAAGCCTGGCCACTGAACACCTAATACTGCAATATATTCTTAAAACGGGCTGTATTAGACATCTAAGGAGGGGCCTAGAGAAGGCAAACTTACGCTAGACTAATTCAGGGGAGCAACACTGCAGTTAGGTTATGAGACTTCTTCTAGCCCCTTTGTCTAGTTCCTTCAATTCCATCCTCAATTCTGTAGTCAGTCTAGCTTTGGAGGGAAACTTATTTCCCTCTCTTCTTTCTATATCGAACTGCTATAATGGCACAGATCTCACAGCAACCCCACAAGAGGGAAGCTGTTTAACACTGAAACGCTGAAGTTCTCTGCTGAATGATCCAATGCAGAATTTAGCAGGTCCCACTAAACAGATTTTGAGGGTTTTTTTTTTAAACAAAGCAGATATAAGGGATTATATTGTGAGTAGGAAGGTGCATCTGAATGTAGCTTTGGTAAACAGATGAGAGCATAATTGCATTCATGGATAGGAAGGGACAGCGTATCAGACATCGCTACGCAGAATGATTGTTTCAGCACCTCTCAGCATGGATATTAAACAAATCAAGAAAACACCACATGATGTATCTAAAATTGCATTTCAGCATCTGGCAAAAAGGAAATATCTGTTAAAGATCATCTAGTTCAAGGAAGCCCTTAATATGTGTTTCTGTAAAAAGTGAACTTGAAATTGCCTGTCAACAAATCAGTAGATGCCCTTTCTGAAGTTGACAGGTGCTTTTTGGCATTAATGTAATGACCGTAAATACTTCCTTGCACAGGGTACAATCAATTGCTTTAATCAATTTCTACTATCACTTATGAAGTATGCAGACAATTTTCTAATCTATGCTTTGCAGTGACATTAAATATGCATGTTCAACACACTCTGGCAAAGCTGACTGTCAGTCTCTTTTCCTTTTGACAAAAATCAGCATTTTGCCTGTAAGGTTACAGTCCTGTCTCAAGAATAACTGAAGTGTGGGCTCTTAGGCAAAATTAATTCCCCTAGAATACAATAACACAATCCACAGCAGTGTCAGTCTTCAGCAAAGCTCTGTGATACATGGAGATTTTAGGATGCAATGTGAAATGTTGCTTTACGAACAGAACAACCTGACAGCTTAAAACAGGAACATTTGGGGTGCATTCAGGTACATGGATATATATCAATAAATCAAACGCCTTTGGTTAACTATTTTCTGAAAGCTCAGTCCATATATCAGAAAAATCAAGACAGCAAGTCTGTATAAGATTAGAAGCGAGTAAGAGTCAGGGAGAAGATAAAATACCAAAGAAATCAAATACCTTCTCTCCTGGCCCTGGTTTCATTTGCTCCTTCCTGATATACTTTCTCTCCTCCTTCTCCACCTTCTCCTTAAACTAAAATGGGCATCAAAGAGAGCTGACACTTGCCTTTCTTTGCACCTAGACAGTTCCTTTGAGCATATGGTAAGAAACTTCTTTAAAGTACTTTTATACTGAATCTTGCAACACCTCTAAGAATAGGTAAAAAAGAAGCCAAGAGGTTAAGTTACCTTAACTGCAAAGCAATTCTTGCTTGACACGGAATCCAGATCTACTGTCTTGTAATTTACCCAGTGCTCTCTCCTAAACATGAGTTTGCAATGAGATATAACAAAAAAGACCAATGTGATTTGATCAACTGCTATCTTCCATGCATAATACAGATAACACCCTTATCTTGGCCTGTTGAAAAAATACATCTGTTTTCAGTTTTTACCTTGCCAATGTGAAGAAGTAAAGCATTTGAACAGCTCACTGAAAATGTTAAGAAAAGCAAAGAGGACCCTCAAAAGGCAGATCTTGAAGAAATGAGCAGGCAGACAGGTACTGTGTTAAAAAAAAAAAAAAGGCTGAAAACAGAGTAGGAAGTATCTGAAAGATTGAAGTTTGGACAGCATTTGGCACATGACCAGCACTGTAAGCAAGCGTAACAGCATAGAACAGGAAAAGAAAGCATTGGCTGGATACCAAAAATCCCTTCTTTTGGTCTAAAATATTTTAAGGGAAACAGTAAAGTTCAGCTATGCATGAAACTTAAAGCTGGACTAAGAAAAGCACGATAAAGTAGGTAGTTGAAATCATCTTACGTTAGTTGAACTGAGGACTAGTTGAACTAAATATTTATTTTATTGTTTCCACCTTTCCCCTCAGTGAATACCAAGCTACTATTGTGGAGGTGAGTGGAATTACCGGAGCTAATATGGGGTTAGAAGTCAAGAACTCTAGAGCTGTAATCCTGGATTGGTCTCTGACTTGCTCTGATACCATGTTTACGTCACTGTTCAGTTTCCCTACTAATAATGCAGAGACAATAATATCCAGCTCATGAAGGAGCTTAGAGGATTAATTAAAGTCTGTAGTATTTTGAATAAACACTGCCACTTTTAAGTTTCCTGCAGTACTTATAAGGATCAGACTATAGGACTGGGTCTTAGCGTATGTCTGTAAAAATATTGACTTCAGTAGCAGAGAATCAAGGCAACCCTGAGTGTTTTTAAAAATTTCACCTTTGTATTACAGTTTGCCAATGGGGGACTGAATGTCTGCACCTCTGGGACTTTGTTTGATTTCCAGAATTAAATTACAGGACAGTCTAAGTTCTCCTTTGGCCCTAACGCCTTAAGATTGCTTTCATAAGGCATTATAAACAGGACAATTTTTATCCCTCTCTTAATTTTTTGCATCATCTTGTTTTACAAAAGTCTTTGAAGCTACAAATGCCTCTCACTATTCATCTGTAGAGAGCTCATCACATTTCATTCTCTGGGCAAGGCTGTATTACAAAGAAACAACATGTTTGATAATACATTTAACATGGTTCACCTGACACTACTATTAATACTACATTTATCCTACTAAATCCCAAAGTAGTATCTCTTCACCAGCATAGGAATTATTCAACCAAAAAGTAAATGTACTCTTAAACTGAGTGGTTTAAACAAAGATGAAGAAGTAGTACAGCACCAAAGGACTGCAAGGCTGTTAACAGTATTTTCTGTCAGTTGACAATATTTGCTGGATTGCTTAAACATAATAACAGGTGTATATGCCTTTGCCAAGCTGTATCCACTCACACATACATCCCCAGTTTCCTTACACAGTGCCCCCAGAAAACCAAACTCCCAACACTGTTGCATATAGCTGTTCTGGATTTATTTGGGGATTTTTGGTTATGAACTAGAGTGCACCAAACAAGCATTGGATGAAGTCCATATATATGCTTATGATAGACATAAATTATATTCTTTACATGATTAAAAGATTGAGGCAGAAATATTTACTTTGGATAACACAGTGGAGTCACACCAGTATGGGCATAAAGCTGAATGTGTGAATAAACAACACGTTAAAAATTTAATTGTTGTCATTTCTAAATATATAGAAAGGTATAGTCTTTAGAATACAACGTCATGTGACATTATATCACACATATATATTGTCAAAGGATCACTCGTATCTAAGATACTGGGCTACAGGGTCTCGAATTACACACGGGAAGAGGGGAGATGATCCCAATTTAGACGCCTCCATGGTAGCAGTTAAGAGATTTATATCACTCTCTGCAAAACCAGCGAGGCCTTTGACACCCAGGCTGTGTGAAAACCTTCAATTAGGTCAGCGTACCATTCCGAAATAACAACCGTAACAAATACTATATAAATTATGGCATAAGAGTAACAAAGGAAGATGGTGTGCTCCAGCCTGGATATGGCACACAGACACTGAGTGAGAGACATTCTTTAACAGGGTTCTAGGTCTTTATTCTACCTGGATGCCTTCTGAAGTCTTAAGCAATGTAACTAAAATAGAGATTGAAAGATATCGTCATTGATAGTGATAATTACCTTGGCAGGAGGCAAAAGGTTGTGCTGCAGGGGTACAGAAACATCTCTTTTGGAAGTCCGCTAAGTATATTGATTTGGCATATTCTGTACCACAAGCCTGTTTATTAAAAACAGCACTTTACTTACACTAGTCTTCCAAACATCAATAGAAAACTTCATGTCTGAACTTTTTGATTTAACATAATAAATACAAATAATAGCCTCCTACTTTTTTTCCATTACAGTACCCAGTATGAAATGGCTAACTCGTTTCAAATAAGGAGGGAGCCAGAAACAAATTATCAGCTGTCAGTTATTGCCTGCGCATCGAGAGTATATCCATGAGGCAGTACTATGCAGAGAAATATGAGTTAGATCTACTGAAACTTGGGTACCACATAGCATGGTTTTCTGCCCGAAGGTAACAGGTAGCTCTGCACTGAAGATGGCAGTCCCCCTAAACCTATCAAGGACGTTGGGATTGCTCCTTGTAGGAGGGTGGCCAAGGGCACGTACCATCTTAAGATTAAAAAGGCAAGACAAAACGGAGCAACGTTCAGCTGGGTCAAGAACCTTGCAGGAAGGATTTCAACCTCTGTGGGCTCCAGGGATAGCACTGAGCTGGCCAGACTACTGGCCTTAGCTAGTCCTTAGTACTGAAGACTGACCTGGTCTGAAATTTTTGGTAAAGCATGGAAAAAACCTTTTCCCTGAGAATCAAAGTAGCAGGATTACTAAAAAAAGTACAGGATCTGACATTTTTTGGCTGGGACAGCTTAATTCATCTTCCTGCTTAGTTCAACCTACCTTGTTTAAAGAAAAGCCAGACAATTCTGTGTAACTTTAAAATTTCCTACCTAATCAATCCTAAGATAGCAATACTGCTTTGAAGTGACAAAGAATGAAATGAGAAAGTCCCAGGACTTGTAATACTTATCAAAGAACTGTATCAGAACAAGAAAATGAACTACCCGAGAGCATAGAAGGGATTGCCCTGGTCACCAAGTATAGCTCTCTGCAATCACGGACAACCCTGGAAAAACCGTTTGGGCAGAATGGCCTTGAATATTCTGCACATTGCCAAGACAACAAGTTGCAGAACACACCCTACTATCCTGAAACAACTTGACACCTTTCATCCAAGGAGCCAAAAGCTACGTAAATTTCTAAGCCACTGGAAGGATGCAGGAGAGCTCAGTAACACCCAAATGTCATAAGGCTTTGCAATAACAAAATAATTTGTTAGGTGAAAATACCCAGAGGGTAGCATGGGGGGGCAGGACTTTTCTACTTTTTCTACTGTCTTTGTCTACTATTTGCGGGGTGGAAGGGAAAACAGACCTGTTTGTATTAGCTTTGCCTTTCTACAGTGATCATGTACCTTTTGTGAGTTTTTATTCAGCTCGGTGGAAATTAAAGGGCTTGGGTTGCTTCTCTAGATTCTACCATGAGTCAGTAAAACGGGTCCGTGCAGTCTTCATATAGCGTAACACTGCATCCCAAAGCTTCCTTTGGCTCTCTTTGTTCCTTTCCCTAGCTAATATTCCTCCTCATTTTTTAAGGAGTTAATAAACTAAATGTTTGGTTTATTGGCTTTACATTTGCCAGGTTAACTTAATTCGCTGCTCAATTCTAAACATATATGCTTCCCCCCAGACCAAGAAACAGCTATTTGCTTTGTATTTAGTCAGTTTAATGTGATCAGAAGGCATTTTCCTGTGAGATACCAAATTCCCTAAACAAAAGCTATAGCCTGTGGAGAGATAAAGACACTCAGCAAGATGCTTAAGCTCATACTCAGTGTGGTGGGTTGACCCTGGCTGGGTGCTAGGTGCCCACCAAAGCCGCCCTATCACTCCCCTCCTCAGCTGGGCAGGGGAGAAAAAACATAACGAAAGGCTCGTGGGTCGAGAGGACAGGGAGAGATCACTCAGCAACTACCATCATGGGCAAAACAGACTCGACTTGGGGAGAATTAATTTAATTTATTGCCAATCAAATCAGAGTAGGGTAATGAAAAAATAAAAGCAAATCTTAAAAAAGCAAATCACCTTCCCTCCACCCCTCCCTTCTTCCCAGGCTCAACTTCACTCCCAATTTTCTCTACCTCCTCCCTCCCAGCGGTGCAGGGGGATGGGGAATGGGGGTTGCGGTCAGTTCATCACACGTTGTCTCTGCCACTCCTTCCTCCTCACACTCTTCCCCTGCTCCAGCGTGGGGTCCCTCCCAC
>NW_008825108.1:2825177-2885274 GCF_000699105.1 Pygoscelis adeliae
CACGGGCTGCAGGTGGGTATCTGCTCCACCATTAACCTCCATGGGCTGCAGGGGGACAGCCTGCCTCACCATGGTCTTCACCATGGGCTGCAGGGGAATCTCTGCTCCAGCGCCTGGAGCACCTCCTCCCCCTCCTTCTTCACTGACCTTCGTGTCTGCAGAGTTGTTTCTCTCACATATTCTCATTCTTCTCTCTGGCTGCGATTGCTGTTGCGCAGCAACTTTTCCCCCTTCTTAAATACGTTATCACAGAGGGGCTACCACTGTTGCTGATGGGCTCAGCCTCGGCCAGCAGCGGGTCTGTCTTGGAGCCGGCTGGCATTGGCTCTATTGGACATAGGAGAAGCTTCCAGCAGCTCCTCACAGAAGCCACCCCTGTAGTCCCCCCACTACCAAAACCTTGCCATGCAAACCAAATACACTCAGCTACTTTTAGTAGCCTGAAAATCTCTGAGTACTTTAAGTACTTCTGTACTTAAAGACAAACGTGTTTGTGTAACTGAATCAATGAACAGTACTCACAGTCAGGCTAGCAGAGAGCTATAATGGTAAAATTTGGTGGAAAAGGCCCAAATGCTTTTTGATATTAAATCAACCATAAAATCACAGCATTTTAATTATGCTTTGTTGTTCTACTCAGGGATGCTTACAGTTTTGATTTTTGATGGCTGCATGTTAATTTAATTCTGTACATGGACCAAGAATGCCCCGAGACAGGTAATCTATCTCAAGTATTATTAACTTGCACCATCAGACGTAGTTTTTACACGAGACAAACACATTAGTTTCTGGATGCTTTTGTCTCATCTTGAAATTAATTCCATTCCCAGTACGTCAGCAAAAGGCAAACAAACAAATGCTAAAATTCCCGTAACACTAGTGTGCAACAGAGGCTGGATCATCTCCTGGATCTTCCTTACAGACTCTGAACACCCTATTGTTCACCTTGTCAGTACTGGTTATGTACCTCTTAGGCTTACCATATAGTTTCATTCTTAACTTTTGGCTACACTCCTTCATATCTCAGATTGAACAAAATGTCTTGCCATTGGTCTCTAATCATTATATAGAGAAAAAGAAGTGCTTTTAGATTAGAGACTCACTTTCTCTCTCTTCAAAGTGTTGTTAAAATTGTAAGCAGACACTCATCTCAACTAGCATCTAACTCCAAAACTAAGAATGATCCCATGTTGTCAGAAGTTAAATTTTAAAATGTTCTGGAACAATTAATCTTGCTATTTCAAAGAAACAACAGTATCTTTTGAAAGAAGAAAACTTTACTGGGGTTTTCTTAAAAAGTCTGTATCTTCCACTTTCTCAAGCCAATTATAATTAAATTTGTGTATATTTTTAAAAATAAAATAAATATTACAGAGCAGATTCCAATACCCTCAATCGCTTTGTGTGGTCCTTCACCTCTAAATTATCTCCATTCATCTATTTCTGTAATGATATATTACCTCATTTGAGAACTATCCATAGTTCTTTGTCATTGAAATTAACATTGGCAAAAGAAAAGTAGCTGATGTATTAATAGGAAAGGAAAGTACTTGAGTTATAAAATACAAATAAATAATACAGGTGTATACACTTATATTTGAATCTTCTTATCTATCTTATATCTTCTTATACAAGATATATCTTATATCCTCTTACACTTAAATTTGAATCTTCAAGGAAATAAGCCTACCTCTCAATCCTTTCTTCATCTATAGATTAACTCTAGACTAGTAACCAAATTTAAAGAAACCTTATAAAACTGCATTGCTAGTAAATACTTCTTATCTCCTAAATGTTAGTGCTTCACGTTTGTCTTGATGATTTGGGGATGAGATGAAAAGAAGTTAAAGTGGTTCCTCTATTCTAGAATTAAAGAAGAAAGCAGAGATTCCAAATGTGAAAGAAACCCTATACCAGGGAAACCAATGACAATATTAAAATTCATTAAAACCCTTTTGAACCTTAGCAGGATCAGATTTAGCAAATCAGTTCTTTTAGGAAAAAAAAGTTAGACTGGCTTTGCTATCAGGTCATTTCTCATTTCTTTCTAGGTAAAAAAGGACACTCTGTAATGAAAACTGTAAATATTCAAATACATGAAAAGTATTTCAAATAAAAATTTTGATATCCAAAGGGGTCTTCTGGTGAGCTGTGCAAACTGATACTGAAATAAAAGTAATCTTTAATGATTTAAAAATTATTGCATTGACAACTAGAACATTTATTAAGTTTAAGAAAAAAAAATATGTATTTAATATAAAATGGCTCCTTCATCCAGTTCTTCCAGCATGCCTTTTCCTATACTGTGAAAGTACATTTGTAATGCTGGCACTGATACCATGAGATTTTTTTTTTAAATGGAAGGTTTATAAAATTTATTGTTATTTGAAAGCAAACATCGCTTTAGACAATCTCGTATGCTTTCATACTCTAGCTACCTACTGTATAGGAAGTACCGTAAACCTTAAAGCCTGAGAAATGCTTCACATTTAACCTATTACCTGAAAAGTTGTTGGAAGTGAGGATTGTCTTTTTAGTTTGGGTTTGTACATTCCCCTTGTACAAACAAGGTTGGTTCATAATGCAGAGTCTTAGTCACTGCCATAGCAGGAATACATTCCACGAGATAATCATCATCCTCTTCATTGCTATCAATTGCCCAAAGACCTTCTATTTTCTTTGGATACTTAGCTTGGCACATTATACAGTTTCACTACAGAAAAATGAAAGATTTACGCTCTCTTTAGCTATTAATTTTCTTGATTTTTAAGAAACGGAAGCTTGTATACATTGTGATAGAAAAAAATTATAGTTTTGGTTTTATTTAGCTAATTTGGCTGATTTTTTTTTAAAGGAAGCTTGGAAAGTGATTTCTATTTTGATTTTTTTGAAAATAAATGCTTTTAGATAAATGTCTTAATAGCACTGACAACACTGCTCAGGGACTAAAAGGACATCTTGTACTCTGCAAAAAGTAAATCGCCCGTTAGTTCTCTGCTAGGTCAGTTTTTAAAAGAGATTTATGTTTTGAGGTCAGGACAAAGCTGATGGATTTCATGAAATATGAGATTCCTTTTAAAACAATATAGAGCTATTTTCAGCTCAATGAACATATATTTTGCAATCCCTCCTCCTCCTCCATTCTTCTTCTGACCTATAACCTCCAAATTCCATTTCCTATTTCTGTTCAGTCTGAATGCCCTTGGGTGAAAAGCTGGGACCAAATCAATTTCTTTCACTACAAATCTGTTCTGTCCTCTTTCAGCTCAGTTCCTGTCCTGGTCAAGAAGCAATTATTTTCCAGGCCTAATGAATATCACACCTTCTACTTATATATAATTTTCACTTCACCTCCACCTCTTCTGCTGTCATGTGATATATCAACTTCTTCAACTTCTTCAAGTTCAACAGGAGTCATCCTCCCCTTTGGGTCTTTTCTATCTACTTCCTCCCTTCTCTTCACTTTTCTTCTTCCATTTGCCTTCTTTTCTCCTGCTCCCAAGTCAAATCCTTCTTAAACTCTTATTTCTTAATCTATTCCATATCACTTTGTCTCTAATTTTCATCCCCTGACAATGCTGCAAAATGCAGTTGTCCTTTTTGACTCTTCTGTCCAGTTTCCAACCCCTCCCCCAATTATTTCCTTCAGCTCAATTCTTCTGTTATTTTTCCCCCTGCTCTTTGACCTCCTGATCTCTTCTGGTTTTCTGACTCATTGTTTTCAAATACTAAGCAAGAGTGAGGCAATTTCTAGTTCCAGTACTTTTTTCCTATGATTATACTACTGAAAATGTGTCTCAGCTACTGCAATGTAAAAGTGTGGCTGCTTCAACACCCTAATTCATAACTGAGAGGCTTCTGGTCAGTGATGTCAATCTACAAAACCAGAAATGTTTGTAGTTCATACTTACTGTTATCCCTGCAAGTGGTTCAGTTCTCCATACAGTAACCACAAGTTACTGTTGGCAAATGATTTTGCATTTCTCTCAGTTTGGTTGTATATTCTGAAATTATTTAAAAATGCCTGACTTGAGAATATTAAGCACCCTTCCCCAGCAGAAAAAAATGCTGGTTTATTTTTGGACATGGAAAAGAACATCACCCTGAACCACTAGACCTTTTGAAAATCACAGCAGGTACATATTAATATATGGATTTTTTTTTAAAATCAAGCAATAGATTTTAGTATGAATAACAAGTATTTATCACCCTGATAGCACAACAATCTGAAAGCCTGAAATTCCTTTAGCAGACATGGTACTTCAAGACTGATGTTAGCTCCATGTAAATACCATCTATCTTGGAAGTAAAGATTATAACCAACCTACAATTTTGAGTGACCAGAGCAGGCCAACAGGCTGTAGAGGTACCACTACAAGGGGATGTGGGAGGCGGAACTAGCAATATGGAACATTTTTAAGTCTGCAAACATACTTCTCTAGTTAGAGGTCATGTTCACATTAAACTGACCCTGTATAACAGTGACAATACAAACATTTCTCTCTTTTTTGTGACATGTAATATGTGGTAGGGAACAGAATCAAGCCCACCAAGATACATAACTAGTTTTTGTCTCTGGACCTTCAAAATGAAAAGTAAACCCAGGCTGCCCATTAACCAGTCTTTCATTGAGGGCCATGGTGGGATCATAATATCACGTCTTAAAATCAAGTGCAGTTCACATTCATTAGTCTCAAGCCATCCCAAAGTATCACTCAATTTTCTTTGCTTGAGTTCAAGAGCATTTGCATTTATATTTGTTCTTGCTTCCCATCTAGGAGCCTTACAGTATTCTTCCTCAAGAACTTGCTTAATAAAAGGACATGAATTAAAAAATCTATTCAAAACACATTAATAAAATAGCTTTTCCTAATATTCTAGCCTATCCTTTCAGATATGACCGTACTGTTTCCATTTCCAAGCTTGTAAAAAGTGATGCACGTTTTACTGAAAAACTAGTGGACACAAGAAGAAACTGTTCACTTGAGCATACAGATCTTCTAATACATAACCTCTGATTTTGGCAACACTGGATTACAAAAAAATAAAAGCCATTTTTTGCTAGGCATTTTTGCACCTTATAGTGTAGTTATATTCCAGCCCTAGCTAATATTTTGCTCTTATCTACATACTGTAGTGTACGTAAGGAAAGCTTGACTTATGATGCCAAACCAGAAATTGTAATGTTTTTTCAGGCCAGGATTCTAGCTCACTGCCATGAAAGAAGGGACAGAATGAGGTAGTAAAGACAAGAATAATTTTCCTAATTGAAAGCCTGAAAGCTCTTTACAACAAGTGCTGACTGCCTTCCATCTCAGAATTACTGAATCCCTTTCAACTTGCTCTCTGTAGAGCCAAACAGTGAGAACAGATACCATAGTTCGACTCTGTACTGACTTCATGTAATTGCATTTCTCAATCTGTTGGCAATTGAGGAACAGTTCTTTATATTGCCATCTTTTATTTCTACAATTACCTACGTTTCATAATTTGGGTTCCTCTTGATGTTACAAAGTAGAGCTACATCAGAAATAAAGAATCTCTTGGGGTTAAAGGAAGAATTATTGGAAGGAATTGTCCCAATACTTTTGGGCATGAATAACGTGTACATCTCCCTCAGATGAGATCTTTTTCACACACTGGATCCCACGCTTGGACATTAGCTGCTGTGGAAATTTTGTCAACTGGAAATAGCCAAGAAGGTTCTCAGGCACGCAAATCTGTCAGAATTTCTTCCTTTAGCAGTATAATGCTACTCACTGGCACGAAGCAAATAGTCACATCCTAGCCTTGTCCCTGGTTAAATTGATTTAGGTAGATTGAAATTACACATTTGAAAATAACCAGAGTTCATAGATAGGTAAATTAAAAACCTGTTAATTTATTTTGATGGAGAAGGACCTTGGTAACGTGTTTCATTTACATTCCAGGGCACAAACATTATTAATATCAAGGTCAATGAAGAAGAGAGTTGACCTTCCAAATAATTTGTTTTAGCTTTGAACTGTCAGATTCTATATGAGCTATGAATGTAGTATTCACTCTCTTGCCATGTAAAGTGACATGGGTTTTGTTTCACAAAATGGGGTTTTGCAGCAGCGCAGAGTGCAAGTGTCACTACACAGTGAAGTGTGGCATTCTAAAGCAATTTGTAAGGTTATTGGTAGAAAAGATTATCTGATTTATGCCAATGTGGAATAGCTGCTAGTAAAATGAGGTATAAAACAGGAAAATATTTTATACAAATAAAGAGAGTCAAATAACCTTTCTGTATTCTTTCCTACGTTCTGTGTCTGCTGCAATGCAAGGAAAAAGTTGCTTAAGGAAAGCTGTTGGGGATAGACTTGGTGACAGCACTACAGCATTCTGCAAGTATTCATCAAATTGTTCAATGCAGATACAGCGCGTCTGTCAGGTGCTGGTCACATGCTTTGATTTGTAATGTTTATGCTGATGAGATATGTTACTGCAGGCTCCAGTAACCCTTTTACCTATCCATCTAATGAACTACTGGACTTAAGTTAGCTACTCATTCAACTACGGTCATTTATTAGTTACCTTAAGAAGATTATATTTTATAGAGAAGCGATAGGAAGCTCTCAGTCTAATATATAGGTTACTCCATCAACATGCAGAATTGTTACAGACTCACATGTACAGATTAAACAAATATTCAGCAATGGTTTTGTCAAAGCTGCAAAGTCAGGCAGTTGAAAGTTTAGAAATGTTGTACCCCCCAGTTAATCCTCTAGAAATGTTTTGCCCCCTGGTTAATCCATCTGTCACACTAAATTATTAATATGGCATCAAAATTTCATATCCACAACGGAGAACATGAATGTTTTGGAGGATACATTTGAGTGGTTAAAGCAGGTCATAAAATGTCATTCTCAATGTTTTTTTAAAGCAGGCAAATAAATTTGTATCACAAGCAGAGTTTGGAGTTCGAACTGTTCAAAACCTGCAGGGGAGATTTTTTTCCTGTACACTTGAACTGCTGCTGTGAGCTGTAGTTACCCAGCTGAGAGATGAAAGCTAGTATTCCAGCTGAGAGGAGCTTGGGCAGAATTCTGTGGCCAGCTGGAAGATCCACTAGATGATGGGAGAGAGGAGAAGAAAAGCACGGTTTTACGTAATCATGTGGTGGACACTAAGCAGATAGGCAGAAAGAAACCATGGGGAATCCACTTGACTGGACTGCTTGAGCAGCTCCTGGGCAGTCTCAAGGTATTCTCGCTGTATTTCTATGCAGCAATTCCGCTGCATAGAAAATCACAAAAGCCTACCACAAAAGCTCTTAGAAAGGATACTAACACCACGGAAAATTCTGGCAAAACTGGGAAAAAAAAAAATTTGAAATGGAGGGAATGGAAATTCAATTTAGTTTGAGCTACAAAAGAAACATTTTTATTATGGATACCCAACATTTTTTTAAAAAAGTTTAAATATGTACTGTGAGACTCAAAGCAAACAGAAAATTCCAAATTTTGCTTTCAAGATGTCTATAAGCTCCACATCAGATCTTATTTTTAGGGTAAATCTGAATGGTTTTGTTCTACCAAATCAATTCCAAGAATTCCATGAGTATCACAAATACCCGAATGAACCTGAATAAAGTTCAATGAAAACTGCTAATTCAAAATACTTTAACCATAGTGTTCTGCCTGTGCTGGGTCTTTTTTGGTTCTAGAGCAGAATACCAGTACTTAAAAAACAGGACACTCGGGAAAAGTGTGTCTTTGACATGAAATCTGATTTTATATAGAACTGACATTCATCAAACACTTTAAACTGCTGTACGTATTAGGGCACTTGACTGCAACCACAGTGCAGTCAAACTTGGGCTGGGAATACTAAGCGAGTTTGGTGAGCTTCCAATTCTTTTACCAGAAGGAAGCAGCAAAAGGGTAATTTTAATAGACTGTATTTCAATCAAACTTGAGGAGTATTTCAAAGGACAAATGAAGAAGTTCTTCTCTAGGGCCTTAAGATTAGTTTATGAATAGAAGTACTAAAAGCCAAAATGCAAGGGAACAAGTGACAGCTATTTGGGGGAGCAGGAAGAAACAGTTTAGCTCAGGAATTCAGAAGTTAATAGAAACATGACACTAAATTGTAGAGGAGAGCAGAGACAAGTAAAAAGGTAGAGATGTATTACAAAGGGGAAGGAAATTTTCTGAACAGAGTAAGGTAGAGGTTGCATAGGAATTTTTTTACATTTTATATTTCTGAGAAAGGAAAGTCATTCAGTGGTTTTGGTTTTCCTCAGTGGAATTAGTAAAAAAGTAAAAGAAAACTATTAGCCAACAAGTTTGGTTGGCAGCTATTGATTATGCTTCCATAGAGTTAGAGAGGTAGCAGATTTCACTTGTGATTACTGCCTTTAAAACACCAAGCACATGCCTAAATATAAAGCCTGAGAATCATTGTCAAAACTGCCATCAAGGAACATAACTCAGAATAAGCAAAAGACAAGATTTTACACTTCCTTTTTTTCCCGTAAGCAATATTTCCAGTTCAAAATCTAGTCACACTAGCAAAGACTAATGCATCTACTCAAATACTCATTAATTTTAGAGATGTATTTTTACTTATATATGACTCAGCCCATGTTTCTGTCACTGCTATTGTTGGCTAATATTTAAATTGATTTTGATTTTGAAAAACCTATTTACTTTAAAAGTTACCCTCATATATCACAAATTATATTAACTAGAACAGCCATTTTGCACAGCACTGTAATTATGAACAGCACAAAAGATACTCAGCCGTAGATCACAGCTGTTTAAATATGGACAGTGCTATTTAAAGGACAGACGTATGTTTTGTGGGAAAAAAACCAAACCAAACCAACCAAACAAAAACCAAACAAATTTAAACCCAAAACCCAAAGCCCAACACCACACTTTTAATCCCAGTTACAAGTCTCCCTTAGTATCAGTAATGTATAGGGTTATCACCACAGTTACTAGCACAGAGCTTGTCCAGGGGTGCTTGATGATATGCACTGTATGTGTTTGACACTGCCATCAAACTTGTGCAGTAACAGGAACAACAATACTTGAAGAGTAGCTAACATGTTGAAGGAAGAACTTAACATTTCCTGATTTTATTTATGTGTTTTGAATAAAATATCCTAAGTATTAAAAAATGAAAAAATAAAAAATATTAAAAATGGTGCTATTCCTCCTGTTCAAATTAGTTTCCCATAAACCACATAAAGTTATCAGCTGATAAAACCCCTCCCTTAGCACCACCTTGGGTTTATAACACTCTAATGTAATGTAACATTTTTATTTATCATTCATATTAATACATTAAAAATTGGCTAAAATTAATTAAACAAACTTTGTGAATACAATTTGTAAATAAAAAGAATGTAATAAAATATTGCCAGAGTAAGGAAGACTAAGCAGAATAGGAATATGGAGAG
Organism: Pygoscelis adeliae; assembly: GCF_000699105.1. NCBI lineage: Eukaryota > Metazoa > Chordata > Aves > Sphenisciformes > Spheniscidae > Pygoscelis > Pygoscelis adeliae. The sequence continues at coordinate 2,834,611 of NW_008825108.1, forward strand.
ATGATAGTAGCATGAAATTTAAGATAAAAGTGTTGCACATTTGGTGAAGTAAACCAAGACCAAGCTGTGTATCACATTTCAGGTAACATGGCAAAAAGCAGTCGTGGTCATCTGTACAGAGTCATGCGTAACAGCTGTTTGAAAAGGCTACTATGGTCTTAGGGTACATAAGTAAGGGGATTATTTATAAATCAAGAGAAATAAGGGTTCCATTAAACAAAATCCTTGTGTCAGAGGCTGCATCTAACTTCTCTGGGTTTTAATCTTGGCAATACCTCTATATATGATTTTAAAGGCTTAGTCTCTGAGCTTGAGTTTTCCTTAACATAAAGCAGATAAAAATGATTCAGACATTTACCTTTTCAATGGGAAAAAAATGTGACCAAGGCAATCTTCTAATAGACAAGATTCAAGTAAGGATCAAACTTAATGGAAGAAACTTCCTTATTCTGCAAGGAGGAGGAATGAGTGAGTTGGAATAATTGCAAGAGAGAAAGATATAGCAGCATTTATTAAAGGTAAATCTGATGAACTCACAATCAAAATTTATGTCAGTAAGTTACCGGCCAATATCTTTTCAAAAATTAAATACACATATCGCAAAGGAAACAGTCTTTTGATAAATTGAACTCTGCAGTTTTTGACATACAGGCTACTTTTCTCCATGCTCAAAACATTTCTTTCTCTAAAGACAAACTTTTCCAGAAGGCATATTCATTTAGCAGGTAATAATAAATTCAGGTATCAAAATTTTCAGTAATTGATGTTTAAGCTCATGCTGTAAACATGACCTAGTTAGTTTTTGCTAGCTTTTGCCCTGTTAGCTGTCAGAATGTTCTACCCATTTGTAGAAATGGATGACTTTGACTAGGAGTTGATTTTGCTATTTGAGTTAGTCAGAAAACACTGCTGTTGAGGCAAAGAAAATAGAATATCTGGTTACCAGAATCTAAAATAAGACGGTGGAATCTGTATTTTTACAGCAGAGCTGGTAATTAAAAAAAAGGCTAAACAACTCCAAAATGCAAGCTATAGACATATCTTATACACCAGTCTTGAAATGTCGTCAGCAGTTTGGGACACTAAAGTGGAGGACATTCAAATTCTGACAGGACCTGGAGAGCTTATCTGGAGATTAATGGCTATTTTATGATGAAAGGCTTAAAGAGTTCTGAACCTGTTCAGTATTTGAAAGACGAATAAAATGATCATAGGAGGTACCAGTGAACTTGAAATACTACTGTACAGATTATAAGTGCAGCAGAATGAAAAATAAGGATAGGAAGATGGACAAGGAAGTAATATACCAGAGGAAAGGGAGATGATACGTCTCCATGTTGCGCAAGAAGCAACGGAACATACGAAGGTAGTGAAAAGACTTGTTAAGAGGATCCACAGCTGCTTAAATATTCAGTATCACTATTTGCCAGCTGGTAAACTGGCTGCATCTGTCCAAAGGCAACTGGATGGAGTTGGTGAATCTGTATTGTTCCTCAACTTCTGCATGTGCTAAAATATAGTCAGTGATTGGGGTTGGCTGGTTGGTTGAGCAGAATATTACATGCCTGAATCTTTAACCACACAATAGTTGTTTGACATTTCAGAACTTTCTTTTCATGGATGAACACTGAAAAGCAGGACCTATTACCGTACCATCTCTTCTTGTAACTTGCTCAGGATCTCAGGCTTTTAATGGAAAGAAAATCCAATAGGCTTAGCCTTACTTCTTCTCTCCTCTGCCTTTGCTTTCATTTCTTTTTGTGCTTACTAACTAAAGCATCTTCCTCTTGCCCTACTACATGTTGCTCATCACACTACCATACTTACACTATCTGACTCCATCCATTGCTCCTACTCCATCCAGTTTATCAATAATCTCTGATTCTGCTTACTGGTCCCTAGGCATTCTAAACTAAAGGATCTTCAACTCCATCTGCCATTTTACTGTTCACCTCACAGCCCTATCTTCATCCCTTACCTTCCTGAAGCACTTTTAACTGGAATTTTACAGCCTCCTTATAAAATGTATGTCCTGCTCTTTCCTTACCAGTGTTTTCTACTACACTGATCAATTCTTAGCCAAGCCTTAAATCCTGCCATCCTAACACCTCTACAGCCTGTCATGTTACTGTCTACACTCTTTTCTTAACATCTATTTCAGACTCTGTGATCCTGTAGTTTAGTTTTCAGTCATCCAGCTTTTGTCTTACAGTTTCTTTTCTCTATTGTACTGGACTCTCCTACCTTTTAATCTTATCTCTGGTGAATATTATGTGGATTCAGCTATAATTTGCGAGTCAATGACTCATCTTTTTTTCACAACCAGATAGTTCCCTGTTCCGCACGTTTGACTTTGTTTCCAATGCATTACTCTGAATGGCCAGTTAGCAGCTCAAACTTACTATGGCTAGTCCAGAACAACTTTGACTTCTCTAAATCCTTTACCCATATTCTGGCTCATCTATTCTTCAGTGCTTAGCCTCATTAATAGGAAAGTTTCTGCTGTGGCTCAGGATATTTATTAACTCTTGCCCTTCACTTAAATTCTTCCTTCTTTACAAAAATCAAACAGACAGCACTTTTTCTCTTCAAAGTGAAAAACACTGCCCACAGTCTAACATCTTTCTTTCCTGGTAATCATAATCTTCTTGCCTTCTCCTCAACTCTTGCTCACCTGTCGTACGGCTCTCCTGATCTACTCCCTCAGATCTTGTTTCTTATATATTCAACAAAGTCTTATGAAAATCATAATTTCTCTTTCTGTGCTTCCTTTTTGTAACTTCTTTCAAGCTGCTCCCAAGCAATGTGATCTTTATTAGTCCCAACATAACCATATTTATGTAATTTTTAAAAAAATCCATTTCATGGATTAATGATGCTCCAACAAACACTTTTTGGCTTTTTTTAGAAGACTACTCCAATTGTACTAATAGCAAGCAACCTTCTAACATTAGCCTGAAGTAATTCATAGACATCTTAACTTCTGCTTGTTCGGGAGCATATTTGGTACCTCACAAATACTCAGAAGTAAGGAACGTGAGTAAGAGTTTACCGTACAAAGAGAAAAGTCAGACAGAAGTTTTGTCTCTACAGGGAAAAAGCATGTAGGGGATTTGAAAAGCTTTCTCTTCAGACAAAGTCGTATCTTTAATAACACTCACAACAAAAGCTGCCAGACATTAACAAAGACAGAGGTGCTGGTACCTCAAAGAAAAACGAACTCAGTTTTAAGTTCAGATCATCAAGTAAGATAATTAATATAAATGAGAAGGAAAAACTTAATCAGATTAGAAATACATTCCTATGAGAAGCACTGCTAGTAAGAAATATCATCTGCTAGAGAAAGAAATGAAGAAAAAATGCTTCTAAAAGTGAGTGATGTACAACTGTGACAGTCGATACCACTAGGGATTGGTTGTTATCTGTGCATTAGTTAATACTTCCTAATACTTCCGTATCCACAAACCTTTTCATATATTTTGTCTGCTATTCTTATTTCCTACTAGGTTGGAGTCTTCTGCCAAAACATTATGAATGGCCCCACGCAGTATAGAAAAAGTTATCCCTACCTGTAAAATATTTTTAGAGGCTGGAACTCTCAGCAGATGCAAGACAATATTGGGTCTTTCTTGCTCCCCACTCACTGAAAATACTACTGAGCTTTCTACTCATAAACATGTGAATAATTCTCATTCCACTGCAAACAAAATGACAGTGTTAAAAAAGAAAAGAATTAAATTAAATACTTTTTACTTTACAGACATCTTAATTGGCTACACATTACTGGATTCATATTTCACGATTACTTCTTTGTCAAATGTAAATTGAGCGGCTCCTTAATAGCTAGACCGGATGTAGGCACCTCTTCTCTTCAAACTTTAAAAAGGTAAGTTTAAAGTTTACACAGCCTAAAATTCAATGTATGTTGAACGCTAGCACCGTATTAGATAGCCTACCACTATCTGTTTAATGTTGTGAAGCCTATCCAAGAGAAAAGTGAGCTCCTATAAAATGATGTACTTTCATTTCACACTTATTTGAAGTGGATACTCCCGTTGCTGAACTTGTTTTGAAATCTACCACAAAAATTAAGAACTACCTGTTTTCTGTATTATTGACTCTATAAATATGGCGTGAGATACATTATGGCTGTGGTTGCAATATAGAAAAGTCCTAACATAATCTCTGGAATGAGCTCTGCAATCTTGTAAACCAAATTTATCCCTATATAATCAACAAATGGCTAAAGATTGCCACATACCTATACATATATATACACACACGTATATATACATATATACACACGTATGTACATGAACAAATGAAAACATCTGTGTTTCCACACACACATCCCTTTTCTGCAAACTTAGAAAAAAATGCAATTATAGAAGTATTCAATATATATACACACAGAGACACAAACACAATTTTAATGAACAAATTAATGATTTAGAAAGAACTTTAATTACTGTTACTCCTTTCCTCAGGTTTCTAAGGATGGGCAAAGGACAAGACATTCTTCTGAGTCTCCTATTAAGAACTCAGCAGCAAAGACAATGTAATCGTCAAATAAACGTAGTGTTTAGCAAGGCTATACTACGTGCACTGCTAATGTTGACATGGAATATAAATTGAATCAGCTGGAGGCAAGAGTTCAGGGCAACTCACTAAATACAGAATCAGATTGTTTACAATATAATCACCTCAATTTTGAAGCTGATGCTCAAGAGCAACAGTTTCAAGATCAGCAAACAAAGAAGTTACTGAAAAAACAAGTTGTTCTAAGCTTACTTTCAAAAATAGGCATAGACAGAAATTAGTCTTTGAGGGTTAGAGGCAGCATACTCAAACTCTCATCTTGAAGCTAGAAATACATTGCTATTCTGTCTCCAAAACCACACCTACAAGACAAAGTTATTCATGAAAGTAATTATGAAGAATGAGTAGAAAGCATATGGCATGACGAGTTTTAATTTACTACTCCAACTAACCTATTGGGACACTGCTCTGACATGTTTTATTCCCTTATGAAACTGACTCTTTCCATACAATTTCTTCCAAAATTTGCATCTAGAGAGAAACTATTTTAAAGTGGTTTTAATTAGGCATTTTTGTAGCATAATAGATACCATACATACTAGATTTATAAAATAGTAATTTGGAAATTTTCTGCTGTGCCCTGCATCCTAAAAATGTAAATTCTTTTATTATGTAGATCATTAAAGGAGAAGATTTACTTAAAGAAAAATTACAAAACCTTGACATTTTCTAATGCAAACCTGTTGGTTAACCCTATCATTCATCCTAATCCATGCAAATTAAACATTCTTATGTTTTTAAAATGGAATAAAAGTCTCCCCCCAAAAAAAACCCCATAGTCTGGTTAAAAAAACAAAACAAAAGAAAACACCAAAACATTAAAAAAAAAGAAAAATATTGATAAGGTAAGCTTCACATCACAAGAGAAGAAAATTATATTGTCATCCTAACACAGTTAAAAATTGTTTCCTTTTTAATATTAAAAAACACTCCCACAGCAATTCACAATTATATTAATTTTTTTCATTATTATCTACATGTGAAGCTGACTAGAAATTGGTGTCACAGAAAGCAGTGTCAACATGTAGAGGCAACCATCTAGACCCATCTATATCTATCATATGTATCTATAAAAACCTCAGGGAAGAATAATGAATTATTATTTATTTATTATAATTATCTATTTTTTCTTACCCCTCATTCATATCCCATTATGTCAGACTGTTTTTGCTGTCTTCTCTAAATTACCATGTTGGGCAAGTGTAAGATACTATCAAATCAAGACAGGAATGTTTACAGACATAAACAACCATTCATGTTTAAAAATTCAGGAAGTCTTATACAGTTTCATGTACTTGTGATGGCTAGATAGAAAAACTGAATGGCAGAAAGTATAATCGCCTCCAGCCCTCTGCCCTGCTCTTCAGAAAGTTTTTCCTACCCTCCAGGCAAGGACAACTGATGTGCTCGTCAGCCAGCTCCTGAAACGCTGACCAGTTTTTAACACCAGTGCATTGTGGTAAACCAAAGACAGACTAAGTCAAACGAACAGGTTGGACATGACGTTCTCAGGGAAGATACCATCTATCGGAAGGGTGAAGACACAAACACATCCCTCCTCAAGTCATCTCACTTCAATCCACTGTTAGGTTACATATTAGTGGAAGAACAACTTCAGGAACTGCTGAATTAAGCTTGAGATACATAACAAAAAAATACAGCATGTAAAACTTGAAACAACTAAATTGGAAATGTTGGGAAAACAGCTCCCAACATTGACACTTCTGCTGTCAATCTGAAATAGGCCACAATGCAGCTAAATGAAAAGCAAAGATGATGGATGTTTTTCCTCAAATTATATAAAGGGTTTTATACAAGATTTAATCAAAAAGGCTGAGTAATGTACCCATATCTGCATCCTTATCCATTACACCTTTTTCCCACAAAACCCTATGTAAGCAGACATAAGAATATGAAGAAGTCAATCTTCTATAGACTTAATATCATATGTAAGGATGGTATTTTAGAACAGTACAGTTTCACTGTAGTACTGGGAAACATTCATGGTACGAGTAAGTCAGTGGTGAACTTCAGTGTAAAGCTGAGACTTTATGTGCATGCAGTGTCAAGCACAATGAAGCCTTGAGGTATACCAGAATAAATAAGATCACCCTTCAAAATGTCTGTAAGGTTTTCTGCCTCTTCATGTTTCTAGAGCACAGATGCTTGACCAGCAGATTTCTTACAACTATAAACCAGCATAAGAAATTTGGTATGCGACCCTTTTTGGGAATGTAAGTAATTTCGTACTGAGGAATTACCTATTGTTTAATGGAAAGTCATTGATCTCTGCCCACCACCTGCTTAGTCCAACTGCTTATTTAATACGTTGGGTGATAGCAACACTTCATCTCAGAAATTACCCTTGCTGAAGCTAATGAACATCATGTTGTAATTTTAACTAGATTCAGATTTATCTCCAGTCCTAGCCAAGAACTGAGTTCATTAGTTGCCGACAGTGACTAGTGTGTTTGGCTACCATCTTAATTCATAAATTGTTCCACTAAAATCAACATAACCGAACATGCAAAAGTTGGCTCAACAATTCTCAGGTAGGATACAATGTGTATTTCAAGGTGTCATCCTTTCACAAGATCTGTATACAACACTTGAATTTGATTAAGAAAACTTATTTTGGATGCTTTTATGCTACTGTTTTTTAGACACTTATCCTGTAAACCTCAGGGTAGATCAGAGGGCTGGCTGTGATCCCTATGTGAAACACAATTCAACCACTGCTAACCCGTATTTCAAAAGAGAAAGGAACTCCTGGATTTCACTGGAAATTACTTACATATGAGTAAAACATCCTCCCTCCCTGTAAAGAGTTTGTAATCCAAGAAATACCCGATCAGGGAATTTACAGATTCAAAAGAATAGCCCCAGACACAAGTTATGTAGAAGATCCCCCACCAGGCAACCTGTACCTCTCAAAACATGGTATTACAGGCCAGGAAGGGCTGCTGAGTTCTGCTGCCACCACCCAACCGGGAGGAAGTGATCCTTTGAGAAATGGCAGAACGTGGTCTTAACGCTCACACACCTGTATGCTTGAACATTTTACTTTTTCAAATTTTCCATGGACAAAGAGTTTGAATCTGCTTTCATTTTATTCAAACCAATTTATCCACAGTGCCACTGTTACCGTGCCACTGTTAAATTTTTATCTCAACAAATTTATTTTTTTTCCAAAAGCTGGATTAATAGCACATCCTATGTCATTGTTGACAAAACAACATGAAAAGAGGTTTTCAAATGGTCTCGTCAAATTGCAGGTTGCTAGTACACAATAGTAAGTGAAGTCTTATACAGACACGCAAAAGAGTAGGATGGGAAAGTTAATGTAAAAATTACCCAACTCAAAATAATGTCTTTCACGTCCTTCCTATTTACGAAGAATGTAATGATTTGTAATGGAGGCAGCTGACTCACAGACACCAAACTGACTGAATAACTGCCAGTTTAGCATTATCTATCCAGCTTCCTCGTGCTGCTCAAGAACAAACACACCTGAGCAGCCATAAGCATGAGCCAGCATTATACATACAGAGCTGCATGAATGAACATATGTTTCTCACATTTATTATGTAACATTCTCCACTCAAGAACACAGGACGGTGACTTGCAAGGCTGGTTCCCTTCATGCTGTTTATAAACTACAATAAAATGCACGTTTTAAAACACTGTTCACTGTAGCGTGATCTGAATCTATCTCTCTTTCAGCAGCACATACGAGGAATGTATTAATCTAGAAATAACCATTTGGTTCCTAGTGGAAAAAGAAGCACCAGAATGCACAGAAGTAGAGACAGAGATTGAAAACATTTTTTTTTTAATCTGTACATTACTGTGTTGTAAACAACGGCTTATTTACAAAATGAGTTTGAGCTTACAAATATGTCAGGCCTACCCTCATATATGAGTTACATACAGTTTTGCAGCAGTGGAATGAAATTTTGCAGCCAACACCCTTCACGTATAACTAGTTTGTGCTGAAACAATTTGCCAATCTTATTTAACTGTTGTTATTTGCTGCAGTACAAGGAAATTCTAACTAACGCAGGTTAGACTTCTGCTGTCAAATAAAAGTAGTAAGGGCTGTCTTTCAAAAAATACAGTAAAGCTAGCTTGCATCTTCCCTGCCAAAACTAATCATATATTCTAAGGATGTCCGTGTGCTGTCATGTATCTCTTGTTCTGTCCCTGAAAAGTAGAGCTGCATTCTCTACCTCTATGTGGGTAATTTTTCCACAAAAACTACATTTTTATTTAAAATGGCATTCAGGGTTACAGAATGGAAAGGAATCCCGCTTCACTGCAGCCATCTGTTCCTAACACGGAGATGGACGGCGTGACAAGATGGAAGCTCTCTCTCCTGTTTCCACCAGATCCTTCTGTAACTTTTTTTAGTACTATTCCAGTACACTTTAAACCTTACTTACAAAAGCCAATATACCAGATGTCCTTGATTGTCACACCTGCTGGCTATGCTGACATTCGCCATAACTGATCCTCCTGTCCATCCTCTCTGATACACATACATAAAAAAGGCACTGGGCAGCGTGTATGACATGTCCTCTCTTGGACACTGTCTCAGGTATGTGAGGAGTGACAGTTGTTGGTTTCAGAGCTTTTTATTCTAGTTCTAGCTGCACAGTCTCATGTGCTTTGGTCAGGAGGTCCCCTGTTGACGATACCATACCAGACTTGGAAGCCACCACACAAGCAGGATCCGGTCTGTGAACTGAAATGCGAACAGCCTTAGCTACTCAATATGAGCTTCCTATGCCTAGGGAAAATACATAATCCCTGATCAGTGGGTATACATCTTCCTCACCTGTGCTCCAATCATCAGGGATATGGTTTTCACACAGCTCTACCCACCTTGCTTTTTCTTTCATACAAGCTTTTAAATAATCATACGATGAGCTCAGGAAATCCTGGTTTCTATTTCTGCTTCTCCTGAGAAGCAGGCCACCCCGTGCAGACTCTTCTGTGGCACACAGCATAGCTTAAACTTGTTTACTGCTTCTATCAAAGCCTATTGACAGCCTATCAGAAAGCCAAAAATACTTTTAGTTTTCCCACAATATAAAGCAGATTGCCACTGTTCTTCTCATCAAATCAGATATATTGCCAATGAACCATACAGGTTTCTCCACGCAATCTTCAGTCAGCACTGAATCTGGCTGCTCAGACCAAGAGTTACAAAGTCAAAGCCCTGTTAACAGATCACTATGCATATCTAGCACTGTACAATCAAGAAATATATGTTTAAAAAAAAAAAAGATACTGTGTCTGGCAAACAAACATTGTACAAATAAAACTCTGCATATATTGGAACATAAAACCCATCAAAATTTCCTATTTTTCTATGATACATTTATGTCTTACCCCAAATACTCCCAATATGTACATATAAGTACACCAGGATGTACTTATTGTCCACTTCATTATTCACAAGTACAGACCAAATTCATGTATGTAAACATGTTCTACGTAAGTATCCAGTATTTTCAATCATTTAAATTGGAAACAACAAAGCAAGAGTTATGTCTACAGTTGCTTGTATTTATAACCCTAGTTCTTTAATGACAGATTTCTTTTACAGATAAGATGGAGTTCTACATGTTTGCAATTCTACACTTTTTTCCAGCTGATTACTCTTCTCTGTAAACAACAGATTATTAAGACTATTTTCCCTCTTTGCATTGACTTCCTATCTCCATCATATCCCCCAGAGTTTGGGGAATGGACCCAAGCGTCACATACCTTGAAGAGTCCAATTATGGCAGCTATGAAGAGAGATAACCATGGCAATTAGTAATTAACAATTTGTTCAGAAAACCATCTGGAAAAGGGAACAAAGAAACTCACGAGTGAACAAGAAAGATCTGTCTTGGTTCATTCCTTGTTTGGACAATGATTTATTTGGTTTTGTGGGCATGTTTGCCATGCTAAAGCTGCTTTTATGATCTCTGTTTCTTGAGATATCTGAAACGCTAAGTCTGATGCAAAGACTTGATGGATATCTGCCTAACTAATGCATGCAGCTATTACTTCGTATTTTCCTTCTTTATTACATTTTCAGAATCAAAAGGAGATAAGCATTACCACGAGCCACTGTTATCAATATCAAGGAGACATGCACACAAAAGGTGTTTGAACAAAATGAAATTCTACATGTCAGTAGTAGACAAGCTGCTGTTGGAAAGTGCCAGATAATGAAATTTTAGAGAAAACCTCAAATTTTGGACCTCTCATAGTGATGTGATCTGTCAGACACAGATAAGAATTCGTATTTTAAAAATATACAAGGTTTCATATCGCATCTTTTTTTAATGTGAGGACAAAATAAACCAGTTGCATGTGCCAACAGTTCCAACCAGTTTGTCATGATGCAAAGGGCAATGTATCACTCTGGTTAGGCCACCACCTTTCTGACACCGAGACACAGGAGTTATAAAAAATAAAGCAGGAACTCATGTTCACCCAGTTTACCAAAGAAATAGTGGGAGAACAGCAGAGGATGAATTTATCTCAGCACAGTGTCCTAACCAATGGTCCAGAGAACAGGCAGCTCCAAAAGGAGAGGTGGGCACCAGAAGGGATACAGCAGATCTGCCTGACTCAAACTGGAGACCTGGCCATCCACCTCCCGCCTGCCTACCGAAAGCCTGCCAGAGACCTGGCTTGCCTGGCCTCTGGCACCCACTTCTCTCTCTTCCATGTTTTACACATCTTGGACATACAAATTTTTGATTAAATGTGATACGCAAAGCAAATATTTTTTAATATTTTAGAGGGAGGAAAATATTTTTTTTCCAATGCCATACATTAAATCTGAAAGGCAAAATTCTGCCACAACATGATCTGCGCAATGAACGTGCTGCATTGCATGACAGATGGGCCACGAATTGTACTGTAGCAAAAATGAATAAACTAATAGTTTGCATTTCTAGCAGGAATTTTCAGCCATACCTAGTATCGGTAATGCATAAATACAAAAACATAACAGAGAAAAAACTTTGTATCTACCATAAGCACAGCCCCACTGAAAAAAAAATAAAAAATTCCTTAAAGTATATGATGGGATTTATTCTGTTTACAGTCACAGAGACATTTAGAAAGAAGAGCTCCCGTGCAATCAGTATTGTTATACTACTGGAAAATTGGTGCCTGTGAAATGAGGTTAGGAAACAAACCCTCAAGTTTTCAAGACTATCCTGAGAAAACGACCTTTGCTTTCACTGGCTGCTTAAACTGTTTGAGAGACAGCTTGGTGTATGGGGCGCAGGTGCCCAGGTGCTGGCAGCGGGGGCTGCAGGGGCCTCTGTGAGGAGAGGCCGGGGCTGCCCCGTGCCAGACACTGCCGGTTCCAGCCGGCTCCTACCGACCCCCCGCAGGGCACGGCTGAGCCCCTCAGGCAAGGCGGTGTCGCCTCTGGAAAAACGCATTTAAGAAAGGGCAAAAACATTGCCCAGCAGTGAGGAGTGAAGGAAAATAATGTGAGAAACAGCCCTGTAAGCACCAAGGCGAGAGAAGAAGGAGGGGGAGGAGGTGGTCCAGAGGCCAGAGAAGAGATTCCCCAGCAGCCCATGGAGAAGACCATGGTGAAGCAGGTCGTTCCCTGCAGCCCGTGGAAGACCCCATGCTGCTGCCGGTGGATATGCCGTGAAGGAGCTGCAGCCCATGGAGAGACCACGCTGGAGCAGTTCTTGAAGGACTGCAGCCCATGGAGGACCCCATGCAGGAGAAGGGGAAAAGTGTGAGGAGGAAAGAGCGGCAGAGACGAAGTGTTATGAACTGACCACAACCCTCATTCCCCAGCCCCCTGCACTGCTCAGCAGGGCGATGCAGAAGAGTTGGGTATGAAGGAGTGAAGTCGAGCCTGGGAACAAGGGCAGAAGTTGTTTTAGTTTTTGTCTTTGTTTCTCACCATCCAAATCTATTTTAACTGGCAATAAATGAATCTTCCCCAAGTCGAGTCTATTTTGCCCATGATAGTAATTGGTAAGCAGCCTCCCTGTCTTTATCTTGACCCACAAGCTTTTCCATCTTATTTCCTCCCCCTGTCCTGCTGAGAAGACTGGGTGACAGCCTGGCAGCCAGCCAAGGTCAACCCACCACACTTGGGAATCAAATTTGGGAACTGATTTTTACTAATTTGGGTAGTCCAATTATAGGAAAGTGACTGAAGTTTATTCTTCATTACAGTGCTAAGCACACCTGCTATTAGTGAGGTGAGCAGTATTTGGTACGTACAAAGTAAATGGTGGTGACAGCACCCACTGTCCCTGGCCACCTTCTGTGAAGGTTCAAAGTTCTGGAGTGGTTTCAGAAGCTGCTTAGAGGCTTTGCTGCTGCCAACAGAGAAGACACCCTGTTCTTCTTCCCACGTGCACATCATTGCACTATTCCTCGTGTGGCAGCAATAAGGCTGATCTGGCTGAAAACTACTTTGTTAACTTTTAGTGCTGGAACAAAAAGGGAGCATAAGATCAACACATCCAGCAAAAATGTGGTTTTATGCTATCATGAACAACAGCCTTGGACTGTTTTAGGCTCATGATTCCAATGTACCTCAGAAAATAACTATCCTTATTAGACTTGGATCACAGCTCTTCCCCTGCCTTTACATTGGGGTTTCTTAAAATGTCTATCCTGATTTATTCAGATGTAAAAATGGTCAGAAATATCCCACTGGGTTTTTTTGAGCCAATCTGTCACAAAATTTTTTCTGTATCACTTGACCAAACCTGTGATAGGACCAGAGGACTTTCTGAACCAAACTAAATTTATGGTCTACCTAATCTTGTATCCTCTTTCTGACAAATGACAGCATCAATTATTTAAAAAAATGTGCATGACCTCCTGCAGTAGTTATCTGGAACATAATTCATTCCATGAAAGAATATCCTACCCATTTATCCATTTATTTTGCGCTACATGTGGTTTTTTTCTTTCCCCTAAAATCTTGCAAGAATTGACTGTTACAATTCTTATTACCATATAAATTCAAAACTGTTTTGAATTTTGCCACCTTCTTGCTTCATCCTGTAGTAATCTGGTGGGCCTTTTATCCAGCCAATTAAAAACCACAATACTCTTCCCAGGTATGGTGTGCGCTTGTAGGCGTATACTTTCCCCATAAGTCTAGTTTTTTCCCAAGTGTTTTTAGTTTCTTTTTTGCCTGCCAAAAAGGAAAGAAAAGTCATGTCCCCCCCACCACATAAACATATGCAGGAGAATGAGCATCTATTTTCTGACCATCACTGATGCTGAGATTGACTGGGAGAAACAGCAAGGACTCCAAGTACCACCTCTGGCTCAGTGAGCCGACTGTTTGATTGTTCTCATTTTGTTTAACAGCTTATGTATAATTGCTGCTGGTTTAGACTGTAACACAATAAATGCAGCGCTGTGGGAAGAAAGAAGCCTTTTTTTTGCACCAGCAATTTTATTCTCTTTCTTACAGGGAGAGTAAGACCTCCACTTAACTATATTACTTTGCAAAATTTTATTTTCCCCCAAAAAGCCTTTGGTATGTCTGATTCATCCTCAATCATCAAAACCCAGAAATGTCATTGCAGCCTGTGTGGCCAGTGTGAGACAGTTGAAGTCACTTTCAGCTAAGGAGGTTATACACAGTTTAATAAATTTCAACAAAGTAAAGTAATTTTTGCATTTATTGTTCTCCTTATTTTTAATGGATGCACCACAGATCGATGTAAAATTCAATTTTCACTGTTGCTTAATGGTTTACCTTTAAGATGGAAATGATTAAAGGAGGCAAGATGTATCCATCTACAGCCTAGGGATTTTCATTTATCAGTGGAATGTCGGCTCCCAAAAGAGGAATGAAGGGAAGTGTTAGTTCAGAAAAAGGGTCAAAAAATACAGAAAAAAGAAAAAAAAAATAGTGCAAATGTTTATATTTTCAGAGACAGGTTTACAGTCTATCAGCCTTTGCTCTGAGACAAGTCTGCAAACTGTGGCAACATTGTTCATCTGTAATCTTGGTGTTCATTGCAACAATGCCTTAGTCCTTGATTCTTGAACAGTCCCATGATAATATGTGAACATCTTCCCAGCAGATAGGACTTTGCTGACCAGAAAATATAGAAGCTTACTGAAATTATTTAAAAGACAAAAAAACCACCTGGAATAAGTTGGGAAAGTATAATTTTTCTCAACCCATTTAGAGAACACGTAGGTAACATCCTCTACCTTGTGGGGAGGTATTTAAGAACTCGTGAGGGTTTTGCTATCAACTGGCATGGTTTCTTGAACTAAATGGGGTCAGACCATTGAGACTGGTTGGTCTGGGGCCTCCTGATTCTGGACCGGTACTATTTACAGCCTCCCTCTGTGCTCTGTGGAGATTCCCTCAGTGCTGGCCTGAGCACCACTCTGCATTTCTAGAATGTCCAAAGCAACTACAGTGGAAGTAATAGTTCCTGTAATAGGAGAACGGCTTTCATCCTTGTTACTATCATCAAATACAAGCAAAAAATTACACCAAAATCAACACGCCATAAATATTTCTAAATGGAAATAGTATTAAAGATAAATTGCATCTAAACCAAAGGAATATTTTACCAATTTAATGGAATTTTTAAATAGGAAGACTCCTTGTAACACTTAACCATCTGCAATTATTTTGTGTTTCAGTAAGCACATCCTAATACTCAAAAAGTCTCACAAGATATTTCTTACCGACTGTTTATTACAGTATCCCATTTAACCCAGTTTGTAACGTATTATATAGACATCAACAACACTAAGAGACCTAACAAATTCCATGACTTGGGTGACTGACATATTAAGAAGCATTTCTAGTTCAGATTTGTGCATCAGATCCTCAGGTTTTTTTGCATCCTTAAGTTCCCAGTGTAGACTTTTTTCTATTCTCCTGGATTCATTCTTATTCCATTTTTGTTTTGATTTGCTTTTCCACTTCATATTTACTTTACAGACAACTTTATTCTATTTCACATTCCTGTGAACCTTATTGTAGCTCATGGGTATATGTGGATAATCTCTTTAGTAGCAATCCACCTCAGGGCACGAGACAGTCAAATGTGCATGCAAGTCCTTGAAGCTATTGTTCAAATGGAAATTCAACTTTCAGATCCCAAAACATTTGCCTTTATTTAAATTAGTTTGAGTTATAACATCGGTGACTTACTCCCAGACACATTCATAGACAGTATTTCATATTCTCAGAAGAAACTAACTGTAACTGAGACATGTATGATAGTGAACAGTGATAGTGAACAGAGATGGAAATTAATTTTATCACTGTGATAACACACTACTACTTCAATCAAAATTTATTTGCAAGTTTTGGTGGAACAGGAACAGATGCAGGGGAATTAGAAAATAAAATATCTTTTCAATCTCCCTCTCACTCTCTCACCCTTTTTTCCACATTCAGCACAGAGCTGTACTGAGTTTTATTCCTGAAAATATAAGGTAGGCTTTGGGCAGAATGACAGCCACTGCTAAAGTCACACACTGAGAGTTAGTCTCACAACAATCTGCTCTACAATACAAAAGAACAGTATTATTCTTTCCAAGTGAGTTATTTTCTTTGGGGACAATTTACTTTGAAGACATATTACTTTGCATTTTCATGTGGCTTTTCACTTTTCTTGTGAACTTTCACTGAGAAGTGCCCTGACATTTCATTGTCTTTATATGTTGCTGCCTTTCATTTGACCTGTGAAAGACCTCCACTTCCACAAGCTCTCTGTGAAAAATCTGCACAAACAGAAAGAGCATTAAGAGCTCTAACCCAAATGAAGCCTTGAAGCCCTTGCAAGTATAAACAATTAATTGGTATGGGAACCATGACATGCAAACCAAAGTCCTGTAAATATCTTCAGACTATACAGAAACTCTTGTCCTCTCTTAAAAGGAGTGGGTTTAGCGTAATGTTTCACTGAAATTGCATCAAGCCTGGCAATTATAAGGAATCTTAACAGAATCATAGAGTCATAGAATCATTTAGTTTGGAAAAGACCTTTAAGATCATCAAGTCCAACCCTAAACCTAACACTGCCAAGTCCACCACTAAACCACGTCCCTAAGCGCCACATCTACACGTCTTTTAAATACCTCCAGGGATGGTGACTCCACCACTTCCCTGGGCAGCCTCTTCCAATGCTTGGCAACCCTTTTGGTGAAGAAATGTCTCCAAATACCCAATCTAAACCTCCCCTGGTGCAACTTGAGGCTGTTTCCTCTCGTCCTATCGCTTGTTACCTGGGAAAAGAGACTGACACCCACCTCACTACAACCTCCTTCCAGATAGTTGTAGAGAGCTGTAAGGTCTCCCCTGACCCTCCTTTTCTCCAGGCTAAACAGTCCCAGTTCCCTCAGCCGCTTCTCATTTGTCCCCTGGACCCTTCACCAGCTTTGTTGCTCTTCTTTGAACACACGAGACATAACAAGATTGTTTCTCTTGCTCTCCTCATCCCTGGAGAAGACATCAAAGTGACTGAGTGAAGACAGCCTATCTAGGCTATAGCAAGCAATGCTACTTAGATTTAACATACACGTTAATAGATAATTACATTATTGCACAGATACATAGAAAAGTATCCATGCAATTTCCTAAAAACAGCTTCTTTGATTAATTTCAAATAGTTATCAAGTCAAGAAGTACAGAAACAAAGCTAAAATGGGTACTAGTAAGTTGAAACAAATATTTTCAGATGAAGCAGCAATAGTAGCAGTATAATAAATTAATTTCCAAATGTTGTACCACCAAAAGAGAACAGCAGTGAAATAACCTTAGAATATCCCTAAAAAATATATGTTCCTTTTCCCCTTACAACAATAGTTAAACAGTGATGTAAATCAGAGGAATGAAGAGGACTTTTATTTACTGGTATCTATGAGCACTGTGCATTTTTACTAATTGTCTTTCAAAAAAGAGTAATAGTCTCTTACCAATGTAATTACCTTACAGGAAATAAAGACTTCCTTAGTAAATGTATTTATATCTGGACATTATTGCTCTCTATTAATACAATTGTGACATAAATGTCATTTCTGGCTCCTAAAATCAGAAAAGTCAAAATATAGGATCTAGAATGCAAGACCGATACTATAATCACAGCTGCTAATTTGAATGTGCTGTCTACATCACTGGTACAGGAGCTTACGAAATGACTACAGAAGCGATGTGACTGCCTGGTGGAGATTGAGTTGTATGAGCATTAATTCAAATGGAACTCGTTAGATAAAAAGGCACGGTAAGCATTATATCTACAACCTGAAAAATCACAGTAACGTAGTATATGCAGCTTCCATCACTTAAGATACTCGCATGCAAAAATATAAGAACACAGACTACTGAATGTATAAATCAAAGACAAACCTCACTCAGAAGTGATCTGTATAGTGGTGCCCAATGGCAGATGCCGCAGCATATTTTTTTATGATGCAAGGCTGCTCAAGATCATCTATGGATAATGAACCATGACAGCTTGGGATTTAATAAAACGCAAGTTGATGGTGAGAGAAGGGAAGGAGTACGACTACTATTCTGAACAGTCAACAAATGTATATAAACTGGTTTTGTTCCATCTTTAATATCAGTATGAAATATGATGTATTACCACAAAATGGTATGTTCACTAATCTAATAGACTTTACATCAGAAGAAACTATTTCTTTAAATTATTTACTACCTCCATTTTATTTCTCAGAAAGCATCATGCATTAAAGCATTTAACAGGGTATGGAAGGTAACAGAATCCGTGTTTTATTTAAAATACCTTATATGATTGGCATCAACGCAGTTTTCTTTTCACAGGGAAATCTTGAATGAAGGTTCTATCAGTCAGTTTCTAGTCTCTTCACAGCTCAGAAAAAATCGCTTTTCTTTTCTCCCTTTAAGAGAAAGACATTCCATGTAAACACTTGCCTGTACCTATGCAGCTGTATTTTCCACCTTTGCCCACAAACAACTGCTGCTTAAAAACTCCTTTAATTATACTTGGTTTGTTCAGTGCCCTTTAGTTGCTGATTGGCAGAAGTTGATTATCATGAGACTTGATCAGATTGTTAAGATACATGGGAAAAAAATACTTGAACAAGTTTTCCTCATCATGGACTCATTTGGACTGTTTTCTTAGTGTGCTCCAATATTATATATTTCTGTAGATTTCATCAGTGAGCCAAGTACGGTGCGTTGTAGTGATCTCACACGCACTGTATTTTCCTACTGCTGTATCCCACAACATTCCTTAACTTAGCATGCTCAGTGTATTCTTTTGATACCAAAAAGATGTGGATTTATACTTGCACATTTTTTAACTTCTTCTATACACAACCAGACAATTTCAAAACAGCTCGCATTAAGGGGCAAAAATGACATAAGTAAAGACAATCTTTAGACTCGAACAATTTCATATAACTATTCAAATTATACCGTAGGGGTTTTTTGTTTTCCCTTCTCAGCTCTTTTGTTTTCCTTCTATGGAGTCTCCTATTCTGGTAAATTAAGAGAATTCACGTCACTTTTTCTCCACAGCTCTGACTAGAAGCTCCAGTGAAGACTGAATGCTTACTGTGCTGGAAGTTGTTTGAACAAGACTGTTAGAGATCTTTAAGACTTTTATAAATCAAATCCCCAAGACAGGCAAAGGATAGGAGTAAAGCTATATCAACATATTTGTTCTGCAGATGGAAGCTGAGGTACACAAAATTAAACAATATGCTGAATGTCACACAAGGAGCCTGGTTTAAGGAACCTTCTCAGCCTTAAATGTTTTGAATCCTTGCCCAATACCTTAATCATACACCTTAAAGGCCGTCCTCAGTCCCAGTATCTTACACGTAGCACTTTTGATTATTTTCCTTAGTATAAAATACCATGATTATTTCATTTTCCCGGTCTTGGTAATAGTTAAAACAGAAAAAATTCTTAGAAAACAAAGATACTTTTTTTAAACAACAAAAGCATTGCATAATTCAAAAGGTCATTAAAAATATTTTGAATAGTTTGGAAGCTCTCATTTTTCACTACTTAAATACTAAGAAATCAATATTGTTAACCACAACAGTAAAAATGAGGGAATTTTCTGTAAATGTGGATACCTTTAATTTGCTTTCTAATATTTAGGGAATAAAGCCCATATGAACAGGGTGCATTGCATTGAATTTACAGTCACCAAAGCCATGGGGCAACAAGAATTTACACCACCACACAATGTCCCTTTTCCATCAGAAAAGAAAAGAAAGGTTAAATCCTTCAAATGACTCTAGGACCTACGGTTTTAATGAAATTAATATCAGGAAAAGCTGGTTAAAAATGTTCTGGCTTTCACAGTGAACAATTATTTTGTACCTTGTGGCTGTCTGGATAGAATATATTTACTTATCAAAACAACAAAGTAAAATTAAGCTCATTAGATGCAAACCACAACATTAATAAAAGAACATCGTTGCAATGTCAAGCACTCAAAGTTTAATTCAGACTCTTTCTGAGGCTTTATGACAGTCTCTGAGTCACGTATTTTGTTGGGGGAGAGCCATGCTTATCCAGTGCCTAGGTTGGGGTTTTTTTTAAAGGAATTTAAAGGGTCCACACCTCCTATTCTGTGAATGCTCTATAATTTATATACCATATAGAGTACATTCTTAAAATAAAATTTGATTTTCATGGTGAAATTTTTTCAAGATAAAAAAATCCAATAACTTTTTACATCCAGTAATGGATCCTCATTTTTTTCCCTCTTTTTTTTTCTTTAGAGCATGTAATATATCTGTATGTTCCTATATACCCAACCACGGTTCCCACTGAATTCCATTTTTCTGTTGTTGTGGTTTAACCCCAGCTGGTGACTGAGCACCACACAGCCACTCACTCACCCTCCCTCCACCCACCCCCCAGTGGGATGGGGGAGAGAATCAGAAAGGCAAAAGTAAGAAAACTCATGGGTTGAGATAAGAAAAGTTTAATAATTGAAATAAAATAAAATTAATAATAATAATAATAATAATAATAATAATAATTGCAATGAAAAGGAAAACAACAACAGAGAGAGAGAGAGGAACAAAATCCAGGAAAAACAAGTGATGCAACCACTCACCACCTGCTGACCGATGCCCAGACAGTCCCCGAGCAGCGGTCACCCCTTCCCCAGCCAACTCCCCCCAGTTTATATACTGGTCATATGGTATGGAATATCCCTTTGGGCAGTTTGGGTCAGCTGTCCTGGCTGTGCCCCCTCCCGGCTCTTGTGCACCTCTTTGCTGGCAGAGCACTGGGAAGCTGAAAAGTCCTTGACTTAGTACAAACATTGCTTAGCACAACTAAAACATCAGCTGTTATCACATTATTCTCATGCTACATCCAAAACACAGCACTATGCCAACTACTAGGACGAAAATCAACTCTATCCCAGCCGAAACCAGGACACCTGCATTCCTGGCGTATTTCTCAAGCAGTCCCAGTTCTCTCCAGCTAGGATTACTGGCTGATGCTAATGGCAGTATGTTGGCAGCTCTACATCTGCTGTCCGGGTATCCAACTCCTTATTAAATCTGTCTTCCCTAGAGCTCCCTGACAATTCTCACTCTTTTTGTCTGGTCAGTCCCAGTTTCCAACTCCATGTCCAGTTTTTATGCCCCTTCCCATTCTCCAGGTTGACTATTAATCCATTGCCTTTGCCCGTTGAGCCTCGGTCACGCTCTCCTCAGCCCAACGCTGACCATTTTTCTCCCATACTGGTACTCTTCTGCCCACTGGGGTCCCGGCAGTGTCCCAGCTCTCATTGCTGGGGCTGGTTCCTTCCCATCACACAGAGGAGCTATCAAGAGCCATCACAGGAAACTCTTTTTCTGCCTTTTTCGTCTTGCACCACAAGTATATTGAGTGACTCCATGGGAACGCCACAAGTTTATCACAGTCAGCCTTAGGAGTTCAAGAGAAGCTTGAGTGCACTCAGCAATGACCACAAATGGAGATTTTACATCTTCAGCATTAACAGAGCTCTCTTTCCTCTGTGAATTCTGATGCTTTTTAAAAGGCTTATGATTTTGCTAATTGTAGTGGATATTCACAGGGATGGCCAAAACCACATTCTGTTCAGAATAGGCAACTTCACTACTAGGCAGTAAAACTAACTCCACCAAAAAGGAAACTTTCCAATATGACACATAGTTTTGTGTTGAGATCTTAATTGTGTTAAAAATCCTAGTTAGAAGCAAATATTTCTAAGGAGACAGCAGTTAGCCTTTGGGAGTAAGGAGAAGATGGATAACTCAATCAATAAGGTAAGTTTTGGTATGTTAATAAAGGTAACAGTGAAACATGACCCATGTTTCAACAAGAATTTTCAGGTTTTCTTAGATTTAAAACTTCTTTTTACAAGTCCCGTGGGGAGCTGAATGAACCTCTCTCACTTATTGGATGAACACTGCATAATACTTTGCGTAATGAAATTAAGCAGCCTGAAATACATGTGAACATGACTAATGAGACCAAATGCAGCAGGAAAACCAAGCAGATGGCTTGAGCACGCTGGAAGAGAGTAGCAAGGAGAGATCTGAATGTTTTGGGTTTTTGCAGGATACATACAGAAACACAAATATAATCTTTGCATTTCTGTACAATAACGCATCTGTCAGCGCTTTGATGGTCTATGGATCACAAGTGAGAGCTTGCCAGAATACTAATAGTCTCTGTGGAAAACCTTTATGTGTGTTCCATAGAAATGCAAAATGCAAACAAAAGGGCGGGGGGGAATTTCCTTTTGCATTTTGTCTCTTGCTTTTTTAATTGTATAAAAAGGTACTTAAGCTAGTGGTATATTTTTAATGAACTAGTCTTTCTCCACCAAGAGTCTGGTTCTCAGAGACCTCCCCAGCAGTATGAACATTCGGGGAAAAACACAGAAAGAGAGAGAGAGAGAGAGAGAGAGAAAAAAGGTAGCAGGTACTAAAAGATGATGGGAAAAGGCTTTCTTATCAAGAAAGGTCAATGACCAACTTATGAAGGATGCTACCAGAAGCACAGGAAGATGAAGATAAAATCAGTTTGCTCTCATTGCTTTCTGGGAAAAAAAAATTCTGTCCATAGAAAAGATTAACTGTTCATTCCTACAATTTGAGCTAAAATGAGGGTTACCAGGCAGCTACTCCTTGAGAAGTATTTCTTGGCTGAAGGTATAATTCTGCTCTTCGTGCAACACATACTAACACTGGCTATTTACACCTGCAAACTTATGGGATTGCCCGCAGTTATGTTATAAAGAACAAGCAGATTCAGAAAGAAAAAGTATCAATCTGAGCAACTTTACAATGTCATCCTGCTGCCTTCTCTACCACAAACAATTTGGATAAAATGCCTTTGGATGTACATTTTCTGACAGCTGAGATTTTTTTTTTTGCACTAGAAAACTTCATTTGAAGTTTCTGAAAGAAAGCACAGACACTACCTGTGATCGCAATATAAGGACATCTTGTCAGCAAGTAGTTTTAACCGATGTTCAGAAGAAAACTATTTAATTAATTTATCTGCACCTGTTGGTAAGTATAATAGTCTGTTCCATTGTTGATGCTAATGCTACAGCTGTAGCCCACCTACCACATCTTTGACTATTACAGATTCCCATTATTTAGTGCTCACAGTGCAATTTAGCAGTGCAGAATATTTTTATTACCAACACAAACATTAAAAGTTTAATGTTCTTTGCCAACATCCAGCTGATGTACAATGTGCCACTGTACCTAGAAAACTCTGCACGTCCTTTTTAAGATGACAAAACAATCTTCACAAAGTTTGGCAACAGGAGCTCACAGTTTATCAAGATCCTGTACATTATCTCAGGTTGGACTCTCTTCAAAACAATAGTTTATTAGCCAGTTAGGTTGGAAAGAAGCATTTTCCTCTACAAACAGCTTTGACGAGTTGAGTTACCATTTTTCTCACATACACAAAGGAAAAAAAAAAATCCACTTGCAAAGCATTGTTTCCCAACTGCAATGTCTAAAGGGAAGGCAGCCATTTCCTCTGGCAAAGACTTTTGAACATAAAAAAATGCTGCAGCCATAAAACCAGGGAAAAAAATATACAATCAAATTAGAAATCTCAAAAGGTATGAACTTATCACGTGCATCCAGGCAGAGCTCTCTCACAGCTAAGGATCAGATAAAGATTTTAATTAACTCCCTTGAAAATTGGTGTTCGCATTTAGAACGAACGAAAAGTTCATCATCACTTCGTTTTCATCCACTATCCAGGAAGCTTCCTTGTCAGAATATATGCTAAAACTCTCAACTCAAGCAATTAATAGGTACACAAGCAAAGCAATCAAATCATGGTAAGTTACAAAAAAGAGTTGTTTCAGAATGGGAGCGCTTTGCATTTTAAGCTTTGAGTTCCTATTGTCCAATGGGGCAACATAGCTTAGATAACTAGCTTTTACAGTTGCACTTATTTGGAATCAGGAAAACAGGGGAACATCACAGCCAACTCACAACAGTGAAATCAGGTTTTCAACAGGAATGACATAAATTGCAACGCACATGAGATTTTGACTTTAGTTCAGATAAACAAATACACAGCTCAGTTAATTCTGCCTTGGCAGAGGAAAGAGTGCAAGGCCCACATACTTGTTCAATCTGTATCTTTCATTTTTAACTTTCACATATATTATAAGCATGTAGATTAATGAACATTAATGTATTAATATCCAATTCATAATTGGATATTAATTTTTAATTTTTTAAATTATTTTCATTTGTCTTTGAAGTACTACTTTCTTAACGATAAGGAAATGCCTACAAAACACCTAACAGGAGAGGAAACTAGTCCATATTGCCTCTGTGTGGGTGTAAGTGAAATGCAGTTTTATAGTCTTTTAGTTTTCACTAAAGTTTCTAGTTAAGACTAGACATTCTGAAAGATGATGTGACCTTATTGTAGATTCTTTTTTCTCTCAAGACTCAAAATAGAAAGTGAAGAAAATAACCAGATACAAATTTACTATTGCTTGATGACTTGAGTACCAAAAGTAAGTTCATACTCATTGAAGTAAGTTCATACTCACTGATATAGTCCCCACAGGATGAGCAAAATGTCATGACCAATGGCTCCATAAGCCTTCAAGCCATTACTTCAAAAATACAACTCAAAAAAAAAATCCATTAAAAACACATGAAAAGCGTACTTAGTTTTCTAAGGATTTCCTGAGGTTTGTCAATATTAGGTGATCGTGCTTAAAAGGTGTTAAGTAACGTGTCATAAAAACAAGTGTTTTCTGAGAACCTCCAATAGAACGTTAAAGTGATACAGAAGATTTTATCAGAGAAGTAATAACACGGTGCTACAAAAACTTCAAAAAAACCCAAATGGCCATTGACATAATCAGTTTATTAGACAACATTTTTATCAATATTACCCTTTTTTTCTTTTGTTTTCAATTTTTCAATCAAATATTTTTATTTTAACTAAAGATAAACTGACACTACCACTTCATTTCTAGTTGGCAACTTTTTGGCTATCTCCAAACAGTGGGATTGAGAAGGACTCTCAAGTTTCAGATATTGTGGTGGGTTGACCCCCGCCAAAAACTAAGCACCTGCCAGCCACTCGCTCACTCCACTTCCCTGCATGGAGCAGAGAATTTGAAGCACAAAAGCAAGAAAAACTCATGGGTCGAGATAAAGGCAATTTAGTAAGTCAAGGAAAAGAAGAGGGAGAAAGAATACACAAGTGAAGCAAAGGCAATCACTCCCTACCTCCCACCAGCAGCCCAATGCTCACGCAGCCTCCACGCGACAACTACTTTGGAAAGACTACCCCCCAGTTTTTATTGCTGAGCATGACATTATAAGGTACAGAATACATACCCCTTTGGTCGATTTGGGTCAGCTGTCCTGGCTGTGTCCCCTCCCAGCCTCTTGCCCACCCCCAGCCTACCTGCTGGGGGCAGACTAAGAGAAGGTCTTAACGCTGTTAAGCACTGTTCAGCAACAGCTAAAACATTGGTGTGTGATCAACACTTTTAGTCACTAATCTAAACCAGTGCCATACGAGCTGTGATGAAGAAAGTTAGTTCCATCCCAGCCAGACCCAATACAGATACGCATCGCAGTTCGTGTCTTGGTTGGTCAGGATGAGATCTAACTGCACGCAATGATCTCTCCCCATATTCTTTCTCCTGTCATTTCCACCCTGGTTTCCAGGCACACTGATGAACAGGCAACCAGCATCCCGAAAGCACTAGTCATGCAGTCTAGAGGTAGCTATTGAGGTCACAGTCCTCAAACTAGATGTCACCTCCGCTGCCACCAGTCTCATTTCCATCCCCTTGATGTTCCACTCTCCAAATTCCAGCACAAGAAAAATGACTTAACTGTCTCTGCTCCAGGTGGTATGTTATAAACTCTATAAACAACTCATGTCCATAACTGTATCACCATCCTTCACTCTTTTTTTGTCTGTCTTTCTACATTCTCCAGTTTTTTCCCCTTAATTTACAGCCTGTCAAAGCTTGTCCAGTTCTTGACAATCTCATTCTTGGTGTATTTGACATCTCTCAGCTTTCTTCTGCTCTATACATTTCTAAAATTTCTCTAAAAAAATCCAACTAGCACCCAGCCCACTAAGGAACTACTGTGTCATATTGTCTGTTGGTGTTTCTGAGCAATTCTGAGCTTGAATGGGAGTCATGCAGGTAGGAGCTTAATAGTGGCCCTTATTGATATAAACACAACTTCTAAAGTTTGTGATAATACATGTGTAAAAAGAAGTGGAAAGATGATTAAATAAATAATTCTGACTTTCATACCATTTCAAAGTTTACTACTAGAATATTATAACATGGCCAAAATAATACTGGAGGTAGAACTTAACTTCCAGTGTAAATGGTATATTGCATTGCATTGCTGTCAGTCTATATTGAACTGAAACAAATTGAAGAAGTAATTCATAATAAAATAGCATTCTCGGCAGTTGCACATGCTGTCCAGACTATTTAAATATTCTATAAATAATTGCTCAGAAAGGCAGAATTGACAGTGTGCGTAGACTGGGTGATGAATCATCAGGTAGTTTAAGTAAAATTTTGCTTGATTAACTGTTTTGTTTTTAAACCACCTGCACTGTATTGTCTGATGTACCAGGACAGATCAAATTGTTCTCAGTCTTTTTCTGAAAACCAGACAGGCTTACAAATGATAAGTTTTATTGTATTATGAAATTGATGCCAAACTGAAGAGCTGTGTATTGTGTGATTCCAATTATCTATTTTTTGGCCAAGGATTTAATATCAGCCATAGTTATAGATGAAACTAATCCAGATTTAACAGACCTCTAATAGCTTTGTGTCATATGGAAGCAATTTTACTTTTTGTCTCCCCATCTTCAAAATACATTTATTAGTCCTCTTGAAATGTAATTTTTCAGTTGAATTTTTTTTTGGTCAGCTGGCGACCAAGCAGATTACAGCTCGAATATTTTCAGATTGAGGCATAAATGAACAGAGCCCATTGATTTGAGTCAAAGCATACTTGACTTCCATCACTGTAAATGTTGCCAGTGCATGCACTTCTTTATTTAGACCAGTGGATGAGGTATTTAGATGCCTAAAGATACACAAAAGCACCTAATGGAGTTTATAAAAGCGTATAAATGAGTAAGCACCTTATTTCCATGGAATTTCACGGGAGTCAGGCACCTATTATGCTTAGTCACTTCACTAAAACCTACACTATGTTTCCCTTTAGCTTTGGTCACCTCCAAATATTTCTTAACAGTATTCTTAATATCATCAATCAGAAACCTCTTCTCCCAAAAGGTAACCATCAAAATGCAACATTCAAAGCAATATAGCAAACTTCAAAATCAGGGTATTAAAAAAATCTATTGTCTCTATCTTTTGACAAAAGTAACACCTTAGGTAATAGAATCAGCTTCATCACCAGGTTCTGTAATTGCAAGGTTACTCTTCCTGGCACATATACAGTTTTAGAAAACTACCTTTATACAATATATTACCATATAATGTTTATGATACACCAAGTTTTTCCCTCATCTTCATGTGATTTCAGGTTTTGGCTCATTCTTAATTAGAAGTTAGAAATGGACCGTATAGAAGATTATTTTTTGTAGTCACAGTATTGTAGATTTTTGTCATTGCTAACGTAAAATGACCCTAATGACCTTGCTAGCCACCTGGTTTCACATGTTCATTTAAGGAATCAAGGACCTAAATGAATCCTTTTTAACCATTCCTCTATTTGCTGGTGTGTTGATTTCTGGGAGGAGGAGGAGAGTGAGGAGGGATTTGGTTACTTCATCTTATGTATATTTATGTGATCCCAGATCCTTCTCTGCCACGTTTTCCCCAGGTAATTAATACTCATTCCTTTTTCAGCTGAATCCCAAGGTTCAGTTAAGATCAGAGTCTCAGTGTGCTGGGAACTGTGCAAATATGCAGTCAAAAGAAAGAAAAACATTATAGCAATAAACCAAAGAGTTTAAACATGCTACCCACATACTGGCATTGAAGATTCAGGACATAGTACCCAGTTACCTTCGGAAATTGCCACATTTAAGTAGAAGCCCCATTTCTGTTGGAAAATCTACTATAACTCCTATCCAGCAGAAACAGTTCAGTAAGAATGTTAGAACAGAAAATGTAAGCTATAAACTCTCATCCGAATGAAGTGTAAAGACAAAACATAAAGAACAGCTGAGAAAAAAATCCACTTGTTCTTAACATTGGGAGAAGCTTAAGAAAAAGATTGTATTTTATACATGGAAAGGAAGCAAAACATGAGTCTTTCAATAAGCACATACAGCTTTTTCTTAATTAACTTCTCAAAATGGTATTTCAAGACATAATATTCATTGATACAGTAAAATTCTGTTTCTGGAAGATTAGCAGAAAAGAATAATATTTCAATTTTTGCTGTAGGCTACTTAGAATTGCTTTTGGTATTCTGTTCTTTTATATACTACAGGAGCATGCAAAACTATATTCAGTTCAAATGACACATCCGAACAACTCACCTCGGAGGCTATTTTAAGGCATGCATGCTAGCACATCAAATGAGATGAGCCTAGAGCAAAGAGATGCGAGGCCAAGTTCTGCTACTATTTCAGGCTGTCTCTTGTGGAGAATTTAGGTGTCAGTTATGAACATCATATAAATGCTTTATGTTTTACACAATCACTATTGATTAATTATGACCTACATTAGCATTCAAACAACCTCAGCAGTAAGACCCTGTAAGGCTGCAGTCATTTCAGGTGAATTACTGGTGTGATCCTACAGAATGCCAGTAAACAGAGAGATCATCTCACCACAATAATTATCAAGGCAGTAGACAAACAAACAAACAAAACAGGGTAGCAGTGACATATTAACTGGTCACAATGTCATGTTTGTGTAGAGCTTATTTTTAAATGTATCCATTTGGAAATTTTGAACCCTTCTGTTATGGCTATTCTAATATACATCATTCAACTCACGAAAATAAGAATTTATAACTTAAGATCCATCAGCTGTCTTGGATATACTTATACCCATCACTATTTCTCCATGGGTTTGAGTATTCTTTGAAACCCATGCTCAGAACAAAACTAATACTATGAGAATTGAACATCTCGGGGCAGGATGTTCCACCTTCATTTACGCGGCAAGAGGACACGGATGTCCAACTGGAGAAGAGGGCGCTGTGCTGCCACAAAAGCTTTTTGCAGCAGGTAATACTGGAAGCTTTCGTAGAGCCGTGACTGAAACTAGAGTAAGCTTTACTCTCACTAACAAATTGCTGACAGTAATTAAAAACAACCCAATTATTTCTGAAAAAAATAGCTCTTAATTTAAAGGTGAAATATATAGATGGGAGGAGAAAAAGAGCAAAAAGACCATGTACAAAAATTCTATAGCATTTTAGCTGATAATAAGAAAAGTGAATACTAGCCTTTATTGTCTTTCAATGAAAGAACATAATAAAACAAGCTATTGTAATTGCTTTTTAAGAACAGTTTTTTCCATAAATAGCATTTATGTTTTAATTACATTGTTAAAGCTGTGCGAAGATAATTTATTTCGTTAGATACTGTTTCTTTACAACCATTCTCAATATTACTCATTAAACTGGCGTGTCATTGAGATAAGAGTATTTTTATCCTGTTCCTTTAAATCACTTAAACTTCTATATAATTTCTTAGCACTGACTTAACTACTGATATAGCTGAAAATCTAGTCAGCAGAGCACCTTCATCCCTTTCACCTAAATCTAGTATCTCCACTGATGTATGAGAGAACAGATCTGTGTAAGAGTCCCATATAGATCCATATAGCTATAAACCTTTCTATTACCATGACAGGGTTTCTTACCTGCTGTTATTGTTCCTCTGGGAACTTACTTGTTGTGCAAGGTTTTTCCCCGCATATAGCTTAACTAAAACCTTAGAAGGATTTCTTTAAACACTTAAAATCACGAGAGCAACAAATCACTCACAGAGAATACACTCTCCTACTAAATATAATACTAAAAGTTCACTAATAACAGAAGCTGTGACACCATATTTCACAGCCTTCATTAGTTATTTTTTGTTACAATTGAAACTTCTGAGGAAGAAATAGCTGAGAATGAAACCAAAGTTTACAAGGAATGGAGCCACATTTCCCGAGTCCTCTCAATGGCGCAGAGGCCGCTTAAATTTCAAAAATCCAAACACTGGCTCCTGACTCGAATTTTAGAGCCTCCACCCAGAGTGTCTGCAAAGAATAGTACTTATTAAAGCAGTCCGTAGTACTACTAACCTGGCTAAACCCTATTAAGCACAAAGGCTGCAGAAATGAGCTGTTTAACTCTGGCTATGATGAATACTGACCTAATAGTTATGCATTCTTTAAAACCGATTTTCTGGGACTTGTACCCCCTTTCACTGTTACATCCATTGGCTGTCTCTTGTCCTAAACTGGACTCCTATGCCAGTGGCGTCTTTATCATTACATACACGGAACAGCCCACATGATGGATCTACATTTCTTGACCAGGTGTTAGAGCAGTCCCGTAGCAGAAGTTGGTGAGAGCTTCATCAGGTACTCCAACAAGCACAAGAGCCAAGCTTCTGTTTTAAAGTTTTCATCCACTTATTTCCCAAAATGTAGGATGTTTGGATCTTACAGTCTGTAAGATTAGACTCTCAGTTTCATTAAAACTTACTGTTTTCTGCCACTCAAGAAGACACAAAAGTGTCTCACCTCACTAATTGCCTAGTAGCTGTATGTCTATCACAGCTCCTTCACTTTTGCTTGGAGGAATGAGCTGGTACTTCAAAGGGGATGAAGAGGCACAGTGATGGATTGCTTACTGTATGCAGTCCTGAACAAGCTAAGGACTGTTCTAAGTAACACCAGATTTCCAGCCACATCAAGGAGCCAGCAGAGCTTTGTGAAAGGTTAGCCACCCCTGTTCTAAAATATACGCCCACATCCCGCCCTCTTGTAGTAGATATTATTCAACAGAGATTTGGCAAATGCATGCACACACACACACACTCGTGCACACAAGCCCTCAGCAACCCAAATGACCCATGACACTTTCAGGATCCGTTTCTCGGCCATGCAGATGTAATAAAACAAAACTGTTCCCCAGAGTTTGGTATATTGTTGTTGATATCATTAGTCTCTTAGTTCAGACACCAGGTTGCAAATAAATCGAGACCATGTTGCTTTACATACCATTAAATAATTAATAGAAAATAAGTCATTAAAAACAAAAAAAAGAAAGGAAACCTCAAAAGAAACCCTATGATCTCTTGAGATAAGCAGTTCTGGGCTTTGCTCTGTATTACTAAATTAATATACTGAAGAGTTTAACACTGTGATTACAGCATCTGTTATCAAAATCCATGCAAAAGGAGCTGGAATTTTTCTTAGTACTGAATACTATCAGCAATTAAACGAGTTTTTTTTGAAACAGCAAGCTGAATTACATTAGTGACCCAGCATCTGGCAAGTAATGCAACACATTATGGAGTACCCAAATTATTCATAAGCTTGAAAAAGACTGTACTTCTTCCAAAAGGCAAAAAAGACCCGCACTAATAATCATATCACACAGACAAAGGAGGTCAAGAAAGTTAGCAGAAGTTACACTAATCTTTTTGGTGGGTAAACAAATTAAAAAAACTAAATAGAAATTAAACTTTGACCTCTCACTTTTTTTCCTTTCAACCTTTTTCACTTAACCCAAACATGGCTAGAATCATACATTGCCACTTTCTGCTCTCAGCTGAACAAATTATTACAATGTATTAGTACACTGTATTACTTAATATTAGTCTTCTATTTCGCTGTATCACTGAAACTGTGGTTGCCTCCAGTGAACATACATCTTTCTCCTCCAGGCTCAAAATCTTTTTCCTCTTCCTTTCTTCACCTTGCCTTTTCACCTTACTTTAAGTGGGAAATTTCAGTCATCCCTCTTCTCATAGCAGAGACCTCAGTTCTACCCCAAAGAAATACCTAAACCCCATGACCTGCCTGGCTCTCACTTCCTCTGTACTGTCCGTACCTGCCTAGTGATGGCCTTGCTCATTGCTTTTTTCTTTTCCTCTCTTCTCCTCTTGCATTGATTTCTGCTCTCTGTGTTCAACTTACAAGTTTTCATTCCGGAGTGCTTTGTTTCTTCCTTATTGATTTCACACACTCAGCTTGTCTTTGGGGAACAGGCTCCCAACTACCATCTGACTGGCATTTTCCATTCCCTCCTTTCACTCTTCCTAAACGCTACTTAATCTGAACACTAACTTGACCTAACACACAAAAGAGAAGCCAATGCCTTCTTTTAACATAGATCGTAATATGAAGTTTTAAACCTATTCTCTCATCTTATTTGCACAGGCTAGGCTAGGTTAAAACCTGATCAAATAAATTATGCTGCTCCTTTGAATATCTGCCTAACCCTGTGTATATGGAGTGTATTATAAGTAAGAAGTTACTTCAAAGCTTTGTGTATGGATATAAGGACAAAAATCTAGAGGGTCCTGCTGTTTGATTTAAATATATTTCATTACTCCAAAATATTTGTTCTTCATATACACATATATACACAGGGTGGAATTAGCAATAAATACAGTAGTCTTGTTCCCATGGTGGTTGAAGTAGATGATGATAAAAAGTGAAGACAAAAACTCTGTACTTAAGTATAAATAGTAAAAGATTTTTCACCTATATGAATAATATACAAAGAAGAAAAATGAGAAAGGTATTACAATGGAGTAAAGATGGTACAGAATTTAGTATTATGCTGAAAATATTGAATGCAGGGACGAAGATGGATAACAGGAGTAAAAATTAGACATTATCAGTTATGTTAATTATATGCATCTTTAGATAGAAAAAAAGCTCAAGAAGATTAAGCTGAGGGTGACAGGACAGCCTCCAGCCCAAATTCTGAAAGAACAGGGTATTTCAGGTAGCAAGATCACTATCATGTCCTATAGGCATAGGAGAGAGTAGAAGAGCACAGAGCAGCAAAGCAGGAGAGGAGAAAGCAATTTGATGATCAGTAAGCCTGATTTCAACACACTTTTCAATAATGTGTATGCTTTTAGAAGAAGTTTTCAGAGAAACTGTATAAAAATAAAGACACACAGGTCAAGGGAGGATGAGAAGGTAGATCACGCTAGATCAATTCAATAGCTTTCTTCGAGGTTCTGGGGTTTATAAAACATTGGGAATGTGAGAGACCTCACATATCTGAAGTTCAGAAAAGCATTTTTCATATGGTGCCACATGGGAAATCATTACTCAGTCTACAGAAAATTAGGATTAATATCAGAAATATTAGGTCAGTAAGAAACAAACTAAAGGGAAAATGAAGTGCTCAGTGTTGAAAAGTTCCGGGCTAGAGGGAAGCTATTAAGAGAGTTCCTCAATGATCAGTCGTGGAGAAATCTTGTTATTTTCGTAACGACCTTGGCCAAAGTATCAATACTATACTGGTGAAATTTTATGATTATTCATTTTTGGGGAGATACTCAATACTAAGAAGCATTAGGATATCCATATGCAAAGACCTTGATGACCCTGAAAACATGAATAATATAAATGAAATAAAAATCTATCACATATAGCAAGGCCATCCCCCTCAGGACTAATAAAAACATTTCTTCCTTAAGCCAGAAGTTCATCAGTTGAAAGTGACTGAGGTGGAAAAGGATCAGTCATAGGATTTAGGTACAAGTTGTTAGTGTTATATGGACAATGCAACTCTAAGCTGCATCAAGCAAGATTTTTCAGGAGAGAAGCAAATACTGATGCTATTGTACAAGATGCGGGGGAAGTCTAATCATCGGCATCTCTAATATGCCATAGAATCCTGTTCACTTATGTTAAAGAATGATAAGCTTAAATTGGAAGAGGTGCAGAAAGAGGTGCCAACGTGATCAGAGAAATGGAAAATCTGTCTGACAAAAAGAGACTAAAAGTGCTTAAGCATATCTGGTCTGGTGAAATGAAAGCTGAAAGAAAATATGCCAGGGAACTGAACAGTGAAGGAGAAAAAAAAAAATTGTTCAATCTAGGGCTCACAGCTGGCATAAGAAAGAATGAATATAAGATGGCTGTGAATAAAGTTAGGCAGTAAATTAAAAAAATATAAAAAGTCTAAACATTATAACAATATGAATCTGGAACAGCCTTGGAATAGAAGACATGGATGCAGCTCCCATCCCCTCCCCAGACTAACAACTAGCTGCACCATGCTTTACAACCTCATAAGGTGAACCAGCATTAAGTGCTACTTGAAACAGTAAGGAGCTGGAGTTGGCAACCAAAGAGATCGCTACCCATCCTACATTTCCAAAATTCCTTAAACAGCAACTAGCATTTTTCAGGAGCAGCTATACCTGTTTACAGAATCATATACTGTTTTTCCATAGACTAAATATGCTAATTAAAACAATCCATTTAACTTTTTCAGGAATTCACTGTTGCATGGCCCTGAGACATTTGTGATCTTTCCACTTCAACTACATTTTATTACTGAACGGTTAAGTGACATTTTCATATATTTGAATATCAACTGTGCCTTAAATAAAGCAAAATACATAGGAAAAAGACCATCCAGCCCCAGCCGTGAAGAATTCCATTTCTCAGATCACAAATCTGAGAAATGAAAGAGAATATAACTTATTCTCTTCTCAATATATATACATAACTACTTGTTTAAAGACATAATAATATTGCAGGCATAATAATTTTGCTTTGTTTTTTACACAACTATTCAGACATAGTATAAAAGATGCACTTAGTTGATGCAGTCTGAATGAACAGAGGGGAAAAAAGAGCTTTCGTAATGCCACTGCATATCTAGAAACCGCTCTCCCATTACCAGCCACTTTCCAGAACAGGCTCACACACGCGATTTATTCCTAAGGAGGTAAGAACTGACAAAAGTATTTATTTTTTGTAAAGAAAGAGCCCAATCTAACTAGATACATGAATTTAGACAGTTCAATTATCATAGACCCTTGTGACGGGATATTTAAAGAGCAGTAACCTTTTCATTTGTCTGAAGAGAACTGACTGAGGAGCAAAGAGGAGTAAGTGTCAGCGAGACCTTGGCAGTCCTTTCTTTTATAAGGTCAGGACTCTTCAGTGGACCAAATGAAGAGCCAAGAACTGGCTGGGAAAGCCATTGTAGGAGATGCTTGATAAGGAATTTTCAAAGCTAAGTTAGTAATACAGCTGTTGACTGAACAGCATCCTGGCTAATCGTCCCCAGCTCAGCATCTGGGCCGTTACAGAACAGTACACTTTCCCATCCTGTACGTTTTGCATTGCCATATTGCTGGAGCATTTACCAGCTCGTGCTGCTCACAGCTCCATGCACCTGACTGAAAGGGCTGTAAACTGCTCCCAAAATTAGTTTGCAAATTCATATATTATCATTAGACATCATTCTTTTAAGTCAACTGCACACTTCTCAGCACAAGCCCATGCCTTAGACTCAATTGCCTACTGCAATTGTTGCTTCTTTTATTTATAAGTTACTGAAACTTTATTTTAAATAAATCCATAATAGACCACCTATACCAAAAACCAAAGAGGTGGTGAGAAAATATACTGTTACCAGTAGCGACCGTTAGAGCTTGTTTCGACCCTAGCGTAATGTAAATGAGGAAAGGCAACATTAACTGCAACATCAGAGGTCCACTATTTGTACACAAATACAAAAGAAAGAATAAACAAATATGTACAAATTACTTCATTCAGAAAACAATTATCTGGTTGACTATACACAAGTATATTCTGTCTCCAATACTGTCCTGCAACAAATAGGTATTCAAACTTGTGCCTCTATTATTAGCACAACAGTTATTTTCCAATGCTTCCTGACTGCAGTGAAGTTATACAGGATTTATACGTGTTAAGGGATAAAAGAATACAGCTCAGTGCCTCCAGCTCAACCTGCTCTGAATAAAATGTTGTTCGCCCTCTTTTATCACAAAATTTGCAAAAACCATTTGGACTTGGTTACAGACACATCCGACCTAGAGAGCTTCATGTAGGTCTAGGATGCATCCGCCGAGTTTAATGAAAGACATTCTGCTCTAGCAGGATTCAAGGATATGTATACAGCTACGCTGCGGTCACCGTGCTACCTACAAGGGGAGAGCTATAAATGCTTCCATTTACACTCAATTGGCTTCATTTCTCCTACCCAAGATACGGCCTGCTCTGTGCCCGTTAACATAAGTGGTGTGTCATGGGATGTGTTCCTGTGCTTTTGCACCGTCTAAGTGCAAAACCTACCATCATTCCCAATTTCTCCCCCACCCTTGGGCTTTTCTGCACCAGTCTAGACAGAATCTGATGAATTACAGTTTTCATGAGCTCATTTGAGAGCTGAAAAGTACAGATTGCATTTTTAAAATATGGAGCCCTCTAGAATCCACTTTCTGTTCATTCATTTTTTTAGCATGTGCTCTGAACGCTACCTTCAAGGTGATTCACATCTCATCACCAGCCATCTTGAATAGCTGGCTTGCAAGTGCAATAGATGACTTCAATCCTAGATCCCTAGAAATGTAGAATGATTAAAAAAATCACTTCGATAACTGAACCCCAAATTTACATTTAAATGAGATATTACTTGAAAGAATAATGAACTCATGTTACTCTTAAACTATTAAAATGTTGTTTTAGAGCTTGCCTTCTTTGATGGAGCTCTTGAATATTGACTTTGATCAATGCTCAGCTGTTCCATTTATTAAAATCGGCCATTTCATCTGCAAAATTTGTACTTGTTTAATATTGCAGTTTCATCAAGATCTCTTAAATAAGCTTAAAAAAAAGGTGTTGGATAAATATAATCTTAGGCACAATATACTGCTCAGTGATTTCCCTAGAAATCCTTAGGTTGGTATTGCTGAGCAAAATTACTAGACCTGCATTTACTTCTGTGGTCACTTAAGCGTTCTCTCTTATTTCTGGCACTTTCTAATCAGCTAATTGGTTTCGTCCTTGTTGGGCTCTGCAAAAGCAGTCTACGTAGCAAACTATACGAAGAGAGCAGCTGGTTGCATAATGTTACTGTACATTGCTTCACCTCCTGAACAAGATTTATCTCCCTGATCCAATCTGTCATATCATTTGGAGGAAAACACAACTTATTTATTTTTTGTTTACTAAGAAAGATGTGTAAATCATAAACATAGAACAACTTCCAGTGAGTGTGGAAACACTGTGAATGTGTTGAGTATTCACATTTTTCTTAGGATGGTGGGAAACTAATTTGTTTCTTTCCTGGGCCCATTAAATAGATGATGATGTAATCTCAGGTGACATGTCTGCAGAAAGCTAACACGCAGCAGAGGCAGTACACAATACTAATGAAACACTCCAGAGGCAAATCTGGTATACGCTGTCACTAATTCAAAGTTTATGGTAGGTTTTCTTATCAGTGAAGCCACCTTTTCCAATTTCTCTTTCTCTGCTGACTTTATCCATATTAAGCTCAAAGGAACATGAAAGCTCTTGGACATGGCTTACTGAATATTGGGATGATTAATACCTGCTCCCTGACAGCTGTTTGAATTGAGGTGTTCTCTCATTGTAAACAGCCTGGACTGTATTCATCCTGAGGTTTGGCTTTTGAGGAAGGACTTCTCGTACGCAGAAGGGGATGGCAGGAGAGAGGGGCTGCAAAACCATTCTCCACACTTGCCCTACTTTCTACAATAGCTTTTGTGCCACAAAAGTTGTCTGCACAGTCACGGTCAGGATTACACCACCGGGGATTTTTAAATAATGCTAATTCTGAGTTAGCATCAGGTGCCAACAATTTATTCCATATTAAAAAAGGTGCTGTTTACTTGCCTATCAAGAGGCAGCTCCAGCTGAAACACAAATGGGGCCCCCATTGATTATGCGTGACAGCACAAGTGCCAATAATTAAAACAGTTTTCAAAGAAAAAAATCTCTTCAACTAATTGCAGGCCTGAGGGTCACCAAAGATTTCTAAACAGATCTAAATTGCCTTTTTAATGTAGTCAACACAGCATCTCCATGATAAAGACAAGTATCATTGCAATTTCCACGGGACATTGACAGGAAAAGCTGATGGCATGAGGTGAACAGACAATGTATCATAGCAATCCCTAGTACTTATAAGCAAGGGTGCTTTTGTTCACACACCTCTGTTCAACCAGGATGTATCTTCCGCTATTTCTCTTGCCAAAAGGTATTATCAGTTGCCTGGGTGGATTAGTGTGGAGGAGCCCTATGCCAAAAGCAGCTGTTTCATTGACCCCATCCTCTCCTATTCCCTGTAAACGCAGATAGGTTGCCATTCACTACCAACTGCAGGTATCTACCACCATGGCTTCCCTGAAATGTAGCTGGAACTCACGAGTACCTAGGACAATGCTTGGAAACAACCCACAAGATGAAGGTTAGCTCTCTAGTAATTAATTTGATGTGCATTGTTTACACCAGAATTCACAAGAAACCTCCAACTTGAACTACTGGTGCTCATCTCAGGGAGTATCTTCACATAACAGAAGGAATTAAACATTTTTAAAGAACGCTTATATTAATTCTAGCAATTCACAGCAGTGGGCCCTAAAACATAGTCTCAGCCATGCAATTGCAGATCTTGATTTGATCCCCCCCCCACGAAGCTGCTGATGGGTTGCAGTGCCTGACTTTCCACGATATAAGCAAGACTGATTTTCCGTGGCTCTGAAAAGCCAAATCTCTTCAGGGAGACAATGTTTCTTCCTGTTGCATCTCCTTTTCCTCTCACCATGTCACGTGCACACTTCAGAAGCACAAGACACGTTCCTGTTTTGTGCTGAATACCATTTTTTGCTCAATTTCTAATCAGCCGTTTGTTAAGGGAACTGCAAAAGCACACAAAGAGAGCAGCTGTTCCCTTGCTGTTGCAAACGTGCAGCTCCCTGGGCAAATACTGTTTGAGGCGCTACCCAGAAGCGGCTGCTAACATCCACTAAGCCCTCCCTGCACCCCAAACTAAATGCTTCTCCTCTGGGATAACTCTCACCCTGTGGCACGATTAACTGAAGTCCTATCAGCATTTTGTTTAATGTAGGTGTTAACCTCATGAAAACCAAAACACTTTTCAAAGATGTGACTTTTTAGTAAGAGTATAATCTGAAGACACAGAGGTTGTTTTAAAAAATATAATACGTTTATTTTTTAAAATATCCTAGATATTTGCAGCAGAGGTTACTTTACTATTTGGTGATTTTCATGCTATTATAAGCACCAAAACATTTGGTAACGGAATGCAATTAACAAAATTACATGTAATAACTAAGGTAGATATATCCACCAAGGTAAGCAATAAGAGAGTGTTTTCTAAACCACAAGTCAAAGGTACAGGGTGTATTAAGTAATGGACACAAAAACAGGATAATTCAAAATTAAAATGGAACATCTAGGCTGATACTCCATCTCATTACATTTTGTAACACTTCAACAGTTTTTAAATCAGCAATATCTATTAAATCTGATTTCCTCAGTATTCTAAATTTTGTTTTAAAAAAAAAAGGGGGGGGGAGGGGAGAACCAGGTTTAGATGAAAACGCTCAAACATACATGGATATAAATATAGGTTCTAAATGGAAGTTGTTGGTGTGCTGTTTCTTTAAAATACCACCAGTTGGGCATGTTAAAATACAAGAGTGCATAGTCAGTGACTTCAAAGGACGTTTCAACACTTTAAGAAGTATGCCCAGGCTTTTTCAAATAAAATAGCTTATTCCCTCCCAAGAAAGAAACCTGCCTTTTTGTGCTTTGCTCCAGTGAAGACCCCTTGTGTCGGCAGAGCTCCGTGACAGACCAAGAGATATGGCCATACAGATTAATTTGAGGTATCTTGGTCTAAACCTCTTCTACTCAAGAAATGAAACATTCATACAGCTATTCAATTCCCAAAGAAGACAAATGATCCTCCATTTTAAAAAACTAACGTGGAAGATGAGGACAGTGTTCCTGTGAATAGCATTTTTACCGGAGAGATACTGTTTACCTGGGTACCTTCTGATTTTTTTGCTTGATACTTCAACTGGGCTTAAAATTAATACTTCTGGTTTTGTTTATAAAGAAGCTTTTTCGAGAGTATCTTTTACAGTGAAGTATCTCTAGAATAAAAGATAGATAACTATGATGCCACTGTGAAAATTGCCCAGGAAATTATCTAATAATGGCTTTAGTTTGTATTACTGTGCAAAACAATTAGTAAAACAGAAATTAGACAGATTTTAATGAGAATTTAAGCATTTCCACTGTATTTTCTGCAGTTTTTAACCTAGTCATCAAGCAAAATTATTTGAAGAGTATGTAGCCTTTTCCTAATTCAGTCTATTTGATAGCAGTAGATTGTCAAAGTTACATATATTAAATATACATAAGTAGAAAGCAAGATATTGAATAGTGAAGTGTCTCAAATGTCAAGTTAAATCACAATAAAAATTCACTGTAGGACTTGAATCCACATGCATTTTTAATTTAATGAAGTAAACTTACATTGTTACCTACATAATTGCTGCTATTGATAATTGCAGTGAATTATAAATGAAAATAACCCGTTTCACTGAGACAAGACAGACTTGAGATTGTTAAAAGGAATATTTTGTACCTAGAAAAAAAAAAAATCAGTCACCTATACAATTCTGTTTCCCCAGATATCACAAATAGAAAGCAGTTACGCTAATTGATAGTATTTAGCGTTACGTTATGCATAGCAAACCTGTACTTAAATATCTATTTCTAGCATAATTACATGCGAGAAGGCTGTAATTGCACACGTCTAGCACAGTGTGGTCAATGTCCCAGGTGACAGTCTCCTCCAGCATCCTTAGGCGGTGCCAGGATGGCACCGCTTGGCCAAGCGCCACCATGAGAGGCGGTGCAGCCCAGCTCCTTGGACTGGTAGGGCCCCCCCTTACAGGAACCCATCACACCAGTGCTCTGAGAGGCCCCGAGCGACACAACCAGAGCCGACCCCAGTTGTAAAATGCCTCCTCTGCCTGGAAATCCATCCTGCGTCCCCCGGGAGGCCTCAGGTGATGCACTGGGAAGGAGCGCAGGGCGGCTGGAGCAGCTGCCGGGGCACCCTCTCCTCCCACCTCCTCAGCAGCGGGAAGGGACGCCCGCCAGATGTTCACAGCTCTGCTCCTTCCTCCCCACCCTTCTCTTATCAGCACAAGGGCACAGGCCCTTCATCTTTAGGCAGGAAATATAATTTTTATCTATGTACTAGAAAGCCTTGAGTGGCTCTGTATGAGACCAAAAATCACAATTTTTTTCCATTTACACTAGCTGATACAATGAAGGAGAGAATCAGCCCCCTAAAGCAAATGATACTATGCCACCTTCAGTGTGATGGATATCCATAAAATCTAAAATACATTTGAGTGAAAATATAAATAAAATTATGCAAAGCATATGCTCGTGACACAAAGTAATTTTTTGTGGTAATTTCTGGCAATAGCCTGTAGGGTAAGGACACAGTTAGAACTAAAAAGCCTCCCTGGAAAAGGCAAAAAAGTATGATAAATTACAGAGTTGCGTGAAGTTTACCGAGTTTCTGGCACTGTTCCTGTTGAGCTGTAATCTGGTCTGGCTGTCATTCTTGCTCTGATACCCATTTTGCACAGAGAATGAAAAAACAGCAGCGTGTTCTCTATGTCTCGGACCACGCGTACGCATAAATCTGAAAGCCACAGTTCTCTGCCATGCAAAACTCATGCTTGCTTTCTGGACTTTATCAATGAAACATGCAACAATAACCAAATATTAGCTGAAATACCCTCCTCAGCCCTCCTATATAACTCCCGTCCTAAAATCTGGTTAGCTTGAATCTGTCTCTGTGAAGAGACTCACCCCCATTTGCTGTATAACCCAGCAGGCAAACAACTCATCTGACACAGCAGGAGCCAGGAGCATCCACACATACTAACAAGATGAAATATTTTAGACAAACATTACTCCCTTGTTAGAGAAACTGTGCGTTGGGTCAAGTGATTCGCCTTTTGGAGAAGTTGCAAAAGTTATTCTACTTCGGCATCTACCTCTGTTACTCCTCTGAAATAATCACTCAAGTTTAATGAAATATTTAAACTGTTTTTAAAACATTTAGGCCATTTCTTTGTTACTTAAGATGGGAAATGATGGTTAAAAGCAGCAGCTTTAAATCTGAGGAAGATTATATACTAGGTCAAGCTCAGTAATAGACAAAATTGTATACACTGATCATTACCTAATTTTAGTTACAACAAGTCTTAACAGACACGCATACATACGATGAATTTAATTACTAATTGTATTTGTATTGTGTTTCAAAGTATATTATATATTAATACTAAATTCTTGACAATCCAGTGACCCACGTTGAAAAGGCTGGCTTTTGCTGCTTTTGCTATTCATGTGAAGCGTGTTAT
The DNA here is from genome assembly GCF_000699105.1 of Pygoscelis adeliae. Classification (NCBI taxonomy): domain Eukaryota; kingdom Metazoa; phylum Chordata; class Aves; order Sphenisciformes; family Spheniscidae; genus Pygoscelis; species Pygoscelis adeliae. Next base: position 2,877,176 of record NW_008825108.1, read on the forward strand.
ATAAATTGGAAAATCAATATAAAATTACTCATTTAATGGATGCTATTAAAAAAAAAAAGCTAAAATACTCCTGGGAGTTTTTTAAACAGGACTGAAGGGTGGTAAAGAGCAGGAATCAACAAATTAACAATGTCAACATCTGTACTTCAGGCTCCCTTTATAGTCAGAAAGGAATAAACTAATTCAGAGAATGGTTCTTTTGGCTTAGTTCAGGTACCTAAGTTCAGATTAGGAGCAACTGACTTTAGAAGTGAATGTTTCTCTTCTCTGACTATAAAACCAGATGCGAGATCACAGTCTGATGGTTCTAATTGTACATATCCAAAAGGTAAGTAGAATTCCACCCACTGTTTCCAGATGATGGCAAAAGCCCCACCCCAAAACACAACACCCCCTCTATCCCCAGGAAATTTCAAACAACATTATTGATAAGGAGCACTTATTTAAAGAGCAAGACTTAGGTGCAATAAGATTACACCATTTCCTGCAAAGAGGAGAGAGAGAAAATGTCTCCCCCATTCACTCAGGACAGAACAGCCAGCAGTGGGCTTAAATTGCAGCCATGCGAGTTTAGACCTCCCATTAGGACAAACTTTCTAACGGTCAGCTAATTGCTGTCTAAACCTAAACAGACTCCGTAAGAAGGCTGAGAAGTGTCCACCCCTCTGAATTTCGCTAAGAGAGTTGATAGCTCTTGGAAATTATTTCTGTTTAAATGGTAGGGGACAAACAAGAAAATGCCTTAATAATCCCTCCTCCTTAAGAGCGGTCCTTGGCTGATGGGTTCAGTGTCCATCTTACACACCTGTCTATCTGCAGTTACTTTCCGAAGCCCACCAGAAATCACTGTTACTCAAGCTTGGCAGCACCATTCCAGCTTTCAAATCTGGCAGAGAAGTTGAGGGCCCACAAATGCACAACACATACAAAATTTTTTTTATTTTTTTTTTTTTTTTTTACACTGTTCAGTGTCAGAAATGAAGGCAGCATGCCTAATTTCATTACGGTGTTGCAAATTAGCCTCCTTTAACCCAGCAACAGTCATTTGGCACAGCGGCTTAGTTTTCCATTAACTTTCCCTAATCATATTCCAAGTCCCAGTAATGATTTAATACCTTGTGTTCATTGCCAGTTTTCCTGCTGCCAGCATTTTACCTGCCTTTTTTCCTCTCTCCCAACCCCATTATCGACACAGCCTAGGCAAGGTGCAGTTAGGAGAGCACTTACCCACCATTAATACCCGCTCCATGCCTCTCAGTCTCAAGGAAGCCATCAAGTCTCCTTGTGTCAGTGAGCTTACACTCAATTAGCTCCAAGAGCACCGAAAGTCCTTACTTATGGCCTCGGGAGGCACTATTTTGTCTTTATTTCCTCTGTGCTAATATATATTCACTATTTCTTCCCTCTACCAAAACAAAATGTCATGTCTAACTGGAAAAAAAATCAAAGTAGAAAAGTTCTGCGAGTTCCAAAAAATTTCTATTTTATCCGATAAATTTGTAAAAAGCAGTGTCTTCCCACCAAAAAAAAGCTTTGGTGTCTGCTTATTAGTGTTTTTCAGGGCAATTTTGCATTCCATTTTTTGTCTAATCTAGAAAGAATTAACCAATATCTCTATTTTGCTTTAAGACTGTGTTGATCCTCAACAGTATCGCACCCATCCTCCTTAACTGTCCTTGTTTTCTCCCTCTTTTCTCTTTCCATCCTTTCCCCTCACTGCTGGTATATTTCTTGCTGCTTTACTTTTACTCCCTTCTTTTTCCAGCACTCATATTTGACACCATCTTTACACATATTTCTTACACTACTACTACCGTTAGTGAGTGAAGTGCTCGGTGAAAAATGAGAATAAGTAAATATTTGAAGTATTCTGGAACTAATCACACTTTTGGGGGAATTTGATTAAGCACAACAGTGTGATGATAGCCTATAGATTACAGACAAACCACATATGCTTTTTATGATTTAGACTGGACACCCAGACCACGCAAATACAATTTCTTATTGAACTATTAACCTATGCTGGTGTCACGCCTTGCAAGGGAGAGAGACACTGCCAAGATAATCTTTTTTTATTACTGTCTACTTCTATAACTCAGTCTGGCTCCTCAAACTCTCCAGGTTCTAAAATAGCTTGAGTGCCTTTGCAACAGAAGCAAAAAATGAATGTATTGGCTATCTCAGATTTCCTTTTAACACTTGTATTAATCGAGTTTTGTAGCTGTCATCTGTCTTGCCTGTATCTTTCTATCCAGAAAGATACAGTGCATATCACTATAGGAATGAAATGTTCATTTCCCCCTGCCCCCTTTACATTAGCTATGGTTGGTTTTCTGTACATCCCCGATGACGATGGAAGGAACACTTAATGGTCCTTCTCCCGGCATTTGCGCTGTTACATCCAAAATGGGATCAGTGTACAACCAAGTGACAGCAGAATTTTTCCTGTATCACAGTCAGAATTAGTCCCAGATGAGACTGAGTGACTTAAAATTAACTCTAACAACTGATCTGGACCCATTTTAAGCAAACACCGATAGTTATGGTCCTAATTTAAAGAAATTAAGTATTACTTGTCACTCCATTGGTAGACTAAAACAAGCACAAAGAGAAAATCCAGTAGAAACTTTCTGCATCTACAGAGACTAATGGAAACTGCAAATGTGTTAGAGTAATTCTGAACACTGCACGTTTCATCAAATCTTGGTAGGTCAAATCTGAAAGGGGAGCAAGGTGAAGTCTGAAAGACTTTGCACTAATATTTGAGATCTTGTAAATAGGTATTTCAATCTTTCATTTAAGTTCTTAGTCAAGTATCCACAAGAAAACACAAAAGCAGTTTATTGCATGCTCTTGTTAAGTATTCCCATTCTCTCTGGTTTCGCTGCAGTGCGCCTGTACAAAAATTATATTTCTCTGCTGTTACTGGGAGGAACAGAATATGGCTGCATCTTCTTGCCTGTGCTCAAACACACAGCATGGATACAGCAGATCTCAGACCTCTTCTCAGAAAGGAGATCAACAGTGCACCCAGGATGGAGCTAGACATCAACCCAGCTCATGCCCAGCTATTTAAGATGCACGGGAATGAGGAAGCAGATAAATTTATGCACATGTACAGAGTAGAGTGTACCTGTGTTAAAAAATGGGAGTCTATCCCAAGTAGACTAGACTGTTGTGTGAACAAATATTACAACCTGAAAGAAAAAAACCACATTTTTAGTATATTTCTCCTAAAAAACAGGCAGGCTTTTATATTTAATACTTCTTACTACACAAAACTGGCTGATCATTCAAGATACTGCTATCCCTGACACAGAGTGATTCAGATTTCCCTTTCTGAGGTATCTAACTCCAAGACTTGGAGCAATTTTGCATCATTACACACTTGTCCCACTGAAAGACTACCCAAAAGACTGGAGAAGTGAGATCTGTTTTGCGCAGTTCCTGGTTGGGCGAATTTGTTTACTCAGTCCCTTCAAAATGGTGATGTGATAAGTGATCTTTACCGAGCACTGTGAAAAACCAGCGGGAATCAGCTAGTCAGGTTCTCAACTCCTGGTGGCACCTTTTGTGTTGACTCTGCACCTGTACAAATATTATACTTAACAAGCATGCGTTTTACTCTGATTTTTTTTTAAGCAATAAACTGTGCTTTCGTGTTTTCTTGTAGATACTTGACTAAGAACTTAAATGAAAGATTGAAATACCTATTTACAAGATCTCAAATATTAGTGCAAAGTCTTTCAGACTTCACCTTGCTCCCCTTTCAGATTTGACCTATCAAGATTTGATGAAACGTGCAGTGTTCAGAATTACTCTAACACATTTGCAGTTTCCATCAGTCTCTGTAGATGCAGAAAGTTTCTACTGGATTTTCTCTTTGTGCTTGTTTTAGTCTACCAATGGAGTGACAAGTAATACTTAATTTCTTTAAATTAGGACCATAACTATCGGTGTTTGCTTAAAATTCAGTCATGTACTACCTGATAAATTGCAGGGCTTTTTGGTAGATACTGTTATTGTTTTTTTTTTTTTCCTAGCGGTACATGTAAGGACTGTAATTTTTACAAGCAAGGCATTGGCTTCTGAAGTAGAAAGGAGAGTTGCTCCATAGGGGAGTTTTCCCTGGAGGGCAGAAAGAAAAACATGAGAGCGTGCTTTGGCAGCAGCATATGCTAGACAAGGGACATGGACAGCTGATACAAAGAAGCTAGCTGCAGTCACGCAGATTTTTTTTTTTTAGTGTGTACTTCTATAATCGTGGTCAAAGATGGATAATAGACAGGAGAGGCTGGTGCTATTAAGAAAATATCGACTTAGGCATACATACAAGTCGTAGTGAAGTCACACTTCAGAAATTTATATACAAGCACAAGAAGACTGGAAAGTGGAGAGATTCATACAACTGACATTTCTAGAGAAATGAACCACCAAAGAAGCAATAAAAGCCTCAGTTTGAAAGAATATTATCAAACAAACAGATAGTCATGGAAGTAATTAAAAGCATTTGATTGCTTCATGATGGGCAGAGCTAATCAAGCTTGTTCCTAATCAAGGTTTGTTCTGCTCATTTTAAATGTAACTGTAAAAAATATTGAAATTAGTATAGAACAGGCTGCACCGCAAGGTAGTAGCTACAACCTAGGTAAAATCTGCCCAGGTACACCGTATACCATGCAAGGAACCAATGCGGCTATCCGCTGCATCAGAAGGATGAAAAAGCATCTGCTCATCAACAACCCAGCTACTTACGTCCCAGGGAGGTTGCTTAAGTAGGTCAGAGATGTGGAGGACTGTGTGAATCCATATTTCTGTACTACTTGTACAGCTACCTATGGCAGCTGGCATTCCCGCCCACAGGCAATCGCAGTACAGACTGCACCCATCAAGGTAGGGTGGGGAAACTTCTCTGTGTTTCCCTACCTAACTGGCTAGGGAACATTTCAGTCCTCATCAAAGGAATACTGTTATTAATGCGAATGAAAGCAAATCTGAGCCTTTTTGCTCCCTCCCTCTTACTAATGCTACAAGCAAAATAAATGCTCATTTAATGATGGTGGGCAAGAAGAAAGAAGGAATTATATAGATGATGCATAACACAGAGCAATGCACCACTTTGATCATAATTTAGATGAGTACAGGCTTAACCTACCAATCTTCGTCCATCTCAATGCCAGTGTCATGTCACTGACTCTGTAATGTTTACTCCAATAAAATTGGAGTAAAAATAGAAGAAAAAAAACAAACCAATACATTTTTGATATAACCCCTTTGCTACACTACCTACTAATCCTAAAAGGCAAGAATGTGTGTGTTGGCTTCTAAGTAGCAGCAATTCACCCTCCGGTGTCACTTATCAGTCAATCTCAAAGCATTTTACCAGGGAGAGCAGCACCACTTTCTCAACAGCACAGACTGAGATGGTGAATAATTTGCCAAGGGTCAGCACAGGCCAGTGGTAGAGCTGGGACTGCAACTCAAGTCTCCTGAGTACCAGCCTGATACACTAACAGATCATAAAACTAGACCAAAACAACCACGAAGTGTTTTCTTTTGTCATGTAACATCTGAAAGTTGTATACACATTGAATATACATGATGAATCATGTTACAATAACTAAAGAATATAACAGAACAACAATCATTTATTACTGACTTGATACTGTTATTATAACCTGAATTTTAAACACTTAAATATGGATTCTTACTTAGAACACAATTCACAGAAGAGTCTCTAGGAAGAAGAATTTTAGTTTATTGCAATTTCTGGGTATAAAAGTTCTCAGATCAGCTAAGACATCTCACTTCCACTTAAATTAAGAATACTAGACTGCTACCATCTTCCAAAAAAAAAAAACCCAACCCAAACCCAAAACAAAACAACCCAGCTGAAGGTCCTTAAGTACTACTTGAATTCACATTCATTTTTTCAGCAAATATATTCATGTTATTACTTGACAGACTTTGGAAAATAAAACAAGGCTGGGTCAATCTCTATTTTCAGCTACAATAGTATGAATTTGAAGAAAATGCTACTGTTGTGATGCCTGATGTTTATGCTCACAAGTTGCTTTGCTAACATGAAGCAACAGATCAATACTCTTCTTGTCAAACTTATCATCCATCCCCTCTTTTCATAGCCCCCTTCTTAAAATACAATCAAAATACAGTATAGAAAGCAGGGAAACAGTCTACTACAACAAATATAGGTTAGATTAAGTGTTACACATAAATACCATACTGCCACCCATATTCTGGGAAATTAAAATTATATTTAAAGCTTTTTATGTAGATGAATAAAAATAGAGTCACATTTACTAAATTAAATAACCATAGTTACTTGAAACGAAAGTCTTATCTTAATCTAGCAGACTAAGTGCAACCTCTAATAGGGTCTTTCTTTGACTTACTGGTTGTTGCATATCCCTCCCTGTACAGGGACTGTGATGAAATTTAAGAGCACACCACCTACGGGCAAAGCACCATTTTTCATTCATAGGAGAAGTTGCAAGTAGGCATTTCTTCCACTCTGGATTTTTAAGCAGCAAGTTCTGGACCTGCTTAGCAAACAACATTACAGCTAATATAAGGACGAACATAAGATATTTCACTTGTTCCTTTCTTTGCCTTTATCCCAGAGCCACGGTATCCTGTGAAGAAAGACGTAGGGTGTCAGTCATTCTAAATCCAGTGTCACCCCAAAGCGGTTAATTATCATCATGACTTCTGTCAGTGAGAAGCTATATACATTTATTATTGCATTAAGTAAACTTATTAAGTGGCCTGAACCAGTTCTTGGTCAGTACCATACCCATCCCAAGTTAAGCACTGGGAACGGGGAAGAAAGAAAAAGCAGAGATGAACAGAAACGTCTCCTATTGCTTGCAATGACTTATCTGGAATCCTGACCTAAGTCTCAAAGAAGAGATATGGGGAGACTATTATCTCTCATCGAGTTGATGAATTGTTAACTGTTTAATCAATACAGAAAGTAATGCTGTGTCTAACAAAGACATTTATGTCTCCAAAGGAACAGAAGGATCCTTATTGTAGTTAAGAAATATGCTGATTAAAGAAAAAGACAAGTTTTGGGAGAAAATATCAATCTGCATTGATCTCCTGAAGGATTTCAAGAAGGAAATTAATTGGGAAGATGGATGCAATCAGGGGTTAGAGAGATACAGAATTCCTGGTGAGCCGAGAAACCTCAGAAGTACACAGCAAGTCTGCTGGATGAAGGGGGAAGGGCGAAAAGGAGAGGGAAGGAGAGGGAGCTTTCCAGTTTAATTTTAGTAACAGACCTCGCATCACCTATTTTTTATAAATATTTTATAGACATCTTATAAGCATTTCATACCCAGGTGTCCAGCTCCTGTTCTCCAAGTAGCCAAAGTATAAAGGAGCGTGCCCACATACATGATGCAAAGGATATGTGGAGAATTGGTATCCAATTGCTCCAGAAGAACTGTTGGTGCAGTAACAGTGATAAACTGCAAGGCTCCCTGGCACGCAGTATGCCAAACCTGTGAAGGTCCCAAGGGAATTTTCCACACACCATCTAACTTCTGTATGTCCTGCAGGGACCCACGAAAACCTTTTTATGGCTTTGCAAGTGACTGGATAGTTCAGTAAAGGGATGCAGCTTGAAAACTCTCACAGCCTACACAGGATCAGCTGTAGGAGCACAGACCAAGACTTTGTGAACTGTGACCCCAGCAACGCTGTCAGTTGTACAAGTCTTCTGCACCATTCCTATGATTGCATAAGAAGTTACTCAGCATTGTTCGGAGATGAAATAGCAAACTGAATAATAGCATAACATGTGCAAAAAAATTAAATGCTATAACATCAGAATATAAAATATAACTGTTGTATGTACTTGCTTCCTATTTGTAAGTTATTCGTGGTATTGGTTGCATATAACAAAAAAAAAAGGCAACTGGATGATGTTAATGAATCCCCTTCAAGAAGCACAAACTGTCCCGTGGACCCTAAATATAGTAAATTGCCATTTTAAAAAGAATAAAGGCAGCTGCATCAAGTAAACACCACAGAATCCACCTTACTACAATTTGTCTTTGCACAGTAGAAACTGT